>NC_037671.1:105804341-106105406 GCF_003255815.1 Theropithecus gelada | reverse complement strand
GGGGCCTCATCATTCCTTTTTTTGTATTTTTTTTTTTTTTTTTATTTCTTTTTTTTTTTTTTTTTTTTTTTTTTTTTTTTTTTTTGGGCTGAAGTCTCAAAGTCTTGCTCTGTCACCCAGGCTGGAGTGCTCGGCACAATCTCAGCTCACGACATCCTCTGCCTCTCAGGTTCAAGCAATTCTCCTGCCTCAGCCTCCTGAGTAGCTGGGACTACAGGCACGCACCATCACATCTGCCAATTTTTGTATTTTTAGTGGAGATGGGGTTTCACCATGTTGGCCAGGCTGGTCTCGAACTCCTGACCTCAAGTGATCTGCCTGCCTTGGCCTCCCAAAGTGTTGGGATTACAGGCATGAGCCACTGTGCCTGGCCAAACTAGCTCAATTGTTAGCTCTATTACAAGTAGGAGAAGGAATGGTAAAGGCCCTATGAAGCAACTAAAGAAACAGGAACACATGCTCTCAGATGGGAGGAGGGAAATTCAACGGCTGTGCTGAAACAAGAAAAGTGGAAGAGGCCGGACCCGGTGGCTCACGCCTGTAATCCCAGCACTTTGGGAGGCCGAAGTGGGTGGATCATATGAGGTCGGGAGTTCAAGAACAGCCTGACCAACATGGAGAAACGCTGTCTCTACTAAAAATACAAAATTAGCTGGGCATCATGGCGCACACCTGTAATCCCAGCTACTCGGGAGGCTGAGGCAGAAGGATCTCTTGAACCTGGGAGTTGGAGGTTGTGGTGAGCTGAGATTGCACCATTACACTCCAGCCTGGGCAACAAGAGCGAAACTACATCTCAAAAAAACCAAAACAAACAAACAAAAAACGAAAAAAAAAGTGTAATCAGAAATGCAATGTAAATCACTTAAAGGATGGGTTTTTTAGGGTTGCATTTTCTGAAAACACTTCTTAATACATGTATATAAATTTCCTTTCTCAATTCAGTAAGCATTTATGGAATATATACCATATGCCCACCCAATGTCAAGGGTGAGGATGTTCCAGGGAATGAGTGTGTTACAGTTAAAGAGTCATCAGTTTGAGACTATTGATGTTTTCATTAAGAAGGCTCTTATGGTGACTTTTTGTATCTGATTTTTAAATGTAACAAGGGAAATGTGAAAGTTCTTATTAAGTTTTCATGATCATCAGGTTAGGTTTCTACCATAAAGTAGTAGGTTTATATTGTTTGGACACTATAAACAGCTTTTTTTTGTTTGTTTTTTTTTTGTTTTGACAGAGTCTCACTCTGTCACCCAGGCTGGAGTGCAGTGGTGCAATCTTGGTTCACTGCAAACTCTGCCTCTTAGGTTCAAGCGATTCTCGTGCCTCAGCTTTCTGAGTAGCTGGGTTCACAGGCAGCCACCATCATGGTCGGCTATTTTTGTATTTTTAGTAGAGACAGGGTTTCACCATGTTGGCCTGCCTGGTCTCGAACTCCTGACCTCAGATGATCCACCTGGCTTAGCCTCCCAAAGTGCTGGAATTACAGGCATGAGCCACTGCACCTGGCCTAGAAACAGCTTTTTAAGTTAGTGTGCTTTTAAAAAATTAAAAATAGATGGTTAATGAAGAAACAAAAACTTCAATTAATCAGAGGTGTGGATACAAATGTTTGGCTGACACGCCTATTTTATTTCGATTTAGACTTCTTTTTCAAAGAAAATTTTTGACTAGAGTGTTTGCTTATAGGAAGAGCCTTATTGCCAAGTCTTTTTTCAAGTGTAAAAAAAAGTCCCACATTGGAAGAAGAAGAGGCTAGAACGATCCCTGGACCAACCAAGCCCGCTCAGCGCTGCATCCTGCGTCCAGCGCCTATGTCCCGCCACTGTCACCACCAGCATGCCCAAGAGAAAGGTTGAAGGGGATGCTAAAGGAGATAAAGCCAAAGGGAAGGATGAACCACAGAGATCTGTGAGGCTGTCTGCTAAACTTGCTCCTCCAAAGCCAGAGCCCAAGCCTGAAAAGGCCCCTGCAAAGAAGGGAGAGAAGGTATCCAAAGGGAAAAAGGGAAAAGCTGATGCTGGCAAGGAGAGGAATAACCCTGCAGAAAACGGAGATGCCAAAACAGATCAGGCACAGAAAGCAGAAGGTTTTGGAGAGGACAAATAAAGTGTGTGGATTTTTGATAAATGTGTACTTATGGTGACTGTACAGTTTGAAATACTATTTTTTATCAAGTTTTGTAAAAATGCAGAATTTTGTTTTACTTTTTTTTTTTAAGCTATATTGTTAGCATACAGAACACCTCATTGTTGTTTTTGGGGGAAGGGGCATATGTCACTAACAGAATGTCTCTGAAGCTGGATTGATGTGGGGACAACACCTTTCCCTTCTGGTTTTGAGAGACTTCCTCTTGGCTCCCAGGAGGAGGGATTCCCTGACTTTGACACGCGTGGCCTCTTGGCACAAAAGCCTCGTGGTATGGAAAAACAAATTCATTTTTATGTCCTCTTCTCCCTTTCTATTTTTCAGCATAGACTTAACTCCCTTAAGCCCAGACATCTGTTGGGACCTGACCCCCAGTCATTGCTTACCAGTGTGTCAGGCAATCTGGACTTTCCAGTGATGCTGCTGAGATGGCATCTGTCAAAAGGGGCAGTGGTTCCATTTCTAGTTGGTGGATCTTCACATAAATTCTGCCATTTTCATTTCACTTTCTGAAAGTCAGGGTTGGCTTGTGAAAAGTTGTTAAAAACATGCTAAATGTGAAATGTCGACCCTCACTCTAAACGTTCCCTGTTCAGAGCGTCAGATGAAGACTTCATTGGTTTTTATAGTGGCTTTCTGATTTTTGGTAGTCCATTGAAGAAGGGAGTTTGAAAGTTGTATACTGTTAATGATTGTCTGCCCATGTCCTGCCTGAAATACCATGATCGTTTATGGAAAGTATCTTTAATAAAGCTGGATACAGTTTGGCTTGGAAAAAAAAATGTTCCACATCAATATAACTGGGAACACAATGAATAATCATTAAGAAGTATAACAAACATTTATGTGTGACATATGGACTTTCTAACTTCAAAACAGTTGGAATTAAAGACATGTTTAACATGACCATTAAAATGAAAATAGAACATTAAATTCTATATCTAAGGAAGGAGAAATAAGTAGAGCAAAATCTAAGCTAATGTTTTACCCTGACTTATGTATAAATTTCTCTGTAAGCTTCCTAGTAGTCAAGCTATGATGGCATAGGTTATAGGCTATAAACTAGAGAATTCTCATTATTTGCAAACAGAGAGATAAGTTCCTTGGGATAAAATATTTTAAGTTTTAAAAATATTTAACTTCAAAACTATCATGTAGTTAATTATACAAGAAATATTGAGCCACATATTTAACCACGGTTTCTGAAAGATAGATAAATATTATTCATATAGGTAATTTATATATTTTTCTTCAACAAAAGCCTAAATTGTAGTATTTAGATTTTACAGAGTAAGGTTTTTTTGTTTTGTTTTGTTTTTTGAGGGGGATGGGAGGTGGAGATTGTATTAGTGAGGATCCTTGCAGGAAAGAGAAGGTAATTTGAGTTGATAAAGGGACTCTTTACAAAGATATATGTAGGATGCAGGGAAACCATAAGGAATTGTGCAGTTCTGTGGGGCTAGTAACAAGGGATACTGTTACTCTCCTAGGTTTGAAAGGGATAAAGAGAAGATGCCATCACCAGAAGAGAACTTGGAGACAGAGACTGAGCAGAGAGGGCTCTTGGACAGGAGTAGTGACTTTTAGTCAAGAGATGAATCCAGCCTGTGGTACCCCCACAGAGAGCCAAGGAAATAAATACCTTTAACTTTCCACCCACTCCCTCTGATCTCTTGCTGGTACTTTTCATTGACTGAATTCAACTAGAAGCTAAGGGCAGGCACAGGGAGTCTGGTGGTGCTTGTTAGCCTTCTGGTGCAGAGAAAGGATGAAGAAAGGACATATGGAAGCTATCAAGCCAGGAGGATATATTGGAAATTGCAGAGCTTTATAGAGTTCACCCTTCCCCCATTTTGATAAGCCTCTCTGGGTAGAGCAGAAAGAGACTTGCCCTTCTGCCTTTCCCACTCAGACTTTGGTGGAGAATCACTGCAGTGTAATGAGAAATGGTCGCTCTGTTAGCTGCATGTAAGGAAAAAATGTTGCGAACCAATGATCTACAAGAAAGGACAATACCATTTTCCTTAAATGTTTCTTTTTCTCACATGGATTTTACATTGGAGCTAAGTTACAGCTCTGAAATAGAGAAATTTAATAGAATGTGAAGACACTCCTTAAGTTTAGAATATCAGATGCATTATGAGTCAGTGCCCACAGGCAGAATTAGATAACCCTTGGGGAGAATAGATTCCCTTCCCCATGACCTGTGGGTAGATCTCACCCTATATGAAGGCAAATACACTAATAGGGGCCTCTGAGGACTA
Source organism: Theropithecus gelada (assembly GCF_003255815.1). Lineage (NCBI taxonomy): Eukaryota > Metazoa > Chordata > Mammalia > Primates > Cercopithecidae > Theropithecus > Theropithecus gelada. The sequence goes on along the minus strand of NC_037671.1, from coordinate 106,100,991 downwards.
TGTCTGGTGACCTGACATCTGGATGTTGCTTTGATTGCTCATAGATAAGTGCACCCCAAGCCCAGACAACTTGAAACCTATGTATCCCTATAGCGACAATAATTATAATAACAGCCAGGTCTACAAAGCCAACTGCATTGCCAATGAGGCCATTTAAAATATTGAAAGATACATTCTAGAACTTATGAAATCTCTAGCCTAATCTCCAATATTATATGTTCTCTCCAATTTGAAAATCTACCATTTAAAAAATAAAAACAAAACCAAGTATAAAAAATGTAAATACAGGTCTTATTTGTTTGTTTTGTTTTTTTTGTTTTTTGTTTTTTTGCAAAGAGTCTTTCTCTGTTGCCCAGGCTGGAGTGCCGTGGTGCAATCTCAGCTCACTGCAACCTCCGCCTCCTGGGTTCAAGCGATTCTCCTGCCTCAGCCTCCCGAGTAGCTGGGGCTACAGGCATGTGCCACCACGCCCAGCTAATTCTCGTATTTTTAGTAGGGACGGGGTTTTGTCATGTTGGTCAGGCTGGTCTCGAACTCCTGACCTCAGGTGATCCTCCCACCTTAGCCTCCCAAAGTGATGGGATGACAGGCATGAGCCACCACGCCTGGCCCACAGTTATATTTTTATACTTAAACTTTATATAAATTCAAATGTTTCTTTTTGATGCCAAAATATAAATATTTTTCAGACTTAATCGTGTGAATGGGAGATTGTTTGGTTCCAGCACAGCACTGAGGAGTAAATGGAATTTATTGAATTCACATTCTGTATTATCTTCTTGTGCTGCTAAGGAAAGTAGTGACAGGTTGAAAAAGTTATTAACTTCTCGTGTGTATTAAGACAACACTTGAAGGCAACTGACTTTAGATAAGACAAAATAATCAGTATAGCCTGTGATGTTACTTTAGTTTAAATCCAGTGTGCTCTGAAGCTCAAACAGAGATAAAGAGCAAGAGTAGGATGAATGTTTTCATTGAAGTCCTAACTTCAAATATTGTGAGGGTCTCAGGAGGTTATCCAGTCTATTTCCAGCCTTTGGCAGAATTACAGTTAAACCGGCTCAGGCAGATGGCAATCCATCTTATTCCTAAAATTGTCCACTCAAGGAATTCCACATAACTCTTTCCATCGTCCTTTTTATAACCGTATTTTTCTTTAAACCCTCAGGGAATATGCATATAACAAATGGAAAGCATAAAGTAAAGTACATATGACCCTCTTCTCATCATGAAGGGGGCAGAATTATACGCTAGTATCTATGATGATTTGTAAACAATACCAGTCCTAGACAAATCTCTCTTCTTTATCCAACCTCACAAATATTCTGCCTCTCTAAGTAGCCCTTGTCCCTTTGCCCCTCTTGTTTTCCTTTGTTTCCTTCTTTCTCCCCTGGTTCAGAATGCCTAGGAGAGTTTGTATACGATTCCTAACGCCCTAGAAATAGGAAAAGCAATCATGCCTCAGGCCATAGGGATGTTGTCAGCACCATGGACAGCGGCTTATCGGGCTCGCAAGCGTTGTACAGAGGTATAACTTGCCAGTAGAGTATGTTGATGACCTTTTTAATATCTTTGAAAGTCTTCATCAATTAATTCCCCTTCTCTTCTTAGCCTTCTATTTTATTGAGGTAGATGACGTTAAGACTTCAACTTTTCGGTGCAGGCAGAGGAGTCCACATCTCAGTAGTCTATGACAAGGAGGGGCTGACGGGAGGTAAACTCATCTAGGCCTGCTGAAGTTAATTCATCACTTGGCCCTAGGGTTCAGGGAGCAAAATACAGAAGGCAATGAAGAACAATGGAATCAACAAGAGAGGTAACTCCTCTCTTCTCTTGCAGATGCCTCAATTAAATCTATTTCACAAAGGATTAGTGGCCCCTAAAATACGCAATTATGCCATTCTTCACATCCCCTATTTTACTGGTTAGAAAACATTTGTTGTAACTTTACATCCATTAAAAATTAGCTATTCAGTCTTGGCTATGTCACCTAAAATCTCTGTCTAATCTTGGAGAAAATTTCACAATACTTCTCAAAATTTTAAATGCACATATTTTTTGACCCTACAACTCCAACACAGAAATGATTCAACAGGCTGGCATGGTGGCCCACACCTGTAATCCCAGAACTTTGGGAGGCCAAGGTGGCAGGATCACTTGAGAGAAGCCTGGGCAACATAGCAATACCTCATCTCTACAAAAAATTTTTAAAAATTAGCTGGGCATGGTGGCACATGCCTGAAGTTCCACCTGCTCAGGAGGCTGAGATGGGAGGATTCCTTGAGCCCAGGGGTTTGGTGCTGCAGTGAGCTATGATCACACAACTGCACTCCAGCCTGGATGACAGAGTGAGACCTTGCCTCTTAAAAGAAAAAAAATACATCAATATAAGACTGTTTAAATAAAGTATAAGTTTATACAATCAAATATTAAGAAGTCATAAACAAAGTGGAAATTCACTATATACTCATATGAAAGATCTCCAGGATATATTAAGTTTAAAAAATCTGGGTTCAGAACAACGACTATATTAACATATTATATAAAAAGAAGAAAACTCATGTATAGCCATCTGTACTAAGCATACAATATCTCCAGGAGGATATATGTTAGAAATAAGAAATAGCAGTTTCCTCTAGGAAGGGAAATTGGGTGGATAGAGGTGAGAAGTGGAGGGGAGTTTTTTCCACCATACACCTTTATGTACTTTCGGAATTTTGAATAATGTGAATTCATCAACTATATAAAAATGAATAAATAAATTTAAATAAAAATGAAATAAATTATCTGTGACTCAGTTTCTTTCTCTGCGAAATGGATATAGTCATATCCATTTGATTGTCCTGAGAATCAAATAGAATAGTGTATGTAAAGGTGTTTTGAAAAATATGCATTCTTCATATATGATGTTTATTGCTAGTATTTTAGTAATGTATGGACAGTTTAAGTTCTCCACACGCCTCCTAAAGTTTGGAGTTTAGAATTGAACATAACTCTGAAATAATGATAATAAAAAGTGAATTAAATATTTGTGAGGTATTTTAGACTTTTTCACTGTAGTGTGGCTATGATATAAAAATAACTTTATCCTGCACTTCCTTTTGCAGTCTTTTCCTTCATGCAGTTAGAAGAATTTTTGCCTTTTAATAATGGGTACTTTTCAGCTGCCTCAAAAGAAGGTGAAGCATGCTCAAGCTGATTGGAAGGGCTTAATGAGATTATTCAGTAACTTGTAGAAAACTGCAGTGTATCAGAAAAGGGAAAACAGCTGGATCATTAAAATGCTCGTGGAACCCACTGTGACACTGGAATGGGAAATCCTTTGATGGATATGGAGAAGGAAGAAACACTATACTTTCTGGGAAAAAAATTTTGGGAGTCTTGTTACAACATATTTAAAAAATAATTTTAAAAAGTCAGTTTAGAAGGGTTTCTTGTCAGTCCTAAAAGACAGAAGGAGATTTGAAAGGTGGTAGTACCCCTAAAGCGATGTGTTTTGAAAAAAGGAACTCGTTTCCCACATTCCAAGGGGTCCCCTGAGACCATCCTACACCTCATTAAGTACATGAACAAGCATGAGACTTGGAACCTCTGGAGAGACTTCTGGCCTAGCCTGGCAGAAAAAATGATGAGAGATTTGTGGGCTTTATGAGGTGGATCACAGCACAATATAAAACCAAAACAAATCACCTCGGGCCCTACCAAGGGAGAAGACTATTAAAAGAGGAAAATAAACCCACCATCTCAGTTCATTTTTTTCTCCTAAGGAATATTTTTTTTTTCTCCACACATTTGTGCCAAGAGAATCCAATTTATTTTCAGAATGTCTTCTTCTTTTCCCTTCTTTCTTTTCCTCCCTGCGCTATTCCTCCTTCCTTTTTCCTTCTTCTCCTCCATTCTTTTTCTTTCTCTTTTTCCTCCTCCTCTTCTCCTTGTTCTTCTTCAGTACTAGGAGTTAGCAAACTTTCCCTGTTAAGAGCCAGAAAGTTAAATATTTCAGGCTTTGCAGACCAAACTGTCTCTTGCAAGTACTCAACTCTGCCCCATGTAGTGCAAAAGCAGCCTAACATGACATAAACAAATGGGCAAGCTATGTTCCAGTAACACTGTGTAAAGACAAGCTGTTGGTCAAATTTGTCCCTCATAACGTAGTTCATCTGCCCTTGTTCTATGTTATAATAGTTTAAATAAAGTTCACAGTGTAGCAGGACAAGCTGCAGACAAAACCCCTCAGACAGCGAGTTAAAGAAGGAAGGGTTTTATTCGGCCGGGAGCTTCCGCAACACTCACGTCTTCAAGAACCGAGCTCCCCGGGTGAGCAATTCCTGTCCCTTATGATGGCTTACAACTCTAAGGGGGTCTGCGTGAGAGGGTCGTGATCGATTGAGCAAGCAGGGAGTACGTGACTGGGGGCTGCATGCACCGGTAATCAGAACGGAACAGAGCAGGACAGGGATTTTCACAATGCTTTTCCATACAATGTCTGGAATCTATAGATAACATAACCGGTTAGGTCAGGGGTCAATCTTTAACGAGGCTCAGAGCGCGGCGCCGGGCTGTCTGCCTGTGGATTTCATTTCTGCCTTTTAGTTTTTACTTCTTTATTTGGAGGCAGAAATTGGGCATAAGACAATATGAGGGGCGGTCTCCTCCCTTAACAGAAGAGATATAATCATCACTGTTAGGGACAACAGAGTAACTCTCTGGAAGAAAATACATTTGTACCCATACCTCACACTTCTTTAAAAAGCTCAAAGGTGATTTTTAAAAAAAGAGTAAATAATAACAAGACTAGAAAAGAACATAGAAAATTATTTTAATACATCAAAATAGGGCAAAAATCTCTTTTTTTTTTTTTTTTTTTTTTTGAGGCGGAGTCTGGCTCTGTCGCCCAGGCTGGAGTGCAGTGGCCGGATCTCAGCTCACTGCAAGCTCCGCCCCCCGGGTTCACGCCATTCTCCTGCCTCAGCCTCCTGAGTAGCTGGGACTACAGGCGCCGCCACCTCGCCCGGCTAGTTTTTTTTTTGGTATTTTTAGTAGAGACGGGGTTTCACCGTGTTAGCCAGGATGGTCTCGATCTCCTGACCTCGTGATCCGCCCGTCTCGGCCTCCCGAAGTGCTGGGATTACAGGCTTGAGCCACCTCGCCCGGCCAAAAATCTCTTAAAATTATTTTAAAATGATAGATTCAAGTCTGGAGACAAATGACAAGCTGGAAAAAATATCTGCAACTCATGTCACAGATAATAGAATAACCTCCTTAACATATTGATTTCTATGAATCAATAAGAAAAGTAAACAAGCACTCAGAAGAAAGGTGGGACAATGTCTGGAATTCACAGCAAAGGAAATACAAATTGTTGTTAAATATTTTAAAAGAAATGTTCTACATCATTCATAATAAGAGACACACAAATTTATACTTAAATACCATTTTCGCACATCAGATAGGCAAAAATCCAGATATTTGATAAAACACTGGGTTGACAAGGCCTTCCTTTATATTGTTGGTGAAATGTAAATTCATATGGAGGGCAACTTGGCAATACCAATCAAAATTTGAAATGCATGTCCTTTTTGATGCAACAACTCACTTTAAAGAGCTTAGTCTATAGATATCACTGGGCATATGCAAAATGTCTATACAATGTTAGTTATTGTTGCACATTTTGTAACAGTAGAAATAGGACATGACATATGTGTCCACTAATAGTGGATTGGCTAAATCTCTTAGGGCATATCTGTATCATGGAATATTATGTATCTATAAAAAAGAATCACTTCTTCTTAAAAAACTGTGCATGATATGTTTATGGTTATTTAAGAAGGGAAGCATAATACATATTTGTATTTGTGTGTATAAAAAGTCTCTGGAAGGACACACAAGAAACTAGTAATGGTGCCTTCCTGTTTAAAGGGGAGATGGGAAGAATTATATGGATGAATGCAGAAATAAGGAGAAGACTTCTCACTATATGGCCTTTAAATTTTTTTTCATTTTTGAATCATTCAATACTATTATTAATATTAAAAAATAAAGTCCAGTAAAAATCACCTAAACTTGGTTTTACACACACACAGCAATGCACACATACACTTTTGTTATTTTTAGACTCATTGGACATTATACTACTATGGGTTATGCTAGTAAGTATATTTTAAAATATCTACTTAATCTTGAAAAAGTCTTCTACTTTGTGTGTGGGGAGAAGACTAAGAGAATAAACCTTCTTTTTGTATAGTCCCAACTAATTAATCAGAGTAGATACAGAGAAGACTAATAAAAGCCCAGTGACGGAAAGACTAATAAAAAACAATGTGTTATGAAGAGGAACTGGGCTGTGTTGGAAAGCAGCGAATTCCCTATCACTGGGCTTGTTTAACTTGAGGGGCTACTGCGGAAAGTAGGGGCTACTGCGGAAAAACTCTGAGTTCTATTCCAATTTTGACAGTCTACAATTATAAGAAAAAGGTGAACACCATGTATTTTATCATAAGTGGTAAGATTCTTTGAAAAACAAAAAACACCCTAGAGATTCATGTTTTTTGTTTGTTTGTTTGTGTTTTGGAGACAGGGTCTCACTTTGTTGCCCAGGCTGGAGTGCAATAGCCTGATCATGGCTCACTGCAGCCTCGACCTCCCCAGGCTGAGGTGATCTTCCCACTTCAGCCTCCCGAGTAGCTCAGACGACAGTTGTGCCACCATACCTGGCTAATTTTTGTATTTTTTGTAGAGACAAAGTCTTGCTATGTTGCCCAGGCTGGTCTCGAACTCCTGGACTCAAGGAATCTGCCTGCCTTGGCCCCCAAAGTTCTGGGGTTACCAGGCATGAACTATTGTGACCAGCCCCAAAACTAATTTCTAAAGTGCATAAATCTCAGGCTGGGTGCAGTGGTTCACACCTGGTAACTCCAGCACTTGGGGAAGCTGAGGTAGGTATATTGCTTAAGCCTGGAAGTTTGAGACCAGCTTGGGCAACGTAGTAAAACCTCATCTCTCCAAAAAAAAAAAAAAAAAAAAGCCAGGCATGGTGGCTCATGCCTGTAATCCCAGCACTTTGGGAGGCTGAGGCGGGTGGATCACCTGAGGTCAGGAGTTCGAGATCAGCCTGGCCAGCATGGTGAAACCCCATCTCTACTAAAAATACAAAAAGTAGCCAGGCACGGTGGCGGGCACCTATAATCCCAGCTACTTGGGAGGCTGAGGCAGGAGAATTGCTTGAACCTGGGAGGAGGAGATTGCAGTGAGCTGAGATTGTGCCACTGCACTCCAGCCTGGGCAATAAGAGTGAAACTCTGTCTAAAAAAAAATTCACTCAGGAAGCTGACGTGGGAGGATCACCTCAGCCTGGGGAGGTCAAGGCTGCAGTGAGCCATGATCAGGCTATTGCACTCCAGCCTGGGTGACAGAGTGAGACTGTTTTTTTTTTTTTTTTTTTTAAAAAAAAAGAAAAAAAAGAAATTAATTTGGGTAACAAAGAAGGTACAAAGAAGGTAACAATGGTGGAAGGAGAGCAGGATCCTTGGGGATGGAGCAGGCAGTCAGCCTGGGTTAGGAGGAGAGCCCAAACTCAAGGACATGCAGATAGTCACATCAAATTAAACAGCCCTCATAGATGAGCAGGATGCAGGTTTCAGGGTTTTGCTGGCAGAACAGAACAGAGTGAAACACACCACTTTCCAGAACACTATGCAATGTGTAGATGGAAAGTAATTTTTAAGGAAATGATTGGAAATTATTCACATTGATTTTGAAATCATCCCTGTTTGTCAGCTGGTGAAACACCTGGCAGCTAATGCTTCCAAGCACTCTAATTTAAAGTCTGCTTTAGCTGATGTTCATACCCTTAGCTGGATACAACAGCTAATACAGTAGAAGACACTTAGTTAATTTTTTGATGAGAAAAATGCTGGACAAAAGGCAATGCTTTTACAGTAGGCATTTGGAAAGGTGAGAGGGGTAGTATGGAAAAACCCTTCTCTCACCGTCTTTGCTTTTTTCTTTCCCATCCCTTTTCCTCCTCCTCCTCCTCCTCCTCCTCCTCCTCCTCCTTCTTCTTCTTCTTCCTCTTCTTGCTTTGTTGCCCAGGCAGGAGTGCAGTGGTGCAATTTTGCTCACTGCAGTCCCCAAATCCTGGGCTCAAAACATCCTCCTACCCCCGCCTTCCGAGTAACTGGGACCATAGGCACACACCACCATATCCGAATAATTTTTGCATTTTTCCGTAGAGATGGGGTTTTACCATGTTGCCCAGGCTGGTCTTCAACCCCTGGGCTCAAGCGATCCACTCTCCTCAGCCTCCCAAAGTGCTGGGATTACAGGCATAAGCCACTGCACCCAGCTTTCTTTTAAAGTTATGTCCTCGTTGGGCACAATGGCTCATCCCTATAATCCTGACCCTTTGGGAGGCCAAGTGGGTGAATCCCTGAGCCCAGGAGTTTGAGACCATAAAAATGCCTGAGAGAATGGCGGAGCTGCACAACAGGAGGAATCAGAGTCCCCGAATGACTGTGTGGAGCAGAACTGTGTCCTCAAACTCGACCATTCACCTCAACACTGTTATGGGAATGAACAATACATTTCTTTGCTCTTTAAGCCATTGTATTGTTAGTCTCAATATAGTAGCTCAGCCTTTGCCCTAACTAATAAGGGTGATGATAGCAGTCATCTTACCTACTTCATGAGATTAAAAAAAAATCTGGATCCTGCACAACTTCATGGGATTTTTGTGAAGATCAGATGAAAGAAAATGGTTAAGGCTGTGCACAAATGTTATGGTGCCATCTTTACTTGATTATCCAACATTAAAACGTCCTCCAGCCTCAGTAGCCCTCTGTAAAATGGAGACACTGGATTTCATGATGCCTAGGATTGTCGTGCTCTTTTTCTGACAGGAAAGAAACTGCCTTGAGATAAAGAATCACATAAAAAATACAAAATGGCTAACAGATTTTGCTAATTACCACCAACCATGTCTGGATCATATTTGGGAACTAGCAGCCAATGTAAACAGTGGGAAATGAGTGGTTATTGAAAGCAACTGTCACATTAGATAAACTTAATTTTATAACCATTTCTCAAACTGGTGGCAATCTCTAACGTGTCCATGTGAGCTACAATACATTAAATGTCATTAATTGTTTAGACTTTGCCAGAAAGCCAGTCTAGGGTGACAGGATTTATGGTAGAAAATCCTGTAGTGGCACAAAATCTACTAAACCACATTAGTTGGGTGAGAAACAAGTATTACTCCCAGTTGATTCTCATTTTACATAGAAGTTCTTCCATTTCCAAAGTATAATGTATATCAAGTCCTTATATTAAAAAAAGGAAGGCTTCGTAATAGAACAAGTCCACAACTGAAGTAGATGTGAGCAGACATTAAGAAAAAATAAAGAGGAAAGGAAAGAAAATGATTGACTACATTACATAGCCACGCATAGTCTTGGGGTTTTTGTGTAATTTTTTATGGGATGAGAAAATGGAATCTTTCCTGTTCCTTCATATGGGCAGAGGCAGGTCTGATGTGCCAGATGAAGTGGCTTAGAGGCCTCTGAAAAGAAATATTTTCACATCTCATGGACACTGCTTTCATCTGGTTGTCAAAATGTAGTGCTGGAAAGGAAAGCCATTAGTAGTTCCCATTAGGAAAAGTGATCCATCAGGAAAAACCCCAGGAGGCACTTCCAGGTTGGAAGAACGATGCATGAACTGGAATCAGCTGTGATGGATTCTGGAATGGTGGGAAAGGACATCCTGGGGAAAAAAGAGACAAAAACACAAAACCTGTGAAAACGTACAACATGTAGCAGCTGAGAGTAATGCAATAGAGTTTCCTTGGATGCACACACACCGACTCCTCTGAGCAAGCATGTTCCCAAGGCCACCTGTCTCCTTTTGATACTGGCAGCTGCTTCTCTCAGCAATGGCTTAAACAGAAAACCAACAGGAATTATTTTGGCAGGAAAATGGGATTATCTTAGGTGCTTAATGAGAGAAAAGATCTGAGCTTGTTTGTAATAAAAAATAAATATTAATGGGTTGGAGCACATTTGGGAATTTTCATCATAGTAATAAATGTCAAAGAGAAATGTTTTTCCTTTATCATTAGACCTCAGACTAATTTACCCAAATACAAAGTTGTCTTTTCCCAATGAGAAAGAGAAAAATAAAACTAAATGAAGTGAGTAATTAAACAGGGAAAAGAAAAACAAAATGAGACTGTATTTTACATATGGATCATGAGGTTCTCTTTGGGCTGAAGAGGATTAACTGTTATGAGGATTTTATGCTGTGGGGAGTTAATGGAATGGATTTGTGACAGATGAGAGAGATGGGGATGAATGTGCAGTTCATTCAGACACCTCCAGTTTCTCGTTCAACATTTTGCTAAAGATTAGGGGTAAAAAATCAAAGCAGAGCCAAGTTCTACAGCTCCGTATGGAGAACTACAAAGCCTGGAACAAAATATGCTTACACTTAGTCTTGTTTGGAGTTGATTTGATTTGTATACATTTGAGTCATTGTATTAGAGTTTTCCAACTCTAGTTTTCCATATGTATATATTGAATATGTGTATATATAGAATATATGGTATATTCTATATATTCTATATTCTCTCTATATAATGTATATTCATATATATTCATATATAATACATTATATAAATATATTATGTATTAATCTATACTATTTTATCTATTATATACATATATTATATGCCTAAATATATATTCTCTACATATCACATATTATATATATTCTATTTATACATATCATATATATGTATTATATAAAAAGATATTTATTATAAAGAATTAAGGAACTGGCTTAGGTGATTACGAAGACTAAGAAATCCCAAAGATCTGTGGTCACAAGGTGGAGGCCCAGCAAAAACGATGGTATAGTTCTAGCCTGGGTCCGAAGGCCTGAGACCTAAGAGAGCAGATGTTGTAAGTTCCAGTCTGAGTGCAAGTCTGAAGGCAAAAGAGGATCAACGTCCTAGCTTAAAGATCATCAGGTAGAGAGAATGAACTCTCCTTTACTGTTCCTGTTGTTCTATTTAGGCTTTCAACAGGTTGGATGAGGCCCACCTACGTTGATAAGGGTAATTTGTTTTATTCATTTTACTAATTCAAATGTGGATGCCATCCGGAAACACCCTCACAGACACAGCCAGAATAATGTTTAATCAAATATCTGGGAATCCAGTGGCCAGAAGGATGATGCATAAAAGTAACCATCACAGTCATATTACGGAAATATTGAATTTAGTATTTTTTTTTTTTGAGACAGAGTCTCGCTCTGTTGCCCAGTCTGGAGTGCAGTGGCAGGATCTCAGCTCACTGCAAGCGCTGTCTCCCAGGTTCATGCCATTCTCCTGCCTCTGCCTCCCAAGTAGCTGGGACTACAGGCGCCCACCACCACACCCGGTTAATTTTTTGTATTTTTAGTAGAGACAGGGTTTCACCATGTTAGCCAGGATGGTCTCCATCTCCTAGACCTCGTGATCCACCCACCTTGGCCTCCCAAAGTGCTGGGATTACAGGTGTGAGCCATTGCACCCGGCCTGAATTTAGTACCATTTTAAGAACTTAGTTCATGCCCTAACGATCACACAGGACCTTCATTTCCCACCCCACACTCTCAAATACTCCTTTATGAAATTAGTATCAGAGAATGAGGCAGGAGGTAAAGAGGAAAACAATGACAATTGTTCTCCCTGCCCTCTCCTTTTGTGTCACCTTTTTTTTTTTTTTCCATTCCAAGAGACAGTGTGGAAAAGGAAGGAGAAGGAGGCAAGTATGAGGAAGAACTGTCAGATTCTATTTTACAAGTAGAGGAAAAATGAAAGGAACTCAGAAAGGACTGAGTGTTCTCCCCACTGGCTCAGATAATGTCATCTGCTGGGTACCCACTAAGTAGTTTTGTGTCATATTTAAGAAATATGACACAAAAGGCAAGCCAAAGACCCTAGCCAAGAACACAGATTTCATCCTCTGTTTTCTTCTAGTTGTTTTATGGTTGTAGCTTTTACATTTTGGTCTATGATCTATTTTAGTTATTTTTTTTTTTTATATGGTTTGAGGTAAAAGTCCAGGTTTCTTTTTTCCCAAAGGATCATCTAATTATTCTAATACCACTTATTGACAAGATTCTTTCTCCATTGAATCAAACTGGCATCTTTATTGAAAGTCAATTAACTACATATGTTATCTGTGGTTCTATTTCTTTCTCTTTGTTTGAGACAGGGTCTCACTCTGTTGCCCAGGCTGGACTCAAACTCCTGAGCTCAAGGGATCTTCCTGCCTTGACCTTCCAAAATGCTGGGATTACAGGCATGAGCCACTGCTCCTGGCCTATAATAAATCTTGAAATCAGGTAGTGTATAAGTCTTTCAACCATTCTTTTTCAAAATTGTTTGCCTATTCTATGTCGTTTGTATTTCCACATAAGTTTTAAAATTAGCTTGTCAAGTTCTACAAAAAATTTTCTGGAATTTTATTTGGGATTGTTTTGAATCTATAGATCCATGTGGGAGGAACTGATATCTTAATAATATTGAATCTTCCAATCCATGAATAAGGAATGTCTCTCCATATGTTTAGATCGTTCTTAATTTCTCACAGAAGTGTTTTGAAATTTTCGGTTTATATGTCTTGCACATACACTTTGTTAAATGTATCCATAAGTATTTCACATTTTTTATGTTATTTTACTCTATTGCTTTTTAACTCATTTTTAAATTGTTCATTACTATTCTATAGAAATATAGTTAATTTTTATGTATTAACCTTGTGTCTTTCATATTTGCTATATGTACTAATAGGCACAGATTTTAAAAAATCAATCTCAAGACGTTCTACATTGATAATCATGTTATCTGTGATAAAGGCAGTGTTATTTTTTTTCTTTTCAATCTGGGTGTCTTTTATTTCTTTTTTCTTGCCTTATTTCATGGGCTAAGACCTCTGGTACAATGTTGAATAGAAGTGGTTAGAATGGACGTTCTTGCTGATCTTCAGGAGAAAGCATTTAGTCTTTCACCATTAACTATGATATTAATATTAATGATAAGTTTTTCTCAGATGTACTTTGTCAAGTTGAGGAAGTTTATTTCTAGTTCTAGTGTCCTGAGGGATTTCATCATGAATAGGTGTTGAATTTTGTAAGTGCTTTTTCAGCATCTATTTCTTTCTTTATATATATATAAAGATATAAATACATATATATTTTAAGAGACAGAGTCTCTCTATGTTACCCAGGGTGGTCTTGGACTCCTGGGTTCAATGATCCCCCTGTCTTGGCCTCTGAGAGTGCTGGAATTACAGGCATGAGTCACTGCCCCTGGACTTTGGCATCTATTAAGATGACCAGATGGGCCGGGCACGGTAACTCACGCCTGTAATCCTAGCACTTTGGGAGGCTGAGTTGTCAGACCACCTGAGGTCAGGAGTTTGAGACCAGCCATGGTCAACATGGTGAAACCACATCTCTGCTAAAAATACAAAAACTTAGCTAGACGTGGTGGCAGGTGCCTGTAATCCCACCTACTCAGGAGGCTGAGGCAGGAGAATCTCTTGAGCTCGGGAGGCAGAAGTTGCAGTGAGCCAAGATCGCGCCATTGCACTCCAGCCTGGGCAACAAAAGTGAAGCTCCGTCTCGGGGGGGAAAAAAAAAAAAAGCCCAGGCGCTGTGGCTCACGACTGTAATCCCAGCACTTTGGGAAGCTGAGGTGGGCGGATCACAAGATCAGGAGATCGAGACCATCCTGGCCAACATGGCGAAACCCCATCAAGATTAAAAATACAAAAAGAAAGCTGGGCATGGTGGCAAGTGCCTGTAGTCCCAGGTACTTGGGAGAGGCTGAGGCAGAAGAATCGTTTGAACCTGGGAGGCAGAGGTTGCAAAGAGTTGAGATCGTGTCACTGCACCCCAGCCTGGTGACAGAGAGAGACTCAAAAAAAAAAAAAAAAAAAAGATGACCAGATGGTCCCTCCTGTCATGAGCTTTCATTATGTTGGTAAAGACAGACACCAAACAAATGAGAACAAAGAATGTGATGTGTGAAAGATAGGGAAGGCCCAGGGTCAGAAAGGTCTTTTTCAGGAAGTGAAATTTAAATTGAGACTGCAAGAGAAGTAGGAACTAGCTAGGTGAAAGGAGGTACAAAGCAAACAGGAGCTGAGGTCACAGGACCTGTGTTCCAAATCTGGCTTTGCTGCTTTCTAGTTAGGTGAGGAGGGGAGGGTTCCTACAGAAACGCCGAATTACGTCTTGGAGTCATCCTCTTAGCGTGTAAGAGACAACTTCACGAACTTTCCTATTGATGGTAATGTGGAGGTGTCACTTTTTTTTTCCAACCACTCTGTGAAGTCCTGTAAGTATTTTTTACTTTACCTTAGCAATTGTTTGTTTGTCTTTTGGTGAACAATGAGATTCCAGTAACCTATCTGATTTCTGTTTTGTCTCAGGCACCTGGAAGTTCAGAGACAAATCTGAGCCTCTGTTTAGTGACAGAGCAGGGCCTTATGCAAACACGTGTTCTAATTCTCTCCTGGTCATAACCTTTTAAAACATTTTGCATGTTTTTGACTTTGTATTTTATTAAATATATTTCTTATATCCTATAGACTACTTAAATCTTTTATGGAATAAAGTAGATTATAAACAAAAAATAGGTTACATAGAAATACACAAAAACTGTAGAAGGGCATAAAAATAAAAACTTTGGAGAAACCACTCCTTTATTACTAAGTTTCTAGGTCACCTAACAGGCCGAGCTGCTTCTCCTTCCTTCTATGACAACTATGTGTCCTGTCCAAAGCTTCCCGACTCACCCTGTTCCTCAGGTTTTCCTTCTCCTTTCAGGCTGTCCCAGCACATGATTAACTGTTGCTCTCAAAACAAACACACAGATCTTTTTGTTTTAAGCATTTTGAAAAGGTTGTGCTACCAGAAAGTATACTAGGAAGATAATAGAAGAAGCAAACATGAGGAAATTAGAAAGGTTCCAGACAGTTCCCAAGGCCTTACTTGTTCCTGGTCCCTGACCTATGCTTTCTCACTTTCTTTCAATATGGTACTTAGATGAGCCTTTTGAATTTCTCTTCAGCCTTTTCCTCCCACCGTATAACACTTAAAACTCTCTTCCTCACGCTGCGCACTTGGCCCCTTTAAAGGCTCATCTTCCACCCCAGAGGCCCATGAGGACTATCAAGGCCAGACAGTGGCTGCCTCCCATCTTCATAGTAACTTGCTTTTATGAAGACCTCAGGACTTGAGGAGCCCAAGAGGAGTAAACCCCAGTGGGCATTTCCTTGCATCCTGTATCTCTTATTTTAATCTCTGTGACTCCCCAGGGTCAAGGCTCTGCATCTTAGGGGTAGATGATTGTGGTTTTGTTGTGATGGCTGCTGGAAGCTCTGTAGTCATCAAGGCAGCAGTGCTAGAACCTGGTAAGAGTGCCGAGGTGAGAGAGCGGGTGGGCAGGGAGGGTGATGCTGGCATTGCTGGGGCAGGCGAGCTGGGGCCTTTGTGCATGTTAGTATGGAGGGCTTCTTCTACCAACTTTTCAGAGCCATGGGTGGAATGGTGTAGTTCCTGGGTTTCTGCCCTCATCTCCTGGAACTTGCTGAACCCCTCTTCTCTGGCCTGGGTCTCCTTCCCCAAACCAAACAGTACATTAATATGGCTTCTTCTACTCAAAATCATGCTTCAAAAGTGCCTTGTGACCAGTCACTCCAGCCAAAGAAAGCAGATGGAGTCTTTCACTAGCTATTCTTTATAGGATCTTATGTTTACTCCATCTTTGGAACACTCAGTCTTTCCTGCTAGGTACTAAATCCTCTTTATGTTGTGCGACACCCTAAATAAACAGTATATACGCCAATGGGAGTGAATTTCCCAGGGGGATTCTGATTTTGTTATTCTTTCTTCATGCCATGTTTTGTTTTTAAAAGACATCAAATTTCCTTTCTTTGCTAACAAATTCCCATCTCTTACCTTTCATTAATAACTAACATTGGAACCAAAATGGAGAAGCTTTGCCTCAGAAAGCCCTATGGGTAAGATTCGCAATACTGAGAAAAATAAAACCTAAGCCCCCCCAACTGACTGAATGAACCCCATCCTGGCCAAGGGGACCCCAAAGAAACCTTGAAACCTGAGTTCCTGGCCATGATGGGATAGGAGGTCAGATATGCCTCATTGTACCCCCTCCCTTGATAACTGCCATTAGTCTTTCTTCCCTAAAGTTTAAACAGAAGCCAACCCTTTTGAAAGCCTCCACTGTGGATATCACCCAACTCCCCGACACTACCCCTGCCTTTTTGTGGTTTTGACACACTGATAAGCCTGCCTTCCTGAGAAGAGAACACTGCCTGTGGAGTGGTCCTGCCTGTCTACAGATGATATGGACTGAATACCTTCGTGTCCTCTGCTTCACCTTTTGACATTAGAAGGCCCAAAACTCCACCCTTGGATCCATGAAGAGCATAAAGTTCAATTGCACAGGCTTGTGTTTCTCCTTTCACAACTATTCATGACTCATCTTATAGTTTACTCAATATGTATATTTGGCCACCCTGCTCAGCATAAATTCCTGTTCCCTTGAAGTGCTGTTTCTGGCTTCTGACTGGAAGCTACACTTCCCAGCCTATTAGAACAGTCACCCTGCAAACTGCAACCCTTTATGATAAATAAAGCTCTCCTTTCCAAATTTGTGAACCTCATGATTCTTCAGTTGACAGTGTGTTAAAATACCTACCAAGCAGTGCTGCACCAAATAGCTGTTGAATATTGAATCACTAAGAAGCAGCACGTATACCTTGGGCAAGCAGCATCTGGCCTCTGTTTATTTCCCTGAGCTGCAACTAGAGGGATGGGGCCTCCTAGGGGAGTGCATCTCCTGGTGAGGCTTCTGTGAGTGCCCCATGTCATATTTGTGTTCCGGTGAAATTTGGTTAGAGTCAACACTCAGAAGGAAGTTTTAAGAACAAAGGGAAATGTGACAAAAGATCCATGGGTAGGTGTTCTTAGAAATCCAAAGAGGCCATTAAATAAAAGCCTATTTCCTTTATTTTAGTCTACTGGCGTATTTTTACACATATAAAATGACAAAACAGAGTTACAAAATATTCATTTAGCCATAAACACTTTCATACATACAAACACAATATTTTGTGTTTAATTTCCTTTGACAATAATGTTGTGTGTATAATTCCATTTGACAGTAGCATCAAAAGCAGAACTACATGGACGGTAGAGTCAGGTTAAATACGTACCCCCTCCTTTCCCTCTTCTCCTCTCTCTACCCTCACCTCCTGTGGCTGTCATCACCATGATAGGCTCTGGAGGGAGGGAATGAGGTTTGGTGAGGTTTGGTTGCCAGGAAACTACACTACGTATATGATCAATCTCTGAGTTCTCTGTCTTTCTCACCCTACCTGTGAAATTCTTCACAGAAATTTAGTTTTTGAAATAGGTAACATATTCACATGGTTCAAACACCAAAAAGTACAAAAGGCCATAAAACAAAAAGATTCTCTCCCACCTATCCACCATCATTCAGTTCCTATCCCCAACAAGTAGCCACTGTTCTTTCTTTTTTCTTTTTTGTTAACAACTATTTTAGATCCAGCTCTATATTATTTCTTTCTTGTTTGTCCTTTTAGATTTTTTTATGAATAAGTAAGTCATAAAGACATATTTAATTCTCCCTCATTTTTTCTACATATGTGGCTGTCTGCCTTACCCACGTGGGTGTTATGTGTTTTGGTATTTGTATGCATGCTTTCTTTTTTTTTTTTTTTTTTTTTTTGTTGAGACAGAGTCTCGCTTTGTCGCCCAGACTGGAGTGCAGTGGCCAGATCTCAGCTCACTGCAAGCTCCGCCTCCCGGGTTCACGCCATTCTCCTGCCTCAGCCTCCCAAGTAGCTGGGACTACAGACGCCCGCCACCTCGCCCGGCTAGGTTTTTGTATTTTTTAGTAGAGACGGGGTTTCACCGTGTTAGCCAGGATGGTCTCGATCTCCTGACCTCGTGATCCGCCCATCTCAGCCTCCCAAAGTGCTGGGATTACAGGCTTGAGCCACCGCGCCCGGCCTTGTATGCATGATTTCTTATATTGATTCATTAAGACCCTGTTTATTCTTTTATTGCAGCTAAAGATTATTTCATTGTAAGTATTTACTGCAGTTGATCAAATCAGTTCCCTTTTGATAGACATTTAGATTTTTCCCAATCTGGCTATTCTGGACAATGTCTCATAAATAAACCTATACAATGTGTTATTTCCCATGTGTGAGCATATCTGGAATACATATTCCTAGGATCAAAGGACATGTATATTTGTACTTTGGATAGTGCTAAATTGTTCCTCACAGAAATTGAACCAATTTATACTCCCACCAACAATGTATGAGATTGGGTTTTTGCAGTCTGATAAGTGAAAAATGCTATTTCCTTGTAATTTTCATTTTCATTTCTTTATAATGGGCTTTTAAAATTTTTAAAGAGCTAGTCATTGTTTCCCTTTAATAAACCCCTTTTTAAATATTTATACCTTTTTCTATTGGGTTGTTAATATTTCTTATTGATTTGATTTTTGCCAATCTGTCATTTATCTTCTGACTTTGTTCATAATTTTTTGGGGGGAGAATGTGTATTTTAGAATTTTTAAATTTTTATTTTTATTTATTTATTTTTTATTTTTGGAGACAGAGTCTCGCTCTGTTGCCCAAGCTGGAGTGCAGTGGCGCTATCTGGGCTCACTCACTGCAACCTCCGCCTCCCAGGTTCAAGCAATTCTCTTGCCTTAGTCTCCCGAGTAACTGGGATTACAGGTGCATGCCACCACACCTGACTAATTTTTGTATTTTTAGTAGAAAGGGGATTTCACCATGTTGGGCAGGCTGGTCTTGAATTCCTGACCTCAAGTGATCCTCCTGCCTTGGCCTCCCAAAGTCCTGGGATTACAGGTGTGAGCCACTGTGCCTGGCCTAGAATTTCTAAATTTTTTATATAGTTAAATTTGTTAATCTTTTCTTTTAAGATTTTTGGATTTTGTGCTGTAGTTAGAAAGACCCAATCTTCTTTTTTTTCTTGAGACAGAGTCTTGCTCTGTCCCCTAGGCTGGAGTGCAGTGTTGTGATAATGGCTCACTGCAGCCTCGACCTCCTGAGTTCAAGTGGTCCTGCTGCCTAAGTCTCAAGAGCTCCTGGGACCATAGGTGCAGCCACAGCACTTAGCTAATTAAAAATAATTTTTTTTTTTTGTAGAGATGGGGTCTCGTCATATTGCCCAGGCTGGTCTTGACCTCCTGGCTTCAAGTGATTCTCCTGCCTCGGCCTCCCAAAGGGCTGGGATTACAGGCATGAGCCATTGTGCCCAGTCTATCCTAACATTTTAATATACTTATTTTTATAATAATGTTTTTATTTAGATGGTATTTATCCTGTGGAAAATTATCTTGTGTAAATTCCATCTAAACGAATGGAATGAAACGGAACAGATGCCTATCCAGTTGTCCTGGTAGTTGGTAGCTGACTAGTCTTTTTTTTTTTTCTTAAGCATGACCTAGTAGAGGACACTCCCTTATTAACTGTGGCAGTGTCATTTCTGAGCAACATGGGGCCTGATCAAGGAAAGCCCCAAGGCAATTCTCCTATTTGCCTAAACACAGAGAAGAGCGCCTCCCATACATTCACACCATCCTGCCTCAGAGACAGTCTCCTGTCCAGGGATGCGCTTCAGTGTTGGCCACTCACCCCTACCACGCTCTGGCTCTGGCTCTACTCAGCGAGTGCAGCAGCTCAGAACCACCACACTCAGGGGTGGAATTAGGCTTTGGGCTTGAATAAATAATTAGAAATTGGCTGCTGAGAGAATGTCCCTGCTGATTGCTTGCTCTGAAATTTTTCTGGGTGGCACACAGAGTTTTATGACCCAATTAAAATACAGCAGATTAAGTAGTGCAAAAGGGAGATGGAGTGGGCAATAAATCTGCTGTGGAATGGGCTGTGGAAGGCCTACCCCGAAAGGCATGAATTTATGGTTCAGGGAGAATTGAGGAAAAGAGTAATCTGGTTTCGCCAAAAGGAATCACTAGTCAAACTATTCTTCAAGGGAGACTTGGGGAGGAGGGATGGGGCAGGGGTGGGGGATGTTGGAAGCATTGATAAGTTTTCCAAGTTTTGAGTGAAAGTCCTGGTTGAAAGGGAAATGGAGGATGAGTGAAGGCAGCCATAGGTAATGCGAACAAGCTCTCCTGGTGAATGATAGCCTTTTGTAACATGCTGAACGCTGAAATCGGTATTTCGGGCTTTGGCGGTGCCCACCATGGCCCATTGCTACATAACCTGAAAGATCAGGTCAAAGGGAGTTTTTAAATAGCAATGAAGTAAGCCGAGGAGGGATTATCGTATTAACTACACAGTAGAATGTACTTTTCTTGATCTCAGTTTCCTAGGGCTGCCATAACAAAGTGCTATGACTGGGTGGCTTCTATAACAGAAATGTGTTGTCTCACTGTTCTGAAGGTAGAAGCCTGAGATCAAGGTATTGGCAGGGCTTGTTCCTTCTGTGGGCTGTGAGGGAAGGATCTGTTCCAGGTCTCTGTCATTGGTGTGTGCATGGCCACCTTCTCCCTGTGTCTCTTCACGTCATCTTCCCTTTATGTATGCCAGAGTCTAAATATCATCTTTTTATAAGGAAATCGGTCATATTGGATTTGGGCCTGCTCTGATGACCTCGTTTTAACTTCTTACCTCTGTAAGGATACCATCTCTAAATCAAGTCACATTCTGAGGTACACAGGGTTAGAAGTTCAACACATAAATGTTTTTGGTGTGTGGTGTGAGGGTGGCCATGATTCAATTCACAACATTTGATTATCTTGAAAAATAGCAATTTTCTTTTACAAATATATATTATATATGTATTATATATGCACATTCATCCTTTTTTTTTTTTTTTTGGAGACAGGGTCTTGCTGTGTCACCCAGGCTAGAGTGCAGTGGCACGATCACAGCCCATTGCAGCCTCTGCCTCCCGGGTTCAAGCAATCCTCCCACCTCAGCCTCCTGAGTAGCTGGGGCCACAGGTGTGCACCACCTACCTGGCTAATTTTATTTATTTATTTGTTGTAGAAATGGGGTCTCCTTATATGTTGCTCAGGCTGGTCTCAAACTCCTGGGCTCAAGTGATCCGCTCACCTCAACTTCCCAAAGTGCTTGGATTACAGGTGTGAGCCAACACACCTGGCTTATACTTTCATACATATACACACACACACACACACACACACAGAGCACACAAAACAGAATTAACTGCGCTGTTCGTAGGACCACTCAGTGAAATGTATCCTGTGTTGGATCATGATTCCCCTCAGGTATATTAAGTTCAAAGCTGAGAAAAGCTCAATTTTCTTATTATGTGTGCAGCACCCCCCCTCACACACCACCCAGCCCCAGAGCTTAATGATTCATCTTTCTCACAGTTCTCACAGCGCTCATTTTCAGGGCTGAGTTTCGGCTCTTGGTGAGGCCCTGTAACTGCAGCGTTAGGTACATTTGTTCCTGATTCAGGGACATTAAATTTGACACAATTCAATGACAACTCCTACAGCATCGGTGCTTCTCTTTATTCGATGGCTGGAAATGCAGCAAGTCCCAAGCTCCAGGCCAGATGATGGCAGTGGATGGTTTCAACAAAAATCTTGGATATATGTGATAACTCACATGTGGACATGCTTTATACATTTCTTTCAGGAGGTCTGAGTGCTGAAGCAACTGGTCTCCAACACAGTATCTGGCAGCAGTAGGCAAGGTGGAAAGGAAAGCCAGGGGGAACCTCAGGGGTCTCTTCATCTTTTCTGGGAAGAAATGTTTACCTCTGCACTCTCAAGGTAAGAACAAACAATGTTTACCCCCTTCACCCTGAATCAGGAACTGTCATACTCCCTAGCAGCCCTTCTCAGGTTCTGTGTTTTTGTTCCACAAGCCGTGTCATAACCCACACTTACAGCCTCTTTTTGGCCACCATATTACCTCAAACACTCTCTCCCCAGCCTCAACGTGTTGGCTCCCAGCTGTGGGATCTCTTCAGGATGTAGCTTGACTAAACCTCCTTAAACTTGGAGGGTAACAGAGTACGCCACCCCAAAATGTGCCATGTTGGCATAAGGATTATTTTGAGTTAAAAGCAATAGAAAAGATCCAGATACAAGAAAAGCTCTACACTCCCTCTATTTTTATAAAAGCAGGACATACATTTGGAAAGGTGCCCCACCTCCCCTCTCTCCCAGGAAAGACAGAAGTTGTATACCGAAGACAATTCTAGACCTTTCAGCCCAGAGAGAGCACAGGAAAAACCTACATAACAAGCCTTACTAATTAGTCTTTATCTTTCATTAGTTTCCACAGATATCTGCCTCTCCATAATTTTCCACCTTTAGAAACCCAGAAAGTTCTTTTCCTTTGTCTTGTTCTTTCTCTAAAAATGTACTGTTCTTTCGTTAAGATACTGTATAAGCCCAAGTTCCAACCACCCCTTTGAGTTACTCATCACTGAGTTATCCCATGTGTATGTTCGATGCATGCATTTAGATAACTTCTGTTTGGCTTCTGTTGTTAATCTGTCTTTTGTCAGTCTAATTTATAAGCCCCCAGTTGGAGAACCCAGGAGGGTAGAGGAAAAAAGGTTTTTTTCTTCTCTACAAACTCTTCCTCCTCCTTTGACTTTCTTATCATGTAAACTCCAGGAGGAACTATGCAGAGTGGCCTCTCCTCAGAGGCTGGGTGTAGCTGGGAGGAAGGGAAGTTGGACCAGAAATGTTGGGATCCTCTTTGGTGAATGAAAGGAGCAGACAAGTTGATGAATACACCAATGTTAATACATTTTGTTTTCCTATATGCATACGTGTGGATGAGTGGCAGCCCTTGATCTGTTGAGGCTCTCACCATGCCTGGGCCATCTCAGGTCACCACTATAGCCACTATCTGCATAAGATCAGGACAAGTGCTCACAGAGTTCATAAGTATAAACTATTTTACATGTTTGCATTTAAGAATAATACCTTTAAGCTCCCCAATCCCCACTTTCTACCAGTAATGAATAATCATTCTCACTGATTTGTCATTTTTTAGATTCACAGAGTGAATTCCACGTACCCTATAGAAGGCAAGGATGTGCCATCTGTTACCCATCAGAAAACAATTCACCACTGTATTAGGCCATTCTTGCATTGCTATAGAGAAATATTAGGGACTGGATAATTTATAATGAAAGAGGGTTATTTGGCTCATGGTTCTGCAGGCTTTCAGAAAGCATAGTGCTGGCATCTGTTCATCTTCTAGGAAGGCCTCAGGAAACACATTCATGGTGGAAGGCAAAGGTGGAGCAGGCATGTTGCATGAGGAATGCAGGAGCAAGCAAGTGAGAGTGAGGGGCAGGTGCCATACACTTTTAAATGATCAGATCTCATGAGAACTATCACAAAAACAAAACCAAGCCATGGGGGATCTACCCTCATGATCCAAACACCTCCCACCAGGCCCCACCTCTAGCACTGGGGATTACAATTCAATATGAAATTTGGATGGGGCAAAATATCCAAACTATATCATTCTGTCCCTGGCCCTTCTCAAATCTCATGTCCTTCTTACATTGCAAAATCCAATCATGCCTTCTCAATAGTCCCTGAAAGTTGTAACTCATTCCAGCATTAACTTAAAAGTCTAAAGTTTCACCTGAGACCAGGCAAATCTCTTCTACTAATGAGCCTGTAAAATAAAAAACAAGTTAGTTACTTCCAAGATACAATGGGGGTATAGGCATTGGTCAAACATTCCCATTTTAAAAGGGGAAAATTGGCCAAAAGAGAGGGGCTACATGCCCCAAACAAGTTTAAAATCCAGCAGTGTACTCATTAATTCTTACAGCTCCAAAATAATCTCCTTTGTCCCACATCCAGGGCATACTGATAAGAAGGGTGGGCTCCCAAGGCCTCGGACAACTCTACTACTGTGGCTTTTCAGGGTTTAGTCCCTAAAGCTGCTCTCAAAGGCTGGAGGGGAGTGTCTATTCCGGGCACAAGGCGCAAGCTGTCAGTGGCTCTACATTCTGAAGTCTAGAGGACAATGGCCCCCTTCTCATAGCTCCACTGGGCAGTGCACCAGTGGGGAATCTGTGTGGGGCCCCCAACCCCACATTTCCCCTCTGCACTGCTGTGGTAGAGGTTCTCTGTGAGAGCTCCACCTCTGCAGCAGACTTCTGCCTGAACACCCAGCCGTTTCTGTACATCCTCTGAAATCTAGGCTGAAGCTGCCAAGAATCCAACACTTTGTGTTCTGTATACCTGTAGGCTTAACACCACATGGAAGCCACCAAGGCCTATGGCTTGTGCCCTCCAAAGTAGCAGCCTAAGCTGTAACTGGGCCCCTTTGAGCCCCAGCTTGAGAGGGAGTGACCTGAATGTGGGGAGCAGTGTCCCAAGGCTCTACAGGGCAGTAGAACTCTGGGTCTGGCCCACACAACCATTCAGCCTTCTTAGATCCTAGGGCCTGTGATTGGAGGGGCTGCCATGAAGATTTCTGAAATGCCTTTGAGGCCTTTTCCCCATTGTCTTGGATATTAGTACTTGGGTCCCTTTTAGTTATGCAAGTATCTCTAGCAAGTGGTTGTTCCACAGCCTGCTTGAATTCCTCTCATAAAAAAACTTGTTTTTCTTTGCCACATGGCTATGCTGCAAATTTTCCAAACTTTTAGGCTCTGCTTCCTGTTTTAATATAAGTTCCAATTTTAAGTCATTGCTTTGCTCCTGCATCTGAAATTAGGTTGTTAGAAGCAGCCAGGCCACATCTTGAACACTTTGGTGCTTTTATTCTGCCAGATGCCCTGGTTCATCACTCTTAGATTCAAACTTCCACAGATCCCTAGGGCATGAAAAGAATGCAGCCAAGTTCTTCGCTAAGGTATAACACATATAACCTTTGCCCCAGTTCCCAATAATTTCATCATTTCCACCTGAGACCTCCTCAGCCTGGACTTCACTGTCCATTTCACTATCGGCATTTTGGTTATAACCATTTAATCAGTCTCTAAGAAGTTCCACACTTTCCCTCATGTTACTGTCTTCTTCTGAGCCCTCCATACTCTTCCAACCTCTACCTGTTACCCAGGTCCAAAGTTGCTTCCACATTTTCATATATCTTTATAGCAATGTCCCATTCCTCAGTACCAATTTTCTGTATTATGCTGTTCTTGCATTGTTGTAAAGAAATACCTGAGACCTCCAGCACTGGGGATTACAATTCAACATGAGATTCGGGTGAGGACAAATATCCAAACTACATCAACCACACATTTATTAAATATATGATTTGAGCCAGGCCCTGAAAGGACTAGATGAATTGGACACATGGTCTCAGCTCTCCAGGGGAAGGGAGCAGTTAATTTCAGTATCCAATAGTAAGGCTGTGATGAAAGGGATCTGTTCCCCTAGCCAAACAGGGAACCAATGAGAGTTATATGGAAATTTGCAACTAAAAAATATTATAAAAGTATAAGAAATTCTAAGTAAATTTATCAAGATATTGTCCAAAAAGGCTGTTCACTACTTCCAGCTGCCCCCTTTTCTACTCTCAGGGTTCCATGTACCCATTAATTGTAATCATTCACAGTGGCTGTAGACTACATGTGTGTCTTTCCCATCCAAATTTAAATTTATATGTTAAAACCTAATCCCCACTGTGATGGTATTTGAAGGTGGGGCCTTAGGAAGATGATTAGGTCATGTGGGCAGAGCACACATGAAAGGGATTAGAGTTCTTTTAAAAGAGACCTCCAGGATGCATGTGGTGGCTCATGCCTGTGATCCCAGCACTTTGGGAGGCTGAGGCAGGTGAATCACTTAAAGTCAGGAGTTCAAGAGCAGCCTGGCCAATGTGGTGAAACTCTGTCTCTATTCAAACTACAAAAATTACCTGGGCATGCTGGCAGGTGCATTGCACTCCAACCTGGGTGTCTGGGTGAGACTCTGTCTCAAAATAAAATAAAATAAATAAAATAAATGAAAGAGACCACCCTCCCCCCGCACAAGAGGTCCCTTGCTCCTTTGTCCATGTGAGAAACTAACAGTGAGAAGTTGACCTTCCATCTATGAACTAGGAAGTGAGCCTTCACTGGAGACTGAATCTGGTGCCTTGATCTTGGACTTCTCAGCCTCTAGAACTGTGAGCAATAACTTTCTGTTGTCTATTGGCTGCCTGGTCTATGGCAGTCTGTTACGGCAGCCTGACCTGACTGAGGCAGTGACCTGCTTGCTTCAGAGTGGAAAGATGGCCTGTCTTGTTCACCAGGGTTTCTCCAGGATCCCAGCAGATCAGGAACTGGGTGACCCATTGATTGGATGGACAGGTGGGAGGATGAGATTTTATTAACAGAAACTATGCTATCTGTTGTTTTGAGTATATCTGCAAGTTTTAAAAGTACTACAAGATCACTACTGAGAGTTTTCTTTCTTATTCAACTCTTTTAAAACTTAGTTTAGTGAGGGATTTTTTTTCCCAATAGGACCACATCACTTATTTTATAGTGAGAGTTAATAGGAAATAAGTTTTGTATCAGAGAAATATTCCTTATAGCTATTTTTGGGGAAAAAGTATTGTGTCAAACTAGGGCTACTCTATTTTCACATTGATCAAAAGACACGTGTAAAATTTTTAAAACAGAAAGGTAATTTCTGTATTCATTTTATTTAACAAGGTAATTGTATTTTTCCTTTATGAATATTATATAACTCATATAGGAATTAAAAAAAAATATTTTGATGTATTTTCTTCCAATAATTTTTCTATGTCTAGATCTTGCTTTGTTTTTAACTATGCTCATTTTAAATAAAATTCTTAAGTGTGAAGATTAAAACCCTGGAAACCAGTCTGATCACTGTCTAAAATGCCTTCTTAAGATTTTGAAAGATTTATCCAAAGAAGAAAGTTAGGCAATATAATTAAATGGGCATAGTAACTGGGTCGATTCATGGTGATAAAATCCTCCACATAGTGGGAATAAACCCTAAAGTGATACTCAATAAATAGAACATAAACTTAGGGAGTTATGGCTGATACTAAGAGGTGAAGAAGAAACAAGAAGCCCCACTGGGCCTTTTAAGGGTACCAAAAGTTAGAGCTACCCTCGTTAATCTGTGAGAATCAGCAAGATCCCCAGGTAGTTAAGGGAAGTATCCAGAGAAAAAGGAATGGTGGAAGAGTTAATGATGTCTTTGCATCAAATTAATATATAAAATGGAATTAAAATAAGTCTCCAAGACTGGCAGCATTTATCTCAGTGTCAGCAGGAAGTCAGAGAGCCAAGAATCTAAATTGTTCCCCAAATGAAGACATTTGTCATGGAAAACAGACTGCTATACACTTGGTCGGGTCTGCACCTTCCTTGTCAGCTGATGTTGAGAAAAACTCAGGTAGGTGGCCTGGCGCACAGTGGCTCATGCCTGTAATCCCAACACTTTGGGAGGCCGAGGCAGGTCGATCACGAGGTCAGGAGATCCTGGCTAACACGGTGAAACCTCCGTCTCTACTAAAAAAAATACAAAAAAATTAGCCAGGCATGGTGGCGGGCGCCCGTAGTCCCAGCTACTTGGGAGGCTGAGGCAGGAGAATGGCGTGAACCCGGGAGGCGGAGCTTGCAGTGAGCTGAGATCAGCCACTGTCCTCCAGCCTGGGTGACAGAGCAAGATTCCGTCTCAAAAAGCAAACAAACAAACAAACAAAAAGACAAAAAACCCAGGTAGGTGTTGATAGCAAACCTTTTGAAAAAGAAAGGAAAATTCCATTTTGGTGGCAATCATCTTTGGAGTCATCCCAAATGGACTTTATTAGGGAC
Organism: Theropithecus gelada; assembly: GCF_003255815.1. Lineage (NCBI taxonomy): Eukaryota > Metazoa > Chordata > Mammalia > Primates > Cercopithecidae > Theropithecus > Theropithecus gelada. The sequence continues at coordinate 106,073,088 of NC_037671.1, read as the reverse complement.
AATTGATGACCAACACAAGACTGTTTCTTCAATTACAGCCTAATTATGGGCAACTCAGGTGGGCTCTAGAGTGGGTGCAGACGGTGATGTTAGTGATTGGAGGTGGGGATATAAGGAAGTCACCTGAAAGTTCACCCTGGACTCCTCTCCTAATTGGTTACTACATGGGGGCAGCTAGCACTTGATGTCCAGACGTCTGAGCCTGCAGGAAATTCTCCTGGGTTCCACTAACTCTACCTCTGTTGACAGGTGTGGCCACTAGCCTTAATATTTGTGGCTGTCTGTACTCATTCCTCCATACCATAGAACTTGCTCATCTCCTTCTGCGAGTGAGTGCAGACTTTATCTACCTCATAACTCACAAAAAAAAAAAAAAATTCCATAGACTTCATGGCAAATGTGTTCACAGAAAGCACTTTTCTTCCTGATAAACAAAAACATTGTCCTAAATAACCATAACACAACCATCAACATCAGGAAATTAACACTGATAGGTTGTGTTGGGAGAAAAATTTTTCCTCTACTGTCTTAGGTTTGGATGATGGGGGCCCCCACAAATTAACAATAGACAGATGAACCAGAGAAAAGTTTATTTACACATGTAGGAGTTTTCAGATGAAGCTAGAGAACAGCTAGATAGAGGGATGTGTAGATCTACTTACTAGCGAGTGGTGTTTACAGCTTCAAAAGATGGAAGGTTTGGATGAGGCTGTTTTACACAATCTTCTGGAATGGCCAGTGCTCAAGGTCAGGTCTCAGATTGGAGGTGCGGGAGGCGGAGGAGCTGTGGCAGCTGACCTTCCTAAAGCTCTCATAAGGAAAGGCCAGATAAGATGTCTTTCTGCATTTGTTGTAGCTCAGATTTTTTTCACTTTGAAGGAATCTTTAGATCACTTAGGCGGGTTGTCAGTTCCCCACAGTTACTGCCATCTAATCCCAAGTCTCTGTTCAAGTTTTGCCAATTGCCTCAATAGCATCCTTTAGCGCAAAAGGATCCAATCTAGGATCGCTCGTGGCATTTAATTTTGGTTTTCTTCAATCGAGGAGTTCCTTTGGTTTGGACTTTCAGGATCTTGACACTTTTGAAGAGTACAGGCCAGTTATTAAGGCAAAACTTAATTAGTGTGTTTTTATTCATCTATTCATTAATACATTCATTCAGGATCGATATTAATTGATCATTTATTAATACTATATGCTGAGCCTGGTCAGGCATTGCCGTATAAAGTGCATGAGATGGAGGTGGGCTTTTCCTTAGGAGAGGCGACTAGAACCTTTTTTTTTTTTCAGATGAGGTCTCACTCTGTCACCCAGGCAGGAGTGCAGTGGTGCCATCTCGGCTCATTGCAACCACTGCCTCCCTGGCTCAAGGTATGGAGAACTCTCGCCTCAGCCTCCCGATTAGCTGAGACTACAGGCGCACACCACCACACCCAGCTAATTTTTTTGCATTTTTAGTAGAGACGGTGTTTCACCATGTTGCCCAGGTTGGTCTTGGACTCTTGAGCTCAAGTGATCCACCCACCTCGGCCCCCCAAAGTGCTGGGATTACAGGTGTGAGCCACTGTACCCGGCCCTCAAATCTTCTTCTTCTTCCTCCTCCTCTTCCTCTTTCTCTCCTCCTTCCTCCTTCCTCCTTTCTCCTTCTCCTTCTCCTTCTCCTTCTTCTTTTTTGAGACCAACTCTTGTTCTGTCACCCAGGCTGTAGTGCAGTGGCATGATCTCGGCTCAATGCAACTTCTACCCACCCTGGGTTCAAGTGATTCTCCTGCCTCAACCTCCTGAGTAGCTGGGATTACAGGCGCCCGCCACCACATCCAGCTAATTTTTGTATTTTGAGTACAGATGGGGTTGTTCTCAAACTCCTGACCTCAGGTGATCCACCCTCCTTGGCCTCCCAAAATGTTAGGATTACAGCCATGAGCCACCTCGCCCGGCCTTGAATCTCCTATAGTGTGTTCAGATATAGAATGTCTAGGTTCAGGTTCCAGCTCTATTACCTACTTCATTAGGTCTTGGGCATACTACTTAACCTTTCTATGCTTTACGGAAAGAGGGAAGGTGAATGAGAATACCCATCACACAAGATAGAGATTTGTTTGGAATGAGTTAATACCAGCATCTCTTTTAAAATATCAGTACTCTATGTCTGAAAATTAGACATTTTGTGCTATTTGGGCTCTATTTCATGTTACTTTAAAATAAAAAAACTATAATACATTACACATCAACCCCAAATCCCCAACCAATTTTCTAAAGCATAACTAAAGGACACTAAGACGCCTGAAGGGAATCAGGATATGCCATCCCAAAAATGCCACTTTTGGCATAAGAGTTATTTTGAGCTGAAGGAATTTCATTTCCTGAAATCTCTTATGTGCCTAAAAGCAGAGCCTCCCCAAAGAACCCAATTGTCATAAACTCCCTTTCCAGAAGCAAATCTAATCTTCCTTCTGTGCGCCAAGAAGTTGGTACCATACCTGGGCAGACATTGGTGCAAACTATCATATCTCTCATCTATTCTAAGGGACCATTTAGCTTTCAAAAAAATCATTGTATTTCTATAAGTGCCCTTCTTTCTACCTTCCTCTTCTGCAAACTCATTTGTTCTCCCAGAAGTATTCCCTCCTCCTCTCTATCCCCTATTAACATGTATATAAGCCCCAAATTCTAACCGCCTCTTTGAGTCATATTTTTCTGTGACCTCCCACATACTTACTTGAATAAAAATCGGTCTCTTCTCTTGGTAATCTGTCTTTTGTGAGTTTAATTTGCAGGCCTCAATCAATAAACATAAAAGGTTACAGAAGGCTGGGCACAGTGGCTCATGCCTGTAATCCTAGCACTTTGGGAGGCCAAGGCAGGTGGATCACTTGAGCTCAGGAGCTCAAGACCAGCCTGGGCAACATAACAAAACCCCGTCTCTACAAAAAATACAAAAATTAGCTAGGCGCGGTTGTGTGTGCCTGTAGTCCCAGCTCCCCGGGAGGCTGAGGCAGGAGGATTGCTTGAGCCTGGGAGGTGGAGGTTGCCGAGTTGAGATCATGCTATGGCATTCCAGCCTGGGTGACAGAGGGAGATCCTGTCTTAAAAAAAAAAAAAAAGAAGCCTATAGAAAGTGTTTTCCCCCACTCACACACCTATGTATTAGAAATGTTTAAAACATTAAACATCAGAAAATTAAAACAGTTGCTTTATGTGTATTACCATATCTTCCATTGTAATCACTATTTTTATTTTTTTAACTCCTTTTCCATAATTCTTTTTAAAGCTATCAACTTTTCTGGTACTCACTGTACAGCTCTAGGCAGAACAATGGCTCAAAATGGAAAACACTGGGAAATGTTTTCAAGACAATCACCTGTGCATAGCATAGTATGACTCATGCTGAGCATGAGGCTCTGAGGGTCACTCTTAGCAGCAGCAACATCCAACATCTAAAGACTACATCATAACATGTGTGTTCCCGGTACCTTTTGGGATCATATCTACTGTATAAACAAGTGGACTCTCTATTGAGAGATACATACATTCTACGAAATTTGGGTATTAAAAGCAAAAGGTGCTTCCGGGAGATACTTGGCAGGCTATATTTGTGCTCAACACAGCATCTGGCACAAAGAAAATATTCATTATTGCCAGGCACGGTGGCTTACACCTGTAATCCCAGCACTTTGGGAGGCCAAGGCGGGTGGATCACCTGAGATCAGGAGTTAGAGACCAGCCTGGCCAAGACAGTGAAACCCCGTCTCCACGAAAAACACAAAAGAATTAGCCGGGCATGGTGGGGCATTCCTGTAATCCCAGATACTCGGGAGGCTGAGGGAGGAGAATTGCTTGAGCCCTGCAGGTGGAGGTTGCAGTGAGCAGAGATCACACCATTGCACTCCAGCCTGGACTCCAGCAAGACTCTGTCTCAAAAAACAAAGAAAGTAGAAAGTATTCATTATTGTTATTTTACCTTTAGGAATGCTACATTCCAGTGGGGAAGGTAGGCAAATAAACACAAGATGGATAAGATCATTACAGATTAATAAGTTTTCTTTTATTTATTTATTTATTATTTTTTAAAATTTTACCCTAAGTTCTGGGATACATGTGCTGAACATGCAGGTTTGTTACATAGGTATACATGTGCCATGGTGGTTTGCTGCACCCATCAACCTGTCACCTGGGTTTTAAGCCCCGCATGCATTAGGTATTTGTCCTAATACTCTCCCTCCCCTTTCCTCCCATCCCCCGACAGGCCCTGGTGTATGTTGTTCCACTCCCTATGTCCATGTGCTCTCATTGTTCAACTCCCACTTATGAGTGAGAACATGTGGTGTTTGGTTTTCTGTTCCTGTGTTGGTTTACTGAGAATGATGGTTTCTAGCTTCATCCATGTCCCTGCAAAGGACATGAACTCATTCTTTTTTATGGCTGCACAGACTGATATGTTTTCTGAAGAGAATGAATACCATGACAGAGAATAATGGGTAAGGGACTTTCTTCAGGTACGGTGGTCAGGATGGCCGCCTTAGAGAGGTGACATCTAAATATAATCCTGAGCGATGAGAAGTTGGCCATGAGGGGAGACAGGGCAAAGCATTTCAGACACAAGTAAGAACAAATATAGAGGCAAAGATGAGAGAAAGCTGCTGAGGAGACAGTGATTGGAAAGTGGGGAGTAAGGAAAGCTCTGTGAGATGAGGCAAGAGAGACAGGCAGGGCCAGGTCAAATGGAATATTGGAGACCACTGTACAGAGTTTGGATTCCATTCTAGGTGCAACAAGAAACCATTTACAAATTTTAAGTAGAAGCCTGATATGGTTTGGCTCTGTGTCCCCACCCAAACCTCATGTTGAATTGTAATCCCCAGTGTTGAGGAAGGGACTTGATGGGAGGTGATTGGATCATGGAGGTGATTTCTAATGTATTGGCACCATCCCCTAGTGTTGTCTCATGATTGAGCTCTCACGATATCTGGTTGTTTAAAAGTGTATAGCACCCCACCCCACTTCATACTCTCTTCCTCCTGCTCTGGCCATGTAGGACGTGCCAGCTTCCCCTTCACCTTCTGCCATGATTGTAAGTTTCCTGAGGCCTCCCTAACCATAATTCCCATACAGCCTGTGGAACTGTGAGCCAATCAAACCTCTTTTCTTGTAAATTACCCAGTGTCAGGTAGTTCTTTATAGCAATGTGAGAACAGACAAAGCCTGAGCAACATAGTGAGACCATGTCTCTATTGAAAAAAAAAAAATAGCTGGTCTTGGTAGTGTGTTGTAGGGGTCCCAGCTGAGGTAGGAGGATTGTTTGAGCCCAGAAGGTTGAAGCTGCAGTGAGCTGTGATTGCTCCACTGCATTCTTGCCTGGGCAACAGAGCAAGACCCTGTCTCAAAAACCAAACCAAACCAAACCAAACAAAAATCCAAAAATAGTTTTAAGTGAAGAGATGACATGATCTGACTTATGTTTTTAGATTCCTTTTGTTGAGGAGATTGGGCTAGTGGAGATTTCAAGTGAAAGCCAGGTGACCAGTTAATAATATACTCCATTAACTCAGGAAAGAGATGAGTTGGTATTGAAGATGGAGAGAAAAAGCCTGGAATGAAGATTATTTTGGAGGAAGAATTACTGGACCTGATATTGGGTGAAAGAAATGGGTAAGTCAGGGATGATACTCAGGTTTCTGGTTTTCTTTACTGGGTGCCATCTACATAGAGAGGGAAGAATAGATATAAGGAAGTGCACAAAGGTATCTCTAAAGCCTGGACATGTACACACACACACACACGTAAATGGACAGTTATGTTTCTCATGTCTTTTGGGAGGTATCATTATTTATAGATGGGAGTGTGGCTGCAATATGTTGAGGTGGCTTTGAAGTTCTAACCCACATGATACTAGAAAGGGTTGAATTCTGATTATTTGCTTCCACCCATTATAGTACATGATGAATTTTGCTCTGTCTCTCTTTATAGTCCTTGTTGTGGTACATGGCTTTTTGTTTATTTAGCCATCATGGTTGGAAGCATGAAACTTGTGAGCTATTCTGGCTGTATAAGCTGAATATCAGAGAGGATTATGATCTCTCCCATCATGACCTCATAGCTACAGTGTGTCTCTTATTGCATGTTTTTAAAAAATTATTTATTTATTTATTTATTTATTTTTGAGATAGCGTCTCACACTGTTGCCAGGGCTGGAGTGCAGTGGCATGATCTTGGCTCACTCCAACCTCTGCCTCCTGGGTTCAAGTAATTCTCCTGCCTCAGTCTCCCGAGTAGGCTGGGAGGTGCCTGCCACCATGCCTGGCTAATTTTTTGTATTTTTAGTAGAGACAGGGGTTTCACTACGTTGGTCAGGCTGGTCTTGAACTCTTGACCTTGTGCTCTGCCCACCTTGGCCTCCCAAAGTGCTGGGATTACAGGTGTGAGCCACCACACCTGGCCGTTATTACACATTAAACAGAGTAGTGGCAGATAAGAATAAATGACCCATCTGAAGAGATTAAGTGTATGATACTTTGGGATGAATGGTTGTAGACCACTACTGAAGGGTAACAGAATATGACACCTTAGCCTAAGGATTATTTTTAGCTGAAGGCAATTAAGAAGAAACACCCCAGTTTACCTAAAAGCAGAACATAAATTCGGAAAGATAGTCTCCCTTTCTTCTCTCCAAGGAAGGACAAAGGTTAATCACCAGAGACACCTGTAGACCTATATCAGCCCAGAAAAGTTGGTAAGGGATCAGAAGAAGCTATATAACTCACCTGACTAACTATCCCTTATCGTCCATTAGTTTCTCCCACACATTTAGTGTCCCACAATTGTTACTCTAGAAGCTCAAAATCCCTTTCTTTGCCTTGCCACTTTTCTACATATTTTTTTTTTTAATTATTCTTTTCTTTTCTTTTTTTTTTTTTTTTGGAGCTAGAGTCTTGCTCTGTCACCCAGGCTGGAGTGCAGTGGCGTGATCTTGGCTCACCGCAATGTCCACCTCCTGGGTTCAAGTGATTCTACTGCCTCAGCCTCCCGAGTAGTTGGGACTACAGTCATGCACCACCATGCCTCCCGAGTAGTTGGGACTACAGGCGTGCACCACCATGCCTGGCTCATTTTTGTATTTTTAATAGACATGGAGTTTCACCATGCTGGCCAGGCTGGTTTCAAACTCCTGACCTTGTGGTCCACTCATCTTGGCCTCCCAAAGAGCTTGGATTACAGGCATGAGCCACCATGGCCAGCCCTGTTGTTTTGTTAAAATGCTGTATGTGTCCAAGTTCTAAACACTAAGTACTCATCTCTGGGTCCTTCCATGTATATATATGATGTGTTAATAAACTTTGTTTTTCTCTTGTTAGTCTGTCTTTTGTCAGTCTAATCTACAGGGTCCCAGCTGAGAACTTAGAAGCTCTTTTTCCTCTTCCACACAGAAAGTTTACACAAAAGAGCACTAGCAACAGGGTGGTTATGATGCAGAGAGAACTGAGGAGTGGCTCACTCACTAGATGTGCTAGCTTAGCCAGGTTAGTAGCTTCACTGACTCTGGCTTCTCCAGCTGTGAAATATTTTTTGGGGGCACGGAGGAGCAGAACAAGAATTAAATAAGAGTATAATAATAGAATATTCTAGGTTGTGTTACAGAGCTAAATAACTCTGAAATTCAGTGGCTTCAATGGCTTGGTACAACCAAAGTTCATTCATGCATGGGCCAATGGGGATTCTTTTTCTGGAGACCCTGGGATCCAGGTTCCATCTTCTTGTGATGTAGCCTCAACACGTGACCTCCAAGATTGTTAGGGAAAGCAAAGAGAGGATGAGGACTGCATGATCTCTTTTTAATGTTCAGACCTGGGAGTGGTTTATGTCATTTCCACCCATCCCCACTGGCCAGTACTGAGTCACATGGCCTCAGTAAAACTGCAAGATGAGCTGGAAAATGTAGTTTCCCAAGTGCCCAGTAAGAGAAAAATAAAATGGGATTTGGTGAAATAGTGATACTTTATCAAATGTAGGTAAATGTATTTTATAAAATATTATCTCCAACTTTTTCTGATAATGATATTTTGAAATGACTAAAATGGGAAAAGAAGTTAGGAGGCAAAGAGTATAAATGAACCACAAGATGGATAGCCTCCCTCTGAACAATGGAAAAATAATTTTTCTTTCTAGAAGGCATAGAAAAGAGGCCTGTAGGGTGGAAGGCAGAGTACTGAGGGACTAAGAATTGGAATGAGATAAAATATTGTAGGGAAAGAAAAACGTTTCCTTTACCCTCTTGAGCCTGTGAATTAAAATGGCAAAAGGCAGATTAACAGGAGAAAAAGCATACAGATCTTATTTGATGTTAGTATTTTTACATGGCATGGGGGCCTCATAGAAAAGAAGTGAAAACCCCCAAAAAAGTGGTTAGACTCAGGGTTTATATACTATTTTAGCAAAGGGTGATAAGTTTATGTACTATTTTAGCAAAGGGTGATAAGTTTATATATGATTTTAGCAAAGGGTGATACGTTTATACACGATTTTAGCAAAGGGTGATAAGTTTATATACTATTTTAGCAAAGGGTGATAAGTTGTGTGGAAGTCACTAGAAAAGAAAGAGGTTTGGGCTTCTGGGGCAGTAAACTGTGGGATGTGACTCGGAAATGTCTGGGGGAAACTAATGGAAGATGAGCTGTGTTTGTGCAGACTCACCTTGGCACCAACTTTTCATCTCTAGTGATAAGAATGTTCTCTTTCCAGTGTTGGGAACGTACTTTTCTCATGGGAAATGTACGCTCTGGTTTTAGGCAGAAAGAGGAAGGGCAAAGAGTACTTGTTTTTCAATTGCCTTCAGCTCAAAATAATCAAAAATAAAATAATAAAATAAAAATAAAATAAAATAAAAAATAAAATAGTAATAAAAAATAAAATACTAATAAAAAAAGACAAAGTGGTGTATTTTGGGATGGCACGTTCTGATCTCCTTCAATGTCTTAGTTGGTAAGGTTCACAATTGTGATGAAAGGCTGGAGAAGAAAGTTTTATGTCTGAACTAAAGCAAATGCCATTTTTAAGAGCCAACAACTTTGTAGCCAACAGAAAGGTAAAGTTTAAAACATTCATCTGAAGGCAGGAAGTTCCCAATGAAGATCTTTTTTTTGCAAGTAAAAAGAAAGAACTATTGCTGGGAAGCATTTCCAAGTTAAATGTTAAGGATGGTAAGTGGCAATAAATGGAGATTTGCAGGGTGACTTCTACAAGTTAGAAAAATGAAACAGTGTAAACAGTGTATTATCTTCTGTGATTTGAAGACATGGGGTAAGCATTCTGGACCCAAGGCTCTTCAGTGGGATGTGTCACCTTTCAAGATACAGCCATCTTGGCAATATGCCTTTAGGAAGGAGAAATCAGGGTCCTTGAAGGCTCCTTCTTAACCTTTCTGAGCTTCTCTCTCACCACTGCCCTGCTCAGCCTGCTGCAGCCACAATGGGTTTTTGCCATTCCTCAATGATTCCAGCTATGCTCCTATCTCCTGGCATCCACTCTAGCCATTTCTCTCTGTCTGGAAAGCTCTTGGGTGAGATGTCCAATCTGCTAATCCCCTCAGCTCCTCCAGTGCTGCCTACTCTATTTAATACTTGTCCACTCTAATACATTTGGAGAGGTGGAAATGGGTGATGTCTTTCCCAACCCATTATAAGGGCCACAGCTGACACTATAAGTAACAAAAGACAGGTTAACAAATATAACATGTTTAGGCCAGGTGCAGTGGCTCACGCCTATAATCCCAGCACTTTGGGAGGCTGAGGCAGGCGGATCACCTGAGGTCAGAAGTTCGAGACCAGCCTGGCCAACATGGAGAAACCCCATCTCGACTAAAATTACAAAATTAGCTGGTGTGGTGGCGCATGCCTGTAATCCCAGCTACTTGGGAGGCTGAGGCAGGAGAATCGCTTGAACCCGGGAGGCGGAGTTTGTGGTGAGCCGAGATCGTGCCATTGCACTCCAGCCTGGGCAACAAGAGTGAAACTCCATCTAAAAAAAAAAAAAAAAAAAAATATATATATATATATATATATATATATATATATATATATATATGTATGTTTTATATGACATGAGAACCTTCAGTAATGAAAACGCAAAGACCCAGGGAGAAATGTGATTGGACAAAGGAGTGTGATCTAATGGTTGTAAACAGAGGGCAGGGCAGCAAGGTCTGTCTGTTTGGGTTCTTCCGGACCTCTCTGTGTAGCATTCCTTCCCCCTAGACATGGAACAGGGCCCCTCTGGAGTAAGGGCATTAAGGGAGAAGGGAGAGAGTGACCTTTCCAGGTTTTATGACTTGCTTTTAGGGAGAAAGGTTCTAGTTTCTATGACCCCTCCTTGGGGAAGAGAAATCATCTGGTTTCTATGACTTGCTTTGGGAGGATAAAGACAGGCAGAGGACAGGAGGACAGGAGAAGGTCAGAGAAACCTTGCTTCTGAGGCCTTCCAATCTTCCTTGGTTCCAAGTACTCAGCCCTCCAAAGCACCCTACTTTTGTAACTGTCCAATGGGTTCACCTTGCCCACTGCCTAGACAGAGCTGATTTATTATAATAGACACAGGAATTGCGATAGAGAAAGAGTAATTCACACAGAGCCGACTGCGCAGGACACTGGAGTTTTGCTATTATTCAAATCAGTCTCCCTGAGCATTCGGGGATCAGAGTTTTCAAGGATAATTTGGTGGCTGGGGGGCCAGTGAGTCGGGAGTGCTGATAAGTTGAGTCAGAGATGAAATCATAGGGAGTGGAAACTGTCCTCTTGTGCTGAGTCAGTTCCTGGGTTGGGTCCATAAGACCGGGTGAGCCAATTTATTGATCTGGGTGGTGCCAGCTGATCCATCATATGCAGGGTCTGCAAAATATTTTAAGCACTGATTTTTGGCTTTACGATAGTGATGTTATTCCCAGGAGCAATTTGGGGAGGGTCAGCAGAATCTGGGAGCCTCCTGCTGCATGACTCCTACAACATAATTTCTAATCTTTTGGCTAATTTGTTAGTCCTACCAAGGCAAGTCAGTCCCCAGGCAAGAAGGGGGTTTGTTTTGGGAAAGGGTTATCATCTTTGTTTTAAAGTATAAACTAATTTCCTGCTGGGCGTGGTGATTCATGCCTGTAATCCCAGCACTTTGGGAGGCCAAGGCAGGGGCATCACTTGAGGTCAGGAGTTTGCAACAAGCCTGGCCAACATAGTGAAATCCCATCTCTACCAAAAATACAAAAGTTAGCCAAGCGTGGTGGTGCACGCCTGTAATCCCAGCTACTTGGGAGGCTGAGGCAGGAGAATTGCTTGAACCCTGGACGCAGAGGTTACAGTGAGCTGAGATCGCACCACTGTACTCCAGCCTGGGTGACAGAGTGAGACTCTGTCTCAAAAAAAAATATTAAAAAAAAAAGTATAAACTAATTTCCCCCCAAAGTTAGTTTGGCCTATGGTCAGGAATGAATAAGGACAGGTTGGAGCACGCCAGATGGAGTTAGTTAGGTCAGATCTCTTTCACTGTCTCAGTTACAGTTTTGCAATGGCGGTTTTGCTTTGGGCTATTGTTTTCTGAGCTCCAACAATTCAAACATACTATATAGTTTACTTTTTGTAATGTTTACTATTTGCCTTCTCCCATTGGAATTCCAGCTCCACAAGGGCAGTGATTCTTTTGTTTTTTTCCACTGATCTGTCCCAAGCACTTAGTAGACTTACAAAGTATTCATTGAATGGAATCAAGCACACAAATTACTAACTACCTCCTAATGGGTTAAGTGGCACAGAGGTTTGTTTTCCCCTAAAACAACTGCTGTGAACAGAGTTCTTGTGGAGCCAGGAAACCAAGATGAGGGGGGAATTAGTATGAACATTTAAAGGGTCTTTTTGTATTGCTGATTTTGTATTTCAAATTATGATCAATGGTGTTAACATTATTTAAACCATAATTTTTATCTTCTAAAGTAATTTCTTTGAGGTGTTTTTTTTTCCCTTTTAAAACAACTGAGCTCTGTAAAAAGCATAAGCTTCAGTTTCAGCTTAAGAGAAAAACCTTTAGGTAGAGATAAAATAGAAACCAGCACCTCCATTTGATCTTTCCCTGCCTGGTCTGTTTGAAGAGCGGCTGTGTTTGGACAATGGTGCGTAATGAGATCATTTCTGTTACTGCCTGTGAAGGACTTAGCTTTGCTGTGTTTTCCTTTGGGGTTTAAGAACCTGGACATTTTAGAATGCTTTTTAAAAATTAAATACAGAGTTTCAGTTGCTTTGATGGGGTTTAAAAGGGACAGCAAAAAAGGCCGTTGAAGTAATTTTACAGCTATACTTGAACAGCTACTGAATACTTGTGAAAACGTAAATTCATATTAAAAGAGTCAACATTTTATACATAAACTGTATTTTGATGGTTTCGTTGTGGTGGGGGCGGTGGTTATTTTGAAATGTTACCTTTCCTCTAGAAGCACGAAACATTTTCTTTGAATGAATGCCCAAATGATCACCTTTGCCAGCTAGTCCAGGCATTTAGGGTGAAATTTGCATTTGTTTAGCAACTCTTCACTTCCTCAGCATGAAAAAGAACACTTTTATCCTCTAAGTGTGGTTTACATTTTTGCGTCCTTCAGGTGCATTCCAGAAGATTTGGGAGATACTGACTAAGAGATACGTGTTAGGCACAAGGGTCTGGTGCCTCAGGCTCTGAGTCCTTCTATAGCCTGTTTTTCTGTTTTGGGCATAGCACACGGAGATGCAGCATTTAGACATATAAGTGCCACTCTGTATTGGGCATTATATCAAAATTAATTGCATCACCAGGTCCTAGTCATCAATTTTAGTATATTCAAGTTCTGTGAGTGTCGTGTGACATTTATTTATAATTTTGTTTCCACTTGTAATTCTTTATCCAATAACACTGGTCGATTAGCCCCCTGCTGCTGCTTGATTAGAATGTCAGCTGTAATAAATAGCTCCTCCACTACGTAATTACTTTGTGCCAGCAATCAGAATTTTAGTGAGCAAATTGGTGAAAATGAGAATGAGATTCGTCATCGTAGGCTTAGCCTGATCCACAGCTTTGGGTAGGATCACTCCCTTTTTCAACAATGTTAATGGGACTCTCACAGAAATATTCTATAACCTTATGGACAGCAACCTTAAGGGGTTTTCCTTGAGGTGAGAGATCTGGAATTGACCATTTGTGATGGTAGAGGTTACCTTGCATTCTTAATCTAATCAGGTAAATTGTGCTGATTTCCTGAAACAGATGCCTTAGGCAGAAGTCTCAGAGCAGTACTTGAACCAACCTGCCTGTCTTGCTAGAGGATTATTTCTGAGCCGACTCTATCCCGCTTCTTTGAGTAACTCACTCCTGCGCAAATAGAAGCTGCGTTTTACATTTGTGTTCTCAGCAGTAAGAGAGAGCCCCACTTTGCTGGGTGGCTGAGAGGCCTGACGTGCTAGCTGGCTCATGACTCCCATGGCAGAAGATTGTCATTACATGCTGGGAGAATTGTAAACAGGATAACAGAAGGAAGGAGAAAACAAAGCAAAGTCAGATTAGCCTGAAAAGCCATTTAAAGGTTAAATTTTCACAGAAAAAAAAAAAAAAATTACAATCTTGAGGCCCGGTAGAAAATTAGCATTTCCCGCCTGTAATTCCAGCACTTTGGGAGGCCGAGGTGGGTGTATCACCTGAGGTCAGGAGTTGGAGATCAGCCTGACCAACATGGCGAAACCCTGTCTCTATTAAAAACACAAAAATTAGCCGGGCATGGTGGTGGGTGCCTGTAATCCCAGCTATTCAGTAGGCTGAGGCAGGAGAATCACTTGAACCTGGAAAGCAGAGGTTGCAGTGAGCTGAGATTGTGCTACTGTACTCCAGCCTGGGCGACAGAGTGAGACTCTGTCTCAAAAAAAAAAAAAAAAAGAAGAAAGAAAAAAGAAAAAGAAGAAAAGAAAATTAATATTTTCCAATCCTGAAAGTTTCTAAAAATTTATCTTTAAGCAATTTCACATTTTATTGGTTAAATGGCAAAGAAGTCAGCACATGTGACAATTCAGTAGTATTTATTGTTCATAGAAACAAATGTTCTGTTTTAACAGATTCATTCATCAGCTACCTGGAAGGAGTATCTAGTAACAGGGAAAGAAAACTCCACAGGAGTTTCAGATACCCTTCCCCCCTTAGCATAACACTAAACATCATGCCACCAAAGTACATTTATTTAGCTTATGATAGAAATCGTGGGGGCAGATGATAAAAACAGTTAAGAATTATTGACGTCTGTCAATAAGGGGTCTTCTTCAGCATTCTTTAATAACCTGACTGCACTGGGTCATTCTAGGTAATTATGGAATGGACCCCAGGATGTAGCTGGGACCTTCCAGCCGGGATCCTTGAAGTCAGCTACAAGCCCATGTTGAGGTCGCCAGCCGCTGAGGCAGAGAGAGAGAGAAAGAGGGGAGACAAAGAGAGAGAAAGAGAGAGAGAGACAGAGAGAGAGAGAGAAAGATAGAAAGAGAAAGAAAGAGAAAGGGGGAAGAGAAAGAGAGAGAGAGAAAGAAGAAAGAGAGAGAGATACATTATTTTATATACAAATACAAAAGTGTTGATGTAGTTGTCATAAGAAATATCAGACTTTTTTGAACTCTTCTACTTATTTATGGTTTTATTTTATTTTGAATGATGTGGGTAGGGGATAGCAGGCAGCAATTTGCCCCCTAGATGAGTCCTCATGGCTTTGCGCCACCAGCTGATTATTGCTAATTTTATAGGGGCCACTCATTACAATGTAATAGGGGCTATTTCCTTCTATTTTACTGTGCCTAATAGAGAGTGGTTCAAAAAGGCACCGAGAGTAAGCCAGCAACAAAACGCAATTCCTGAGACCTATATTTGGCAACAGTGAAAAGCCAACAAATGGGTAAAACCTACCCAACGAGTCTGTCCTGTTTCCACAGGGTAACCAGGGCAAATGTGAGACTGTACAGTTTAGAACAAGACTGCAGGCTTCTCTTTTGGAATCACCATGTCTTGGGTCTCCATTACCTCGAGTACTTTCTTGGTCTTTCTGAGTCTTCCCTGCATATGTGCACACGTGATTGTCGTTAATGCTGCAACGTTCCCTCTTCTGGTAGTCTGGGATGTGTCAGATAACACCACCAATTTCTTTAATACAGTCCAGAGATGAGCCGATTTGGAAAATAATGAACTAAATTGTAAGATCTAGTCATATCCCTTCTTAATTCGCTTAGATTTGATTTATTAATCCTTTTTGCATGCAGTATTTATGGGCTGATGAGGACCAGCTGGTCCAGCAGCTTCTCAGCCACAGGTTTCTCAGGCCCTGTGAATGAAGAAAATGGGCAACTGAGTAGTACTACACCCACCCTTGCGCCTGGAGCTCTTTCTCTCTGAGAATTTAAAATCTGCTTACAGGTTCCATATTCTTATATGATGCTTGTTAGGACTCAGAAAATGATATCTTAAAACG
Source organism: Theropithecus gelada (assembly GCF_003255815.1). NCBI lineage: Eukaryota > Metazoa > Chordata > Mammalia > Primates > Cercopithecidae > Theropithecus > Theropithecus gelada. The sequence goes on along the minus strand of NC_037671.1, from coordinate 106,057,595 downwards.
AAGGCCTCAGAAGCAAAAGTTTTTCTCTGACCTTTTCCTGACCTCCTGTTTCTGGCCCCTCATTTTCCCCTAAGGCCAGCCATGGAAAGTAGAAGTCCTCTTCCCCAAGGGGGGGTCATAGAAACCAGAACTGCTTTTCCGCCAAAACCAGCATAAGACCAAAACATATTACTCTAATATCCGTTCCCCTGCCTTTTTGTATAAAAACTGGCCATAAAGAAATTATTTCGGCCAGGTGCAGGGGCTCATGCCTGTAATCCCAGCACTTTGGGAGGCCAAGGTGGGAGGATCGCTCAAAGTCAGGAGTTCGAGTCCAACCTGGGTAACATAGTGACATTCTGCTCTAAAAAAAAAAAAATAAAATAAAAATAAAAAAAATTAGCAGGAGACTGAGGCAGGAGACTGAGGAAGAATGATTGTTTGAGCCCAGGCATTGGAGGTTGCAGTGAGCCATGTGCTTGTGCCTTTGCACTCCAGCCTGGGCAACACAGCAAGATCCTGTCTCAAAAAAAAAAAAAAAAAGAAAAGAAAAGAAATAAAGAAATGATCTGATCTACCTTGTTTGACTGTAGGTTATAAGAACTCTATTCCAGAGAGGGTCCTGCCCATACCCAGAAGGCAGGAATCCTACACAGAGGCCAAGAAGAACCTGAAAGAAAATGTTTTGCTGGGTTTCCCCACGGAGTCTATTACCATTAGCTCATATCCTTTTTGCTCGATCATATTTCTACACAGCTGTCCATACTTTGTTGAACCTAAGCATAAAAACGAACAGTTTCCCCTGTATCTTTGGGTTTTCATTCTGAAGCCTCCTATGTCCCATAAAACCATGATAAATACATTTGTATGCGTTTTCTCTGATTAATCTGATTTTTTATCAGTCATTTTCAGGGAAGTCTTCCCCTTTGCCCCTGTGTGTTTCATTCTAGGCTTTGCAGAGGCTGGAGCACTTCTATTTCTGGGCCCAGTGCCATAGCTGTTAGTAATCGATTCTCTTTAGAACTGGAATTGTCAGGTTGTTTCAGGACTCTGGTTTGCTTGATTTCCTTCCTAGGACACTTGAGAGTTTCGATACAGAGGCTTCCTTTTCTCCAGTTTTCAGAAATAGAGAAGACCTTTCCAAGAAAACAGGGAGGAAAAAGGATAGAGAAGTCATTCAATTTAGAAGAATAAGTAGATCTTTTCTCTATCAAAACACAGAATTACAACAAATGTAGTTTAATGATCTGAGTTGGCTTTATTGCTGTAAACCAAAAATAAAATTCTAAGCCCCCCAACCATTTGAATGGACCCCTCCTCTCAGCCAAAGTTAACCTGTAAAACTTATTCCAAAGTTAAGCTGTAAAACTAGTTCAGGCCATGATGGGAAGGGGGAGTTGGATATGCCTCATTACAATTAACATCAACACAGACCCTAAGACTGACAGAACAGGCTCTTTAAGTCTGATAAGAAACATTTACAATCTATTCTCTCTGAAGCCTGCTACTTGGAGGCTTCAACTGCATAAAACCTTGATTTCCACAACCCCTTATCATAACCCAGATATGCCTTTTTAAAAAAAATTCCAGATCTTTTTTTTTTTTTGAGACTGAGTTTCATTCTTGTCGCCTGGCTGGAGTGCAATGACGTGATCTTGGCTCACTGCAACCTCCACCTCCTGGGTTCAAGCAATTCTCCTGCCTCAGACTCTGGAGTAGCTGGGATTACAGGCACCCACCAACACATATGGCTAATTTTTGTATTTTTAGTAGAGATGGGGTTTCACCATGTTGGCCAGGCTGGTCTCGAACTCCTGACCTCAGGTGATCCGCCCACCTTGGCATCCCAAAGTGCTGGGATTACAGGTGTGAGCTACGGCACCCTGCTTAAATTTCAGATCTTTAAGTAGTAACTGAATGAACTGCCAGTCAGAAAATCTTTGAATCTGCATATGACCTGGGATCCCCCACTTTCAGTTGTCACACCTTTCTGGACTGAACCAATGTACATCTTACATGTATTGATGGATGTCTTATGTCTCCTTAAAAATGTATAAAATCAAGCTGCAAGCCAACCACTGTGGCCACACGTCATCAGGACCTCGTGAGGTGTGTCATAGGCACGTCCTTAACCTTTGCAAAATAAACTCCTGAATTAATTGTGACTTGTCTCAGATACTTTTTGGTTTACATTGTGATTCTAGAATCGGGAAATACTTCATCCTACAAAACAGAGTAAGTGTTCCAATGAGCTGAACAGTCGGGGATGGCTTTATAGACAGAAAAGGCTGAAGAAAGCAGATTGGTCATTGCAAAGTTACTTTCCTTGTAAGGCAGAGACAAGGAAACAAAACAATAATAGAAAGATAATGGATGAGTTAGCATCAGGTTACTTTTGGCTACCCTTTCTGTGTAAAGATTAAAGCAGAGGGAACTTATCATCATTATCATGCCAATTAAAGATTGAAACTGGCCTGTTTTGGAAAATGACTGTTATCTCTCCTGATTTCTTAAAGGTTAGATAACAACTTAGTTTAGTAACTTGGAAACACTGCATGAGTGACTCCCTTTTGATTTTTAGTCTGGTCTGTTGGGGCCTAGCACAGGAGCTTAGTCCAAAACAGTAGCCTTCTCCTTTCGTAGTTCATAAGTGTGATGATTGGGTGTTCATGATTGTGTGTGCGATGTGCCTCCCTCTAAACCTTTTTCACATGAAAATGGAAAAAAAAAAAAAAAGAAAAGAAAAAAACTAATAAAGAAGAAAGGAAAATAAAACAATAGAGTCCTATAATTTTATTTAACAAATAGGCCACGGAATGGGATAAAATATTTGCATAACACAGATCTGATAAAGTACTGGTATCCAAAATGGGCAAAAGACCTAAAAAGACACCTCACCAAGGAAAATATAGGCTTACCTTATTTTATTGCACTTCACTTTATTGGGCTTCACAGATACTGCATTTTTTTTTTTTTCCAAAGTGAAGGTTTGTGGCAACCCTGCATTGAGCAAGTCTATTGGCCTCAATTTTCCAACAGCATGTGCACACTTCATGTCTTTGTGTCTCATTTTGATAGTCTTTGCAAAGTGCAAGGTGAAGCAGCAAGTGCTGATGGAGAAGCTACACTAAGTTATACAGAAAACCTAGCTAAGATAATTGATGAAGGTGGCTACATTAAACAGATTTTCAATGTAGATGAACAGTCTTCTGTTAGAAGAGGATGCCATCTATGACTCTCATAGCTAGAGAGAAATCAATGCCTGGCTTCAAAGCTTTAAAGGACAGGCTGACTCTCTTGTTAGGGGCTAATCACTTTAATGTGGCTGGTCACTCTAAGTTGAAGCCAATGCTCACTGACCATTCTGAAAACCCTCGGGCCCTTAAGAATTATGCTAAATCTTTAGTTGGGCATGGTAGCACATGCCTGTAGTCCCAGCTACTTGGGAGGCTGAGGCAGGAGGATCATCTGAGCCTGGGAGATCGAGGTTGCAGTGACCTATGATCATGCCACTGCATTCCAGCCCGGGTGACAGAGCAAGACCCTGTCTCAATTAAAAAATAAAATAAAATAAAAAGAATCTTGCAAAATCGACTCTGCTTATACTCTATAGATGAAATAACAAATCCTGGATGATCATGCATCTGTTTACAGCATGGTTTACTAATGTTTAAGCCCAATATCAAGACCTACTACTCAGAAAAAAAAAAAAAGAAAAAGTTCTTTTGAAATATTTCTGCTCATTGACAATGTACGTAGTCACCCAAGACCTATACAAGGAGATTAATGTTGTTTTATACCTGCTAATACAACATCCATTCCACAACCCATGGAGCAGTGAGTAATTTTGATTTTCAAGTTTATTTAAGAAATACATTTTGTAAGGCTATCACTGCTACAGACAGTGATTCCTCTGATGGATCTAGGCAAAGTAAACTGAAAACCTTCTGGAAAGGATTCACCGTTCTAGATGCCATTAAGAAAATTCATGATTCATGGGAGGAGGTAAAAATATCCACATTAATGGAAGTTTGGAAGAAGGTGATTCCAATCCTCAAGGATGACTTTGTGGGGTTCAAAACATCAGTGGAGGAAGTCACTGCAGATGGTGGTGGAAATGGCAGAGAACTAGAATTAGAAGTAGAGACTGAAGATGTGACTGAATTGCTGCAATCTCATCAACAAATTTGAAGGAATGAGGAATTGCTTCTTATGGATGAACAAAGAAAGTGTTTGTTTGTTTGTTTTGTTTTGTTTTGAGATGGAATCTACTCCTGGTAAAGATGATGTGACCATTGTTGAAATGACAACAAAGAATTTAGAATATTATATGATTGTAGGTGACAAAGCAGCAGCACAGTTGGAGAGGATGAAAGAAGTTCTATTGTGGGTAAAATGCTAACAGACATCTTTGCATGCTACAGAGAAATATTTTGTGAAAGGAAGTGTCAATTGATGTGGCAAACTTCAGTTTTTTCCCATTTTTTAAAATATCAGAGCCATTCCACCTTCTAGCAATCACCACCCTGATCAGTCAGCAACTACCAACATTGAGGCAAAACCCTATACCAGCAACAAAATTATGACTCACTGAAGTCTCAGATGATTGTTACCATTTTTAGCAATGTTTTTAAATTAAGGTATGTACTTTAAAAAAATACATAGTTCTATTGCATACTTAATAGACACTTATAATATAGTGTAAACGTAACTTTTATATGTGCTGGGAGACCAAGAAATTCACGCAACTTGCTTTATGGAGATGTTCACTTTATTGTGGCAGTTGGTACTGAACTCACAATATCTCTGAAGTGTGCCTGTATACCAGTGGCAAATAAACAAATGGGATACTGCTATACCCTACTAGAAGGTGTAAAATACAAAACAGTAACAACACCAAAAGCTGGCAAGAATGTGGAGCAACAGAAACTCTCATTCATTACTGGCAGGAATGCAAAACGGTACAGCCACTTTGGAAGACGGTTTGGCAGTTTCTTAAAAAGTAAACATTCTCTTACCATAAGATCCAGCAATTGTACTCTTTGGTACTCCCAAATGAATTAAAAACATGCCCCCACTAAAACGAGCACATGCTTTATTCTTTATTGCCAAAACTTGGAAGCAACCAAGGTGTTTTTTAATAGGTTAATGGGTAAACAAACTGTAGTACATCCATACAATAGAATATTAGCACTAAAAGGCCACGAGCTAGCAAACCATGAAAAGACACGGATAAACTTTAAATACGTATTGCTAGGTAAAATAAGCCAATCTGAAAGACTACATCTACATACTACATCATTTTAATGATTAATATATAACATTGTGGAAGTATGGAGATAATAAAAAGAACAGTGGTTTCTAGGAGTTTGAGGGAAGGGAAGAAGGGAAGGATGAATAGTTTGAACGTGGGATTTTTAGGGCAGTGATATGATTTGGATCTGTGTCTCCACCCAAATCTCGTTCAATTGTAATCCCCTATGCTGGAGGTGGGGCCTGGTGGGGGTGATTGGATCACGGGGGCGGATTTCCCCCTCAGTGCTGCTCTCATCATAATGAGTGAGTGCTGGTTGTTTAAAACCATCTGGTGTAGCACCTCCTGCCCCTCTCTCTCTTGCTCCTTCTCTGGCCATGTGAAGTGCTGCTCTCTCTTTACCTTCTACCATGATTGTAAGTTTCCTAAGTTCTCCTCAGAAGCAGAATCCGCAATGCTTCCTGTATAGCATGGAGAACTGCTGGCCAATTAAACTTCTTTCCTTTATAAATTACCCAGTCTCAGGTATTTCTTTATAGCAATGTGAGAATGGACTAATACAGAAAGTTGGAACTGAGGAGTGGAGCATTGCTATAAAGGTACCTGAACATGTGGAAGTGACTTTGGAATTGGATAATGGGTAGAGGTTGGAAGAGTGTGGCGGCTCAGAAGAAGACAGGAATACGTGGGAAAATTTGGAACTTCCTAGAGACTTGTTGAATAGTTGTGACCAAAGTGCCAATAGTGATATGGACAATGAAGTCCAGACTGAGGAGGGCTCAGGTGGAAATGAGGAACTTATTGGGAACTGGAGCAAAGATCACATGTGTTATATCTTAGCAAAGGACTGGGAGGCATTGTGACCCTGTCCTAGGGATCTGTGGAACTTGGAACTTGCGAATGATGATTTAGGGTACCTGGTGGAAGAAATTTCTAAGCAGTAAAGTGTTCAAGAATCAGCCTGGCTGCCTCTAACATCCCATGCTTATATGTGTGAGCAAATAAATGACCTGAAGCTGAAACTTATATTTAAAAGGGAAGCAGAGTGTAAAAGTTTGGAAAATTTGCAGCCTAGCCATATGGTGTAAAAGAAAAAACCCACTTTCAGGGGAGGAATTCAAGCAGGCTGCTTGAATTGTATCTTAGAAATAACTAGAATAGATAACTTAGAAATTTGCATAACTAAAAGGAAGGCAAATGCTGATAGCCAAGACAATGAGGGAAATGCCTCAAAAGTATTTCAGAGATCTTTGCTGCAGCCTCTCCCGTCACAGGCCCAGAGGCCTAGAAGAAAATAATGATTTCATGGGCCAGCCAGGCCCAGGGCCTTGCTGCACTGTGCAGCCCCAGGACAAGAAGCTCTGCATCCCAACTGCTGTAGCTCCAGATGTGGCTCAAGGACATGAAGCCCTGCATCCCAACTGCTGCAACTCCAGATGGGCTCAAAGCTCAAAGGATTCATATGGTGCAAGCCATAAGCCTTGATGACTTCCACCTGGTGTTAAGCCTGTGAGTGCTCAGAATACAAGACCTGAGGTTTGGGAGCCTCTGCCTAGATTTCAGAGGATGTATGGAAAAGCCTGGATGTCCAGGCAGAAACCTGCTTCAGGGGCAGAGCCCTCAAAGAAAACCTCTACTAGGGCAGTGCAGAGGGGAAATGTGGGGTTGGAGCCCCTGCACAGAGTTCCCAGTAGGACACTGCCTAGTGGAGCTGTGAGAAGAGGGCCATCGTTCTTCAGACCCCAGAGTGGTAGATTGACCAGCAGTTTGCACCCTGGAAAAATTATAAACACTCAACACCAGCTCATGAGAGCAGCTGTGGGGGCTGAACCCTGCAAGACCCAGGGGTGGAGTTGTCCAAGGCCTTGGGAGCCCATCCCTCATACAGTGTGCCTTAGATGTGAGACATGGAGTCAAAGGAGATTATTTTGGAGCTTTAAGATTTAATGACTGCCCTGCTGGATTTTGGACTTGCATGGGGCCTGTAGTCCCTTTCTTTTGTCTGATTTCTCCCTTTTGGAACAGGAGTATTTACCCAGTGCCTGTATCCCCATTGTATCTTAGAAATAACTAATTTGTTTTCGATTTTACAGGTTCATGGGCAGACAGGACTAACCTTGTCTCAGATGAGACTTTGGACAGTGGACTTTGGAGTTAATGCTGGAATGAGTTAAAACTTTGAGGGACTGTTGGAAAGGCATAATTGTATTTTGCAGTGTAAGAGGAACATGAGATTTGGGAGGGGCCAGAGGTGGGATGATATGGTTTGGATCTGTGTCCCCACCCACATCTCATGCTCAATTGTAATCCCCAATGTTGGAGGTGGGGCCTGGTGGGAGGTGATTGGATCATGGGGGCAGATTTCCCCCTTAGCGCTGCTCTCATCATAGTGAGTGAGTACTCACAAGATCTGGTTGTTCAAAAGTGTGCAGCACCCCCTACCCTGCCCTTACTCCTTCTCTGGCCATGTGAAGTGCTGCTCTCTGCTTACCTTCCACTATGGTTGTAAGTTTCCTGAGGCGTCTCCAGAAGCAGAAACTGCTATGTTTCCTGTAAAGCCTGCAGAATTGAGGGCCAATTAAACCTCTTTCCTTTATAAATTACCCAATCTCAGGTATTTCTTTATAGCAGTGGGAGAACAGGCTAACACAGGTAGTGAAACTATTCTGTATGACACTTGTATTAGTCCATTCTCGCACTGCTATAAAGAAATACCTGAGACTGGGTAATTTACAAAGAAAAGTTTAATTGCTCATAATTCTGCAGGCTGTACAGGAAGCACAGCAGCTTCTGGAGAGGCCTCAGATAACTTTCAATCTTGGCAGAAAGCAAAGGGAAAGCAGGCACATCTTACAATGGCAGAACAGGAGGAAGAGAATGGAGGGAGAGCCTACACACTTTTAAACAACCAGATCTCACAATAACTCTATTAAGAGGACAGCATTAGGGGGATGGTGCTAAACCATTAGAAATGGCCTCTGCAATCGAATCATCTCCCACCAGTCTCCACCTCCAGCATTAGGGATTATAATTCAACATGAGATTTGGGTGGGGACACAGATCCAAACCACATCAGTACTGTAATGGTGAATATATGTCATTCACCATTGTATGTATGTGTAAATTCATACAATGTATAACAACAAAGAGTGAACCGTAATGTGACCTATGGACTTTAGTTAATAATAATGTTTCAGTATTGCCTTATGAATGATTACAAATGTCCCACACTAATGCACTAAGATGTTAACAATAAGGGAACTGGAAGGGGTTGTGGGAGGGTTGCATGGGAACCCATAATTTCCACTCAGTTTTTCTGAAAAACTTAAAACTGCTCAAAACATAAGTCTATTAATCAAAAGAAAACAAAAAGATAGATCTGAAAAGCGTGTGGGAAGAAAGATGCCATGAGGGGAGACAGGGAAAGTATGACCAACACAAACATGAATCTTTCTAAGTAACCACATGGCATATTTCTGATGTGGTGTTTCCTAGCACCCAGGAGTCCAGCAGTTTAGTCTATACCATTAAACTTAAATGGATTTAAGTTACTGGTCAATTGAACAGCAGTCTGGTGTTCACCATCTTAGGACTACTAATGGTATCACAGATTGCCCTCTAAGGGAGTTAGGGGAAGAAGAAAAGAAGTTTTCAACTGAGTTTATAGGCAAGGAAGAGAAAAGCCCAGAAGCCTTTGTAGTACATAGCACCTGAACAGCTCTACAAATAAAACTTCTGAAGTTCTGGAGTTGTAGTTAGAGCTGTCAGACTTGAGCAACCTTGAAATAGAATGATTATGAGATTTAAGGTGGTGGTTTGTGCTGCATTGACAGTATTTATCCCACTCATCTGTGTGCATGTGTGTGTGTGTGTGTGTGCGCGTGCGCGCGTGTGTATGAGAGAGAGAGAGAGATGGGAGACAGAGTGCCTGCCTGAGATCCAGAGAGACCAAAAGGAAGGATAGGTTATGTTCATCTTCACTAATTCCTTGAAGTGACAGAGTCTTAACCTGATCTGGCTTTTCTTTTATGTTTATTTCATGGAACTACCGATATCTCTTAATCAACATGTGTTTGTACTCACATTTTTTAAGGCCACTGCCTGCTTCTTCCCCTTTTCACAGTGACATTTTTTTTTTAAAAAAAGAAAATGCTGTTAATACATTCAAAATATTTCCTCTGTTGCCATGTTGCTGTACATTGTTTACTAATTTTTTCTTCTCCTTCTTAATGGTATAACTATCCTCTTCTGGATAAATGGAGTCTAGTAATATTCATCCTCTGCCATCTGGTTTATCACCGGCTTGGAGACACAGCTCTGGGATTTTAGGTAGCCTAAGTCTGAAATGACCCAAATATCGTAAGGGCAGTCAAAACAATAGAGTGATCAATTTTCACAACTTTGTACCAGACAAGTTTAGAAGGCAACTGCTACTTTTTGAAGAACAGAAAACACGTGAATGTTGTCTTATGGAGAACCAGAAGGCTAGGAGAGGCTGTGGTTCTTGTCCCAGCCAAATGTGTGATCTTGAGAAAATGACTTAACTTGCCCAAGACTCAAAGGCTTTATATGTAAATTAAAGACTTTTTACTGCTGAAAGGCAGAGGACTGGACCTTTGTTCTGTCCATATTTGAGGTTCTGTCAGTACCAGAATATAAGAAACTCTACCCACCCACATTGATAGATTTTAAATTTCTCCAAGGCACAGCTGGGTCATATTTCCCTTGAATGCCCCCACAGCTCATGGCACACTATTAGTCATCTTAACAGCTACCCTTTGCTGAACAATTTATGAGCCACGTACCTGCCTGGGGACTCAAACTTGTTGAGCAGCGGTTATTAGGAGAAGAGAAGGAAGGGAGTAGGCCACAGAGTGGGGCCTACAGCCTACCCATGGGCCTCCAGCTCCTGAGAGCAGGCAGCTCTCTGGTGTTAGCACGCACTTCCCAGGATCTAAAGGAGAGTGGGAGGGAGACAAAAGCTTCAAGATGTTTCTGTCCTCAGGCCATGCCCCAGTACATACACAGCTTCAGGAGAGAGGCAGCTGGAAAACTGTGTCCATGGCAGAGGCAGCTGGAAAACAAGTTAAGTATTTATGTTTTTTGTTTTTTTTTTTTCCTGAGACAGAGTCTCCCTCAGTTGCCCAGGCTGGAGTGCAGTGGCGCAAAGCTGGCTCCCTCCCTCTGCCTCCCGGGTTCAAGCGATTCTCCTGCCTCAGCCTCCTGAGTAGATGGGATTACAGGCGTGTGCTACCATGCTCGACTAATTTTTGTATTTTTAGTAGAGATGGAGTTTCATGTCAGCCAGGCTGGTCTTGAACTCGTGGCCTCAAGAGATCTGCCCGCCTTGGCCCCCCAAAGTGCTGGGATTACAAGCTTGAGCCACTGAGCCTGGTTCATCATTTTCTTCTAATACACATACAAAGCTGAGCTGTTGGGCTGCTTGGGTTGTGGATGGAGAAAAACATCAGAAAATTATCCAAATTAGGATGAAAAAGTTCAGTAAAAGGTGGGAGCAGAGATGGAGAGGGCAAGAGTGTGGGGGCAAGATGAGAGGGACTTTGGGGAGCAGCTGTCTTCATGACAGGCCTAGGGGAGAAGATCGTCCAACTAGGATTTGAGAGTGTTTCTTTGTGTGTTATGGGAGTGTGATTCCTCTTTCTGGGCTAACCCCCTGCCCTGAGACTTCCAGGAAATGTAAAATGATTCTTTAAGATATTTTACATTCAGATATTCTTATTTTCTGCCACCTGGTGCTAAAATGGGCTTAGGGATGGCCCAGGCTTAGGTTGAACTGGCAGGAAAAGCTTTTCTCAATAACCAGAATCAAGCGGCTCTGCAGACAGCCCTCAGTTTTCAAAGGATCTTGCCAATGGGAAGGATTATGCATAGTGATAGGCAGAGTTAATATGTAGCAAAGTCTTGCAGATGGTTGGAAATGCAGACCCAACAGATTCTTCCCTTATAAACAGTCCCGACAGCTTCTTCCCTCATCTCTAATGAATATTTACAAAGCACCTTCCCCTTCATTGTTCCACCTTTGTTCCCACGATAACCTATTGAACCAGGCATGGTAAACGAATACAACTCCTACTTAGTAGACAATGTTCAGTGACCTGCCCAATTCACGGAGCTAAGAAGGGCCAGACCTGGGCAAGAACCCAGGTCTTCTGACTCCATTTATCTTCATTTGTCTAGGCTCCTTGCCATCTCAATCTGTCTACCAACAGCAGCACCCCTTCATTCTACCTCCCTACACTCCCCTCCACCCCCTTGATCATCCCAGGCTTGAATATGGAAGTTGAGGTTTCAAGTCCAAGTGCAACAGGAAACATAATGGCTAAAAAGCCCAATATTTGCATGTTGCATGTATCTTAATGGGAGACATATAGCTTTTTCTTAGTAATGGGACCTGGGCTCAGTAAATTTGGGGTGATATAACTTACCTACGCATTATAAAATCCAGGAAATAGGCCGGGTGTGGTGGCTCATGCCTGTAATCCCAGCACTTTGGGAGGCCGAGGCGGGCGGATCACGAGGTCAGGAGATTGAGACCATCCTGGCTAACACAGTGAAACCCAGTCTTTACTAAAAATACAAAAAATTAGCCGGGCGTGGTGGCGGGCGCCTGTAGTCCCGGCTACTTGGGAGGCTGAGGCAGGGGAATGGCGTGAACCCGGGAGGCGGAGCTTGCAGTGAGCTGAGATTGCGCCACTGCACTCTAGTCTGGGCAACAGAGCGAGACTCCGTCTCACCAAAAAAAAAAAAAATAAATAAATAAAATAAAATAAAATAAAATCCAGGAAATAAACCACAAGATAAATACCTCACCCTTCCCCTTCTGCCACGCCTTACAATCAACCTGTTGTAGGAAATAACTGGAAGTGAGGGATTAGTCCCCTGAATACGTAGAACATTATCTTTTTTATTTTTATGTTTTAGAGACAGGGTCTGGCTCTGTCACCCAGGCTGGAGTGCAGTGGCATGATCATAGGTCACTGTAACCTCAAACTCCCTCAAGCATCCTTCCACCTCAGCTTCCTGAGTAGTTGGGAGTACAGGCATGTGCCACCATGCCTGGCTACATTAAACATTATCTTGACATTGCTCCCTAACCGTATAAAACAAAATACTTCAAAATCATCAAGGCATATTTGGAATTATCCAAGCATATTCAAAGTAAGTATTTGTCTCAGGCCTGTTTAGTATTTCTATCAGCAACTTGAAAAGTAATGTGAAAGGAATGTTCGTAGATTGTTCATATGGCCAAAGTTGAGGGAGATGGCTCATTTACTGTGTGTAGTTATGGGGAGGCAAAGCTGTAATGCCAGGAATGGAGGCCACATCTTGAGCAGCTTCTGTGTTCGTCCAACATCTGCACCTCTCAGGCCCTAGACCTGCTCATTTCCAAGCAGTTTCATCTTCTTGGATATCGTGACCACATCCTGGACCTTGCTATTACTCAGGACTGCTTCAGCTCATACACTTCCAGCATCATGCTCTCTAAGCACAGTCTTTCAGCTCTTGCTTTCTGACTCTCTATTTCACCTATTCTGACCTCATCCACTCCCTGTTGCTACCAGCTTCCTTTCTTTCTACGTTAGTGAGTCCACTTCCTACCTAGCTTCAAGTCAGAAACTTGGACATTCCCCTCCTATTCCCCTTACTATCCCAGACTTGAAATATTGAAGGAGTTCCGAATATACTACCTCACCCTTATGCCAGTTTGCCAGAAGGATTGTTTTAAGCTGGAGGCAACTCAGAAGCAGTCAATGTAGAAAGAGCTTTCTGCCTTCCTCCTCTCTGTCTAAAAGCAGGACATACATTTCCCTTAGTGAAGGTGTTTCCCCTCTTTCCCATATCAGAGAAGAACAACCCTATCACTGGAGACAGAAAATTGGCACTAAGACGGGTCCACACAAACAAACCTTACTAAAATAAAGCCCCAGCTGTCATTAGTTTCAGATCACCATCAGATCTCATGAGACTGATTCACAGTCATGAGAACAACACAGGAAAGACCTGCCCTCATGATTAAATTACCTTCCACCAGATCCCTCCCACAACATGTGGAAATTCAAGATGAGATCTGGAGACTGGGCACAGCGGCTCACACCTATAATCCCAAAACTTTGGGAGATTGAGGTGGGCAGATCACCTGAGTTCAGGAGTTTTAGATCAGTCTGACCAACACGGCGAAACCCCATCTCTAATAAAAACACAAAAAATTAGCTGGGCGTGGTGGCAGGTCTCTGTAATCCTAACTACTCAGGAGGCTGAAGCAGAATTGCTTGAATCCAGGAGGCAGAGGTCGCAGTGAGCTGAGATTGTACCACTGCACTCCAGCCTGAGTGACAGAGTGAGATTCCATCTAAAAAAAAAAAAAAAAAAAAAAAAAAGATGAGATTTGGGTGGGGGCACAGCCAAACCATATCATCAGCGAAGCCCCACCTTCAGGCCAGGGAAGGCCTGAAGCCTAGAGGCCAGGCTGCCAGTCCTGGGGAATGGAAGGGGAACTTTTGGTGCTTTTTCTGGGGCCTGGCCATGGCTGCTCATGGATCAATCAGCATGGTTTTGAAGACCATAAAAACCCTGGACTCAGCCAGAGCAGGGGAGACGTCAGGATGACCAGCTGCAGAGAGGAGCTACCCTCTCCAGGGCCTCCTTTCTGCTGAGAGCTGTAGACAACAGGATAAGCAGCTGCAGAGAGGAGCTACCTTCTCTGCTGAGAACTGAACACTCATCAGAATGACCTGCTGCAGAGAGGACTACCCTACTGCAGGTCTCCTTTGAGTTGTTCTAATGCTCAATAAAGTTCCTCTTTGTCTTGCTCACCCTCCACTTGTCTGCATACGTCATTCTTCCTGGACATGGGAAAAGAACTTTGGCAAAAGTGCCACTAGCACTTTTTTCAGCCAGAGAAGCAACACCCTGAAGACTCCATAACATCAGGAACCTGACTAATAAATACATGATGATTGAATAAATGTTTGAAACAATGTCACAGGAAGACAATCAAGGAATCTCCTAGTATAATTGAATTGTATAGCAGGGCAGGAAGAGTTTATCTAGTCCTGAGGATGTTTGGCCTGGAGAAAAGAAGATTTAGGGAGGATAGAAAAAGTGTCTGCAAGCATTTGAAAAGCTGCCATGTAGAGGAAGGGAGGCATGTTTTCTGGTGCCCCTGAGCAATGAACGTCAACAACAGTTTGGGAAAGGTGGCAGGAGACAATGTGTGTAGTTGGAAAAAGTTGCAGAGCAACTTACAAAAAAGAAAATGCAGCAAATCTTTTTGTCTAGTGGGAATTGGTGGGTGTCAGAGTGAAAAAGGCACAGTTTGGTAAGGTGGGAAAAACTCTGAGTCATAGGAAGACTGGTGTTGGTTGACAATAAGAAAGTATATTCCATCCTCTAGGGAAGAGGGTCACTCAACACAACCGAGACTGCTTTTTTTTTCTTGGTTTTGGACAGAGTCCCATGTAGGGTCGTGAGACTGGATCAAAGGTCTCTGAAACCCCTTTATGCTTTCAGAGTCAGACCTGTCTTCTCTGATCACTCTCTCTCCCTTGCCTCCAGTTCTCTCTCCAGAGTCAGTTGATCTCTTGTTTCTGGGCCCCTGAAGTCCTTCCCCAGTTTAGATGACATGGCCACTGATCATGGGTGCTGGGTGTGCCACTCAGCTCTCCCTTCTGGCCATAGGCGTTCACCTTTCCCCAGCTCCAGCTGCAGTGGTGTTGGCTGTGGGTAAATGGCTCATGGCTGGGCTCACAGCTGAGTCCCTCTCCTGAATTTGCCTCTGTGGAAGGAAGGTGCCTCACTCAACCCAAGTTTTCACCCCTCCCTCAAGGACAGCTCTCATCCAATGACAGATCTATGCTGAAGGAGGAAGAGCCCCTTGCCTCCATTTGGGACATTTCCACAGGGTCTTCATATGGGTTCTAAACCCACTGTTGCCAACTGCATCACCATTCAACTTCTCCCTCTGCCTAGTTTGGCTTCTCTCACTCCCTCCCCAATATGTGTAGTTCCGGGGAGCATGACTCCACACTATTCCTTTCTAACGGTGCCTTAGCAAAGTATCACAAGCTGGGTGGCTTAAAACAACAGAAACATTATAGTACAGTTGTGGAGGTTAGAAGTCTCAAAGCAAGTCACTGGCAGGGCCTTGCTCTCTCTGAAGACTCTGGGGGAGAATCTTCTCCATGCCTGTTTCCCAGTTTCTCGTGTTTCCAGCAAGTCTTGGTGTTGCTTGGCTCGTAGATTCATCATTCTAACCTCTGCCTGCATTGTCACATGATGTCCCCCATGTATATGTGTCTGTATCCACATTTCCTTCTTATCAGGATATCAGTTAGGCCACCCTAACCTAGTATGAATGCATCTTAAGTACATCTGCAAATAACTTGTTTCCAAATAAGGCCACATTCACAGGAATGGGAGTTAGGACTTCAACCTCTTACCAGGAAGAAGGGAATCATAGCCACCCAACAGGTTCACCTTGCCCATGGCCTAGACAAAACTAAATTGTCAAAACAAGGGAATTGCAATAGAGAAAGAGTAATCCATGCAGACGTGACTGTGCAGGAGATTGGAGTTTCATTATTTCTCAAATCAGTTTCCTGGAGCATTCAAGGACCAGAGTTTTTAAGGATAATTTGCTGGGTGGGGGGCCAGTGAGTCGGGAGTGCTGATTGGTTGGGTCAGAGATGAAGTCATAGGGAGTGGAAGCTGTCCTCTTGTGCTGAGTCAGTTCCTGGGTGAGGGCCACAAGACCAGATGAGCTAGTTTATCAATGTGGGTGGTACCAGATGATCCATCATGTGCAGAGCCTGCAAAATATCTCAAGCACTGACCTTAGGCTTTACAATAGTGATGTTATGCCAAGGAGCAATTTGAGGTGGGCCAGACTCCAGACTCTTGTAACCGCCAGCTGTATGACTCCTAAACCATAATCTCTCATCTTTCGGATAATTTGTTAGTCCTACCAAGGCAGTCTAGTCCCTAGGCAGGAAGGGGATTTGTTTTGGGAAAAGGCTGTTATTGTCTTTGTTTTAAAGTTAAACTATAAACTAAGTTCCTCCCAAAGTTAGTTCAGCCTATGCCCAGGAGTGAACATGGACAGCTTGGAAGTTAGAAACAAGATGAAGTTGTTTAGGTCAGATCTCTTTCACTGTCTCAGTTATAATTTTGCAGTGGCAGTTTCAGGATCCTTGGTTTTTAGTCTTACTTGGAAGACAGAATTCTGCCAAGCAACTAATTTACTTAAAGAAGAGAATTTATTGAAGGAAGACAGAGAGCAGAGAGTTTATTTAGAGAGCCAGGACACTCTGAAAGGTAAGCCTGAGCAGGCTGCTGAAAGAGAGTGAGCCAGCAGCAGCCCCAGAACTCTGCGCTGGGTTTTTATGATGTTGATTTTTTGTTTTTTTCTTGATGTTCCCACCTCTCTCTTAACTCTCTGCCTTTTTCCTTTGTCTAGTTTTCCTGCTTCTGCCTTAAGTCCCTGCCTTTTCCATACCTAGTTCCTACCCCAGGCTTGTGGGACCCTCCCTTACCAATGGTGCACGCGTGTAGGTTCTGTGTTGGATATGGATTCTACCCAATGGCTGCATTGCTCAGTACTGCCACTCAAAGAATGTTGTACAGTGGTCAACATTATTGTGCCTGCATTTCTCTTTGGAATTTTTCCTTTGCCCTATCAGCATGTAGCTAGTGACAATCTGACAGGTGAACTGAAGAGTGAGCGATTACTGGGGTCTTAAGGGGTGTTCCTTTCTGCCAAGGTGTTTTCCCTCCTCTCTACTCACATCTCTTATGCATGTTTTGGGTGATCTCTGGGGTGTGAGATTTTCCAGGCTTCCCTTTTCTCAGGGGCTCCCCCACCTGCTCATGTCTAGCTATCTGCCTACTCTAACAAATCTATCTTTTGAGAGGGTACCATTCAACCCAAAACACCAACAAATTATCTGCTTGCAGATCTCCCTCTCAGAATCTGTTTTCCAGGAAATCTGATCTGTGATACCACTCAAACCCTAGTTTTCTTGTGATTCTGGATTCTACACCCACAGCCATGACTCACCTTTAGCCTGGAGGCTAAAGGAACTCCATCTTGGATGTTACTCTGCCATGTTGACTTTTTTTTTTTTTTTTTTTGAGACAGAGTCTCACTCTGTTGCCCAGGTTGGAGTGCAGTGGCACGATATCTGCTCACTGCAACCTCTGCTTCCCGGGTTCAAGTGATTCTTCTGCCTCAGCCTCCCAAGTAGCTGGGACTACAAGTGCACGCCACCAGATCCAGCTAATTTTTGTATTTTTGGTAGAGACAGGGTTTCACCATGTTGGCCAGGAAGGTCTCGATCTCTTGACTTCGTGATCCACCTGCCTCAGCCTCCCAAAGTGCTGGGATTACAGGCATGAGCCACCGCACCTGGCCAGCTCATTTTTTTTTTTTTTTGTAATCATAAAGGTAATTCATGTTCATTAAAGGGAATTTGGAAAATAGAAAAGACCAGATAGAAGAGAAGTCGTAATAATTTTGAGTACAGAATCTCTAAAAAATGGATATGCTGCAATTTATATAACCACTCATCTGTTGTTGAACGTTTAGGTTGTTTCTGTTTTTTCACTATTATGATGCTGCTATGAATATCATTATGCCTAAAAGTTTTTTTTCTACATTTAGAATTTCATTAAGATTGATGTCCACAAGTGTTAAAGGAGATGAAGCTTTTCCCCCTAAAGTAACATTTTTTCTCATTATAAAATAGTACATGATTGTTGTGCACACTGGGGGAAGGGGGATGGACTTTCTTTTTATTTCCAGAAGCTGCCTTCAAGTTCTTTCCTGCCTCAGGGCCTTTGCATTAACTGTATCCTCTGCTGGGAATGGTCTTCTCCCTGATGTTCCCGTGGTTGGATCCTTCCATCTTTCAGACTTAGCTGCCACCACCTCAGAGAGGTTTTCCTTGACCTGACATTCAGAGGCACTGGTCAACTCTGTCTATCAAATCATTCTATTTAACATTTCTTGGAATGATCAGCTTCTGAATTTTTTCTTGCTTATTTGGCTATTTTCTGTCTCTCGCCAAGGCAACAAGAACCTAGTCTGTCTTATGCAAAAACCATAGCCTCAGCACCTGGCACTGTGCCCAGCATATAGTAGCTGCTTCATTAACGTTTGCAGAGTGAATGACCTTCAGATCACAGGTCCACAGGCTACTCACCAGGGGTTCGTGCCCCTTCCTTCTTTCCTTCTCAGTGGAATTTGAAGCCCTTACTGGTGTCAAGGAAGCAAGTCTTATCTCCCCTTTCCACCTTCTATGAGTTTCCTTTGGCCACTCAGAAGCTGACTCACTGTGGCTATAGGAGAAATAGTACTGGATTTTCAGAATTTCACCCAGTGAAAAAGAAATGTAGCATATGAGGAATTGTTCAAAGTATTAGGTTGGTGCGAGTTTACTGACAAACTCAGTGTATGCTTTAAGATTAATTAAAAGTTTATTTGTAATTTTAATTTGGTATTAAATTTGGTAAAAAAACTAGGTTACCTAGTTTTTTCCAGAAAGATCTGGAGTTGGGGTCATTAATAAACAGGTTTCCCCTTTGTTGAGGGTTTGGTCAACACTTTTCCAGCTGTGCAGAATGATTTTTGGTCCAATTACACTAAAAATAAGAATTCTGAATTTGGCTACGGCTATTTATGCTGTACCCAGTCTGTTCAAAGATAAACACTAAATGAGGTAAAGACTCAATTTTAACCGCTTAATAAATCTTTAAGTAGTGTAATGGTATAATATTTACTAAAAGTGGCAAATATTGATGAGCGGTAAAGTAAACATTACTTAGACTAGCAGTATAGCTAGGCAGTCATGATTTGAATAAAACAGACGGTGACTGCGGAAAGATTGAAGAGTACACAAGAAGACATTTAATAAACCTCCAACCTGAAAATTGACATCCATTAATTTTTTATAAAAATATTTTTAGAGGGTTGGGTTTCATCCCTGTTTTTCTTTATCAGAAGGAGGGCTTCAGGAAGGTTGTAGTGAAAATATCAATTTCCTTTCAAAGTCCTCTAAATGATAGTATTAGATATGGTAACTCTAGTTTAGTACTTGTATAAAGTCTATAAAGTTATGTGACCCTCTTATACCCATATCTGGGGTCCCTTAATAGAAACCTTGTTTCCTTATTCAAAGTTTTCAGAGGAGTTCAGTACTAGGACTATTTAAAGAAATCACTCGGCTGAACATTGCAAAGTCAAATTGACTGCTGCTGTCATCAAAGATGAAGCTTGGCTGAAATCTCAGCATTTTGTTTGCCTTGAGATTTCATGAATTATGCCCACACTTGGCATAGTATCATAAACACACTAAGCATGCAAGAGTACTTGTTGAATGAATAAATGGTTTTATATGCACTCTGTATTGACGTCTGGCATATGGAATCATGCCATATTTTAAGGTTTTCATTTCTGTAAGCCGTTGCCATCCAGATTCTTCTCCACCAGAGCCTTGTATTTGGTTGTGCTGGTCTACTTACTGTTTCTGAGCCGTTATGCACACTCGCCCTCTGCTCCCTTGATCACACTGGACACTCTTCCTATTTTCTTCCCTCTGTTTGCCTCAATCTTATCCCCCTTTCAAGATGGTAGGTCAAGCCTGAGATCTCATGAAACCCTCCTCAGTCCACAGTGATTTATACTTCTTTTTTTTTTTGAGTCGGAGTCTCCCTCAGTCGCCCAGGCTGGAGTGCAGTGGCGCGATCTCAGCTCACTGCAAGCTCCGCCTCCCGGGTTCATGCCATTCTCCTGCCTCAGCCTCCCAAGTAGCTGGGACTACAGGCGCCCGCCGCCATGCCCGGCTAATTTTTTGCATTTTTAGTAGAGACGGGGTTTCACCGTGTTAGCCAGGATGGTCTCGATCTCCTGACCTAGTGATCCGCCTGCCTCGGCCTCCCAAAGGATTTATACTCTATCTCTCCTTTGCTGCTTTTTTATTCCCTCACTGGTCTCCTGTTATGGATCAGAAGAATCATGTACCATCAATGTCAATCCAGCTTCTAATCATCCAGGAACATTTACGAAGAGTGGCTGGATTAATGTCCTAAGGAGGCTATAACAATGTACCACCACCAACTGGGCGGGGTGGGAGGGGGCTTAACCAGCAGCAATTTATTGTCTCATAGCTCTGGAGATTGGAAGTCAGATCAAGGTGTTGGCAGGGTTGGCTCCTTCTGAGGGCTGTGAGGGGGAATCTGTTCCGTGTCTCACTCCTCACTTCCGGTGCTGGCCATCTCTGGCATTCCTTGGCTTGTGGAGAGAGACTCACCACACTGGCTGCCTTCACCTTCACAGGGTGTTCTCCCTCCCTGTGTGCATGTTTGTCTCTGTGTCCAAATTTCCTCTTTTTATACAGACACCAGTCATATTGGCCTAGGGCCCAATCTAATGACCTCATTTTCCAGTTAGGTCTGTAAAGACCCTATTTTCCAATTAGGCCTGTAAAGACCCCAATTAGGTCACATTTGAACTACTGGAGGTTAGAACTTCAACATATCTTTTCTGGGGGTAGACAGTTTGACCCATGACAGTGGCCCGTGCAAGAAGGAGCTTCATTGCAAATTTATCCTGGTGCATCAAAGCGTTTGCTCCTGTGGTTTTTGGTTTGGGGCTCAAAGGTGAAACACTGTAAGTTATTTTCTCTGTGGCTCCTTAGTACCCATTGCCTGTGCTGCCCTGACAGTGGTTTCATGTTTCAGCTGCTTTAGAGGATGAAAACCTATAGCATTAGGATGACCTTCTTGGGGCTCTGGAAGTGATTTTGTGTGCAAAATATTAATTTTATTTACAAAGATTACATTATTTATCATTAAAAATCTTTAATGGTAAAGATTTTAAGATGTTATAAAGTAACTTCTTAGTTTTATTTATGAAGATTAACCACTATTAGTTGTTAGGCCATAGAATATAAATGGTAAGAGTGTGGGCTCTAGATCCAGACAGCCCAGGTTCAAATCCCTGTTCTGTCTCTTACTAGATGTGCAACCTAAGGCAAACTTCTTAACCTCCCTGTGCCTCAGTATCTCCATCTACACAATGGAGATAATGCAAGCCCTAGCCTCATAAAACCATTGTGCAGATTAAAAGATTGAGTACACATAAAGCTCATAGCAGAGTGTCTGGCACAGTGCTCAACAAACGGTAGCTACTGGTATACACACCTTCTATATGTCCCTGCCTGTGCTCAGTGCTAGGTCTACAAAGGTGAAGACACAGTTTCTGTCCTTCCAGAGCTTGAATTATGAAAGAATTTATAAATATATGGTTCCTTCTGAGGGCTGTGAGGGGGAATCTGTTCCGTGTCTCACTCCTCACTTCTGGTGCTGGCCATCTCTGGCATTCCTTGGCTTGTGAAGAGAGACTCACCGCAGCACTTAGAGAGGCCAAGGCAGTTGGATTGCTTGAGCTCTGGAGTTTGAGACCAGCCTGGTCAACATGGCAAAACCCTGTCTCTACAAAAAAATATTTAAAAATTAGCTGGATGTGGTGGTGCACACCTGTAGTCTCAGCTACTTGGGAGGCTGAGGCAGGAGGATTTCTTGAGCCTGGGAGGCAGAGGTTGTAGTGAGTTGAGATTGCACCACTGCACTCTAGCCTGGGTGACAAAGTGAGACCCTGTCTCCAAAAACAGAACAAAACAACAACAACAAAAACACTACAAAAGCCAGAGCCATATCAGGGAGGCAGACAGAATGAAAACCTGCCTGTGTGGTCTACCAAGTGAAGTGGAGGCAAGGGTTCACCACTCTTTCTAGAAACTTGCTAATGAAGAAAGAGAGATACAACTTCATTATTGGAGGAGGAAGAGTAGAGAAAGAATTCTTAAATCTATAATTTTCATTGAACATGGGGTTTGTATCTTTATATATTTATAGTCCCCCAAATATTAACAGGTTGAATTCAACGTGGGTTAAATAGGTTTGAAATTGGGAATGCACAAAACTGCCTTCCATAGGAAATGGAGAAATCCCACCAAAATCTACTTAACCTACATTGTATCTGTGGGGCAAAATGGTGCCAGTCTTGCTGTAGAATCTTCCTCAGTGTGAAGCTCACTGGTGTATAGAATCTGTCACCAGAGAAGACCCATTACTTATTTCTATGAGGATCCTTAAGAGCATCATTATGGGGAATACCAAGCACAAACAGAACCCTTTACAGGTAGACTCATTCACTGTGTAGAACTCAATGTCATATAGAGTCTGCCAACATCTTCCTATAAGAAAATAACCTCTCAGCATTCCAACCAGCTTTTGACTGGAGCACATCTCCATCTCCTAGATTCCAAGTGTTGCTTCCATGGGCTTGTATCCCTGGTGGGATTGTGCCTTTACAATGAGGAAGAGGAATGTAATTGCCCAACAGGTTCTTCTTGCCCATTGCACAGACAAAACCAATTCGCTGACACCATGTTAGTGCAGTAGAGAAAGAGTTTAATTAATGTAGAGTTAGCCAACTGGAAAGACTGGAGTTATTACTCAAATCATGAGAACTCAGAGGCTAGGGTTTTTATGGATAATTTGATGGGCAGGGGGCTAGAGAATGGCTGCTGCTGACTAGTTGGAGATGAAATCATACAGGTGTGGAAAATGGTCTTCATGCACTGAGTCTGCCTGTGGGTGGGGGCCACAGAACTTGTTGAGTCATGAATCACTGGTCCAGATGGGGTCAGCTGGTTGCCAGAATGCAAAAGTCTGAAAACCATCTCAAAGACCAGCCTTAGGTTCTACAGTAGTGATATTACCTATTGGAACAACTGGGGAAGTCACAGATTTTGTGATCCCTGGCTGCAGGACTTCTGAGCCGTAAGGGATGATAGAAATTATGCCTACATTTTAGCAGAATTCAGGCTCTTCCCACAATCCTAATTTTGTGGTCTTTGATTAGCTTTGCAAAGGTAGCTTCAGTCTCTGAACAAGGAGGGGATTAATTTTTCTGTTTTTTTTTTGAGACGGAGTCTTACTCTGTCACCCAGGCTGAAGTGCAGTGGTACAATCTCAGCTCACTGCAACCTCTGCCTCCTGGGTTCAAGTGATTCTCCTGCCTCAGCCTCCTGAGTAGCTGGGATCACAGGCACCTGCCATGACGCTCCACTAATGTTTCTATTTTTTGGTAGAGATGGGGTTTCACTATAATGGCCAGGCTGGTCTCAAACTCTTGACCTCAGGTAAGCCACTTGCCTCGGCCTCACAAAGTGCTGGGATTACAAGTGTGAGCCACCACGGCCGGCCAAGAGAATTAGTTTTATGGAGGGACTATTAGCATCCTTGCTTCAAAGTTAAACTATAAACTAAATTCCTCCCATGGTTAACCTGGCTTATGCCCAGGAATGAGCAAGGATAGCCAGTCTGTGAAGCAAGATGGAGTCAGCCATGCTAGATTCTTCTGACTGTTACAATCTTTGCAAAAGTGGTTTCAGGAATGAAAGCATAACATAAGAAGACAAGAGGATGAGGGAAGCAGGACTGATGTGTGTCTGTGTATATATACACATTTTTTTTTTTTTTTAGATAGAGCCTCGCTTATGTTGCCCAGGCTGGAGTGCAATGGCATGATCGTGGCTCACTGCAACTTCTGCCTCCCTGGTTCAAGTGACTTTCCGGTCTCAGCCTCCCAAGTAGCCAGGATTACAGGCGTGCGCCACTATGCCTGGCGAAATTTTGGGGTTTTTTTTTTTTTTTTTTGAGACGGAGTTTCACTCTGTTGCCCAGGTGGGAGTGCAGTGACACAATCTTGGCTTACTGCAAGCTCCACCTCCTGGGTTCATGCCATTTTCCTGCCTCACCCTTCCAAGTAGCTGGGACTACAGGCGCCTGCCACCACGCCTGGCTAATTTTTTTGTATTTTTAGTAGAGACGAGGTTTCACTGTGTTAGCCAGGATGGTCTCAATCTCCTGACCTTGTGATCCGCCCGCCTCAGCCTCCCAAAGTGCTGGGATTACAAGTGTGAGCCACCATGCCCAGCCTGATGTATATATTTTTAAATTATTATTATTCTTGTTTGAGACAGATATCTTACTATGTTGCCCAGGATGGTCTTGAACTCCTGACCACAAGTGATACTTCTGCCTCAGCCTCCCAAAGTACTAGGTCTCCTTCTGTTCCTCAGACTGACATGCAGTGGCACGATCATAGCTCACTGTGACCTCACACTCTTGGGCTCACACAATCCTCCCAACTCAGCCTTCTGAATAGCTGGGACTACAGGTATGTGTCACCATGCTGGTTATTTCTTAAAATTTTTTGTAGAGACAGGGTCTTGCTATGTTGCTTAGGCTGGTCTTAAACTCCTGGGCTCAAGACATCCTCCCACCTTGGCTTTCTCAAAGTGCTGGGATTATAGGCATGAGCCACTGCACCCAGCCAGGACTGACAAGATTTGAAAATTGTATGTGCTTTGCACTTTGACTCTCATGATAATCTGGAGTAGTGGTTCTTATTTTATCATTTTTAACAATGAAGAAACTGAGGTATGATTGTAAAATATTGGCCAATTGTAGATCCACTTACCAAAATAATAATACCTAATAATGAAAGCATTACACTTAGTGGTGTGAGGGAGCCAGCCCAATGCAGCTCACAAGATCTGATTGTGGTATCAGTTCCCAACTCTGCATCTGGTGACATCTTGTTGGCAGCTTGAAACTGGCCACCATGAGAGCATTTACACCATGGAAATAGACACATGTTACAAATGCTTTTTCTTCATAGAACCAATTGTTAAATGTCTGCTGGCACACTATTTGCTATAATCTAAATGTGGGGTGCAATGTTAATTAAATGTAATTGCTCATTGAAGAGATAGTGGCAACCTAGTTGGAGGCAGAGGGGCAGTGGGGATGGTGCAGAATTCCAATGGCCTGGGTTAGGCAATCCTATCTAAGTGTGTCATCTGTAACTGCTAGGGGTGTAATTTCCTCTTTCATCTCCACTTCCTTCCCACTTTCCCCATATGCGGCTCAAGCTTGTGGTGTGAGATGCGTGACTTCCTTAAGATACAATTGAGAAAGTAGGCTGTTTGGGAAGCAGGCTGGTGATCTGTTCTATGGAGAAGCGAAAGGGGTAGCTTGCTTAGAGATTGAGAACCATGGTCTCCATCAGAAAGGACTGAGTAGGACCTTTGTCCCAGGAAAAGACTAAACAAGGAATTAATATGTTCTCCCCATGTGAGGTCTAGACCTACGAAGGTTATTTATTTACTTGTGTATTTATTATACCCAGTTCTCTTACAAAAAGAAAAACTTCAGTCTCTCTTCTGCTGGATTCTGGATGCCGAAGAGTCTGTTATTTTCTAGAAGGTGAGGAGGTGGATGATGATTTGTTAAGAGCCTTCTGTCCTCACCAGCCCCGCTGCCTTGCTCTACTCTAAACCTAGGAGTTCAGGTCAGACAGAAACAGCTTCAAGACTTAATCTGTCCAGCAGCTCTGAGGGCAGAGAGCAGTCTGAATTGAGTTAGGAGGAAGCTGTGGGTTGCCATCACCCATAGTTTTCAGGTCTTTTGCGAAAGACTTAAGTCGACCATGCTTTCCAAAGACTTTAGTATACTATATATACTGTAACTTAGGCAATAGCCTCTTCTTATGATCATTGTTAACACAAGTGACTTCACTTACAGTCTTTTCTCTGGGCATATGTGCTGTTTATTGCTTTTTAATTGGGGAATTAGGATATGCTTTAAAATGCCAAGATTAAAAACTGGGGAAAGATATATAGAAAATTGTCAGCAGTGGACACTTATGGGATGTTGGTCTAGAAATTCAATATGTTTTACATATTTGTACATTTCTAGATACTGTCAATATCATCTTTTCCCTTTTCTTTATTTCCTGGGTTAGTCATTTTAATACTGCAGCTAGTGTCTGGGAAGCCACCATTCAAAACAAAAGCTAAGATCTTTAAAATAATTTACATTTAACTACTTGGTTCCCTCACTCCTGTCTCATCCTCTGCCCACCCATGATCATCTTCCTCCTGAATCCCATGTTCCTCATACCCTTGCTTTCCTTTTCATAGAGTTTTATTGCACGTATTCCTAAAAAGCATATATTTTTATTGTAGTTATCCTAAATGTTATGAAAAGGGAGTGGATAATATTGTATGTAATCTTTTGGCACTTTAATTTTTAGTTACCATTTATTAAACCAATGAGATTTGTCCAATTATTTGGTTCATTCATTTTGCCTGCCATCTAAATGTTTTACCAAAAGTCTTTTGTACATTTTAATAACAAATAGTTTAGATTTAAAAAAGTAATGTAATTGTCAAAAGGAAATTCACGTGTATTAGCAGATTTAAAAATAAGATTTGCATAATGCTTTGGTGGGAAGTAATATTGCCCCTTTCCTCTTAATGCCCCAATTTTTCAGATCCTGAATTTTTGATGCCCAGTTGTATTAGTCTATTTTCGTGTGGCTAGGAAGAAATACCCAAGACTGGGTAATTTATAAAGGAAGAGGTTTAATTGACTCACAGTTCCACGTGGCTGGGAAGGCCTCAGGAAACTTACAATCATGGCAGAAGGGGAAGCAAACATGTCCTTCTTCACATGGCTGCAAGAAAGAGAAGTGCTAAGCGAAGTGGGGAAAAGCCCCTTATAAAACCATCAGACCTCATGAGAACTCACTCACTATCAGGAGAACAGCATGGGGGAACCGCCCTGATGATCTGATCCCTTCCCTTGAGGTCCCTCCCACAACACGTGGGGATTACAATTTGGATTACAATTCAAGATGAGATTTAGGTGGGGACACAGAGCCAGACCATATCACCTGTGTTAACACTTTAATGCACTCCCTTTTCTCTTTGCTTTCTAATCAAGAAGTCAAGCTTAATGTAGGTATTCATGTAAAGTGTAACACGCCAGAAATAACTTGAAGGGTAGTATAACAATATTCTGCATGATTTGTATAAAGTTTACATTTTAAAGATACCAAGGAACCTTTCAACTTTATATTTGATTATACTTTGCAAAACATTATACATCTTAGAACAACTGAGCACCCAGTATTTTCTCTCACCTTAATCTACCATGGTTCTCCAACTCCCAACCGAATCTGTACTACTACATTGTTTAGGTCATTAAAATTTCTAAATCATCTTAACTCTTTTATTTGCTGTTTTAAATATTTGTGTTTGGTAAGGTATACACAAATGTTCTTCTTCATTTGTAATTCAAAACAGCATTTTACAGAGTGCTCAAGCAAATCAGTGCTGAAAAAAATTTTCCTGATATCTATGGTAACCTGTGGAGAACTGTCTGAAAGGACTCTCTGGGGCCTCTAGGCTTTCCTAGAAACCCAGTTACTTTAGGTTGGCTGTCCTCATGACCCCTGCCCAGGAAAGGCGTGAGGCCTGACTAGTCCCCCAAGGAGCCAGCCCTCTCCCGAGGCACCGCCCTCCCAAGGAGACACATCCACATGGCATGGAAACTTTTCAGTAAATGCTCAAAAGTGAGAGCTGACTCCCTTACCTTGGAGGGGACATTCAGGGATGGTAAGAGATAAGAAGTTTCTAGGAAGAAAAGAGAGGGGAAGTGAGAGGATAAAAGTCTTCAGATAAGAAGCAAATGAGAAAAGCATTTTCTGCCAAATTGTGAAAAGTGAAAGAAATGAAAGCAAGCTTGCTTTGGAGCCAGAACTAAACACCAGGCAAAAAGAAACGACATTTGCCCTAAAGAGTTTTGTAACAGAAAAAACTCAAAGGTAATCCATGATATTGGTCCAGGGATGCCTAGAACAAGGTCTGCTTAGGTGACTGGAAAAGACACCTGCCCCTGTGATGAAATTTCAGAGGCTCCAGGAAGGTTCCCTGACCCCCAAATGCCTCAACTGTTTGGTTTATGACCTGCACAAAGGCCTGAGACTGAGAGGCTCGTGGGATAGAGATCCAGCTTGCTCTCCACTAGTTAACCTGTGTCCTAGGGCTGCTTTCAGCAGGAGGAGGGGGGACACCTGTGTCAAGTGCTGTGTGTGCCCAGAGGAGGCCTCTTTATAATCCCTATGAAGCTCTCCAATTTCAGAAAAGTAATTCACAAAGAATGGGTCATCCCACTCATTTATTACGGGCAGAACCACGAGACCAGGTTGCTGAAGGGGATCTTGAATTTACTCTGCAATGTTGCCCAGGGAGGGCATGGAGCTGAGAAATGAGGAGAGAAGTTAAGCAATGGAAGCAAGAGCAGCTGGGGCCTGCCAGGACTGAGCTGAGGATGTTCATGATTGGCTTCCATTTGGAACTGAGGCTGCCCACGGCTTACCATTGAGAGAAGGCCACACCAAGGCCTGGGAACAGCCAGCTATGGGCAGATCAGGCCAGCATCTCCTAAACCAGCCTGTACCTCCACTTCTCTGTGCTGATTTTCCTTCTACTCTCTCTAAAGCTTATTAAAGTTTCCCCAAGACTCTACCAATTCCAGCTTATTAGAGCAATAAACAGTGGAGTATTGGGTCATGGTGGAGGCAAGGGGACACAGGATGAATCGAGGCTTGTAGGTACTGCTAGCTTTCCCTACTTGCTGAAGTTCCTCTGGAAATCATCATTATCATCATCATTTTTTTTTTTTCCTTTTTTTTTTGAGAAAGGGTTTTGCTCTGTAGCCCAGGCTGGAGTGTCGTAGTGCAAACATGGCTCACTGCAGGCTTGACCTTCTGGGCTCAAGCGATCCTCCTGCCTTAGCCTCTCAAGTAGCTGGGACCACAGTTGTCAGGCACTATACCTGGTTAATTTCTTTGATTTTTGTAGACTGGGTCTTGCCATATTGCTCAGGCTGGTCTCCTGAGGCCTAAAGTGCTGGGATTACAGGCACTTTTTATTAAGGGAGAGGCTATGTCAGCTCTCTTTTCAGACTGGAGAATGCCTTTTTCAGGGCTTTTTGATGGTGCTGTGCCATTGAATACTTCCAACTTGGAATAATCATTGAGTGATGACTTTCCTCAAAGGTTTAAGAAAAATTACATTAAAATAAATAAGCAGGCATGTACAGTGGCTCATGCCTATAATCCCATCACTTTGGGAAGCCAAGGTGGGAGGATCGCTTGAGCCCACGAGTTCAAGACCAGCCTGTGCAAAAAAGCAAGATTTTCTCCCCACAATATTTAAAAATTAGCCAGATGTGGTGGCACTCACTTATAGTACTAGCTACTTGGGAGGCTGAGGCAGGATGGCTTGAACCCAGGAGTTCAAGGCTGCAGTGAGCTGTGATCATGACACTGCACTGCAGCCTGGGCAACAGAGCAAGACCCCGCCTCAAACAAAACAAACAAAATAACAAAACAAAACAAAAACTGGTTGGGAATACCTACAATATTAGAAATACAGCAGTTATTATTTCTAGGTTCCTGGGCTGTAAGGCTTTCAAGTTTTTTCCGCATGCTTTTCTTCATTTTCTAAAATGTAAATTAAAGATGTTTCCAATTCACTTTCCTGTCAGATTAAAGTCTCAGGTTTTGCCTTTAAGGTTTCATTTCTAGAAGTGGTTCAGAATATAAATGCTGAAGTTAGCTCAGTTGCAGTAACTGGGGACTTCCTCTAGTCTCTGGCTGTTCGTGTGGAAGCTGTGTTGTCATTTCTTTCCTTTTATTGTCTTAAGCCATCACAGAGACACCTGACTACCTTGGCAAAGAAGCGTAACAGGACAACTATTGTCTATCAAGAATTTTTGCCAGGATTTCCCCAGTCTGCTCCTCATTTTTGTAATTTTGTTGGTTCCTTCGATGAGAACTTTTTCTTGAGGTTTTAGGCAGACTTAATTTAAAGCATTGATCTCATCACACTTTTTTAGCTTCTGGTTAAAAATAGAACATCTCACATAATTCTCAAGGAAAATCAGCTCTGTCAAATCTCATTGCTAATTCACAAAGGGCACTTGACTGTTCAAATAGAAGAGTATGGGAATCGAATGGATATTTCCGAAGTTACCATTTTTTAAAGGAATTTAACACCCCATCTTGGTCAGCCATGTGGATCTGAATCAGTTAAACTTAATCCAATGGAGATAAATTTGATTTTGCATGAATTAGAGCAGCATTTGCAAAAAAGCTCTTGACAGAATGTTTTATTCATATTCAGTACCAGCATCTTTTGCTTTTCTTTTAAGGTTGGTAAGAAAAGGATTTCAATCACACATTGTAGGCAAATGTCTTATGTGCTTTAATGTGTAAGGAGTATAAGTTGTTATTATGATAAGGTTAACAAGACTTTTCATGTAGTACATTTTGGTTGACATTTAGTCCCAATTGAGAAAAACCTAAAATTAATTTTTGTAAGAAATGAGACCAGAGTGGCTAATAAGGCTTAGAAGTGGGACTAATGATACTATAATCAGATTGATGAACTATTAAATATCTGATGTGAAAACCATATCGTGAAATGATAAGGAAGAATCTGCACAAAAGTCCTTTTGAATTTGCTCCTTGTCTTTTATTTTACAGTTTGTTCTAAAGGCTTATTACCTCAGCTTCAAAACGCAGATCCAAGATACTTACCAGCTGGTAACTTTTATTTCTTAATCAACTCAGCTTTCCTGAGAAAGACCCAAAAGGAGGGGCGAAATCATTTTTTTTTTTTTACCACCTATTCATCCAGGGTAAGATATTGCTGATTCTATTTGGGTAAATGGATGAGCCACAAGCCTGGTTGCCCAGGACAATGATGCTGAATTGGGGGACTGAAGATCTCGCTGACTTGAATGATGTACAATTAATTTTCAAGTCTGTTTTTGGTTAAATTGCTGCTTATATGGGATGTAGCAGAGAGACAGGGCAAAAATGGGATTGTGAATCTTGGCAGGGTAGGATAGGTTTGAGAATTCATTTTTCACTTAGGTTAAATTCCTCCCATCGTCCCCGGGCCGGGAAAGCCTGTGCCTGTGTCTTTGTCAGCGCATTTAGTCCTCAGGATCTGCATGGATTCCATGGAGATCATGAAGGACATAAAACGCTAATTCAATTTTTGCTTTTCTTTCTTAAGAGGCAGAAGTTAGAGGTAGGTATTCTATGGAAGGATTTCTTGAAGTTCTATGAGAGATAATCTAACAATCTCTAAGGATCCAAACCCAGGAATAAAGTTGGTCAATGTCATCAATTTGATGACACTGATGAGGTCCACAGCCCTGTGCTGACTGCTCCAGTCTTTGTTAAAGAACAAGTTATTGAAGTAAAGGGTTGTAACCTCAGATTTAAGTTTTAAAAGGATACTGAGGAAGAAAAAATCAAGAAACTCAACTTCATTAAAAAAAATTTGTTTGCTCTGTGAAAGACACTGTCAAGAGAATAAAAAGATAAGCCATACACTGGGAGAAAATATTTGCAAAACACATATCTGATAAAGGACTGTTATCCAAAATATAAAAAGAAGTCTTAAAACTCAACAAAAAGAAAACAAACAATTTGATTAAAAAATGGACTTCAGACCTAAAGAGACACTTCATCAAAGAAGTATACAGATGACAAACATAGGAAAAGAAACTCCACATCATACACCATTAGGAAATTACAAACTGAAACAACTATGAGGTATCAACACACACCTGTTAGAATGGCCAAAATCCGGAACACTGACACCACCAAATGATAGCAAGGATGTGGAGCAAAAGGAACTCTCGTTCACTGCTGGTGGGAATGCAAAACGGTCCAGCCACTTTGTAAGTCATTTTGGCAGCTTCTTACACAAGTAAGTCTTCTCTTACCATACAATCCAGCAATCACGCTTCTTGGTATTTACCCAAAGAAATGAAAAACTTATGTCTCCATAAAAACTTGCACATAAATATTTATAGCAATCTTATTCATAATTGCCAAAACTTGGACACAACCAACATATCCTTCAGCTGATAAATGAATACATAAATTGTGGTACATGCAGACAATGACATGTTATTTAGTACCAAAAAGAATTGAGCTGTCAGGCCATAAAAAGACATGGAAGAAGCGTAAATGCATATTACTGAGTAAAAGAAGCTAATATGAACAGACAACACACTGTACGATTAACTATATGACATTCTGGAAAAGGCAAAACTATGTAGACAGCAAAAAGATCAGTGGTTGCCAGGGGTTAGGTAGGAAGGATGGAGGAATTAATAGGCAGAGAACAGAGCATTTTTACGGCAGTGAAATGTCTCTGTATGATACTATGATGGTGAATACATGTTGTTATGCATTTTCTCAAACCCGTAGAATGTACAACACCAGGAGTGAACCCTAATGTAAACTGTAGACTGGGCCGGGCGCGGTGACTCAACGCCTGTAATCCGAGCACTTTGGGAGGCTGAGGCGGGTGGATCATGAGGTCAGGAGTTCGAGACCAGCCTGGCCGAGACGGTGAAACCTTGTCTCTACTAAAAATACAAAAATTAGCCGAGCGTGGTGGCACATGCCTGTAGTCCCAGCTACTTGGGAGGCTGAGGCAGGAGAATTGCTTGAACCCGGGAGGCAGAGGTTGCGATAAGCCGAGATTGTGCCATTGCACTCCAGCCTAGGCGACAAGAGCGAAACTCCGTTGAAAAACAAACAAACAAACAAACTATAGACTTTGGTGATGATTTGATGATGATGTGTCAATGTAGATTCATCAGCTTTAACAAATGTACTATTCTGTTGGGGAAATGTTCATAAGTGGAGAGGCTCTGCAAGTGTGGGGAAAAGGGTATGCGGGAAATTTCTGTACAAAAAAAAACCGACAAAAAGACACTGAGGAGTAGGGTAACAAGGTACAAAACTATCTAAACTATCCAGGCTCAATATTTGGATGTGAAATTTGAGGCTGAAGATGGTGGAAGCAGTAGGTAGGGATCAGAGGTGGACTTAGACAAGAAGCAGGGTTGTCAAGGGAGGATAAACATAGGAAAGTCTAACCCAGAGGATAATTTTTTGTGTGTTTGTACATGCAAAATGTACATGCTGTAAACATCTGAAGATGCTCGTGGCATGATAACTGATACCACTTTTACTTGGGAGGTGGGAGAAAGGCATAGTTTAATTACATGTAATTAAACCAGGCAATTTCCATTCCCCTCTGCCCCTACCTTCCCAGCATAAAGGGCACAATTTAACCCAGAATTTTTATTTTATTTTATTCTATTCTATTAAATTAATTAATTATTATTATTTTTGAAACAGGGTCCTGCAGTGTTGCCAAGCCTGGAGTGCAGTGGTGCCTTCTCAGCTTACTGCAACCTCCACTTCCTGGGCTCAAGCAATCCTCCTGCCTCAGCCTCCTGAGTAACTGGGACTACAAGTGTGCATCACCATGCCCAGCTAGTTTTTTGTATTTTTTGTAGAGATAGGGTTTCACCATGTTGCCCAGGCTGGTTTGAACTCCTGAGCTCAAGTGATCGGCCCACCTTGGCCTCCCAAAGTGCTGGGATTACAGTCGTGAGCCACTGCGCCCCACCTGAACGCAGAATTTTGAAAAGTGATTTAATGCACTGAAAATAATATCAACATCTATTGGCTGGACAGTGCGCCCCTGAGACTATTGCTCAGCCACCCACAGTCACTGGGGGCTGGAGTCGGAGATTTATCTCGTTTTCGTCACCTTGAACCTCTCTAAATGCTCCATGCTGGTAGATTTCTTAGCAAGAAACCTGCTGCATCCTAAGCTGCTCCAGCCTCCTGGAAGGGGAATCCCTCCTGAGAATACAGCCCAATTGCCCCCACTCCCCCACCCCCAGACCCACCTCCTCATCTGGGTTCTCACTTAGCCTGCTAAGTTGGTACACTCAACAGGCTGCCTCATTCTACAAGGTGGAATTTTCACCTTGAAAGTCCTTCATTTTCTAGAGGCTGGTTCAAGACAGAGACGAAGAATCCCAGCAAAGATGCGGGTGTCTCTGATTCTGACCTCACCGGCTGTTCTTGGGTCTTTCACCGTTCCCAGCTCCCTGACAGCCTACCAGGACAATCTTTCACACTGCCCTTCTGGCCCCCAACTCATACCACAACCTGAAGGGCAGGTCAGCAAAGGAACTTTACAGTCATCCCTGCAAAAATAGGGGAGAGGAGCTGGTAGACAAGTCCACAGGGATGGCCTTCAGCAGAGACCAGAAGCTCTGGGTAGAGAATCTGAGACAATCTTGTCTGGTCAAACCCTCCTCCCCATGCATGGAGTATAATGACTCAATGTGGATTTAAAAAAATGTTTTAGGGTCAGTTGTGGTGGCTCATGCCTGTAATCCCAGCATTTTGGGAGGCCAGGGCAGGAGGATTCCTTGAGTACAGGAGTTCGAGACCATCTTTGGAAACGTGGTGGGACTCTGTCTCTACAAAAAGTTAAAACAAAATAGAGTAAAAGTAAAAACATTTTTGGCCAGGAGTTGTGGCTCACACCTGTAATCCAACAATTTGGGAGGCCAAAGCAGGGGGATCATTTGAGGCCAAGAGTTTAAGACCACCTTGAGCAATATAGAGAAAGACCCTGTCTCTATTTTAAAGAAGTGTTTTAAAAACACTTAAAGAAAATAAACCCAGGCATGGTGGCTCACGCCTGTAGTCTCAGCACTCTGAGAGGCCAAGATGGTACGATTGTTTGAGCCTAGGAGTTCTAGACCAGCCTGGGCAACATGGTGAGGCCCCTTCTCTACAAAAAATACAAAAATTTGGCTGGGCTCAGTGGCTCATGCCTGTAATCCCAGTACTTTGGGAGGCCAAGGTGGGTGGATCCTTTGAGCCCAGGAAGTCGAGACTGCAGTGAGCTATGATTGAGCCACTGCATTCTAGCCTGGGTGACAGAGCAAGACTCTTTCTCAAAAAAAAAAAAAAAAAAGAAAAAAAAAAAAGAAAATAAATACGGGCATACCTTGTTTCATTGCACCTAACTTTATTGCACTTTACAGATACTGCATTTTTTACAGATTGAAGGTTTGTGGCAACCCTGCGTCAAGCAAGTCTATCAGAGTTTTTTTTTTTTAAAAAAAAAACCAAAACAAAAAACCTCATGCAATGTTAAACACATGTAAAATAATGCATTTAGGTTGGGTGCAGTGGCTGATGCCTGTGATCTCAGCACTTTGGGAGGCTGAGGTGGGAGGATCGCTTGGGCAATACAGCAAGACCCTGTCACAATTTTTTTATTTTTAAATTAAAAAACGACAATTATATACATATAACTCAAAGAAGATTAAACATTTTTTATTTGACAACGTCTCCTGTACAATTTAACATACCAAATAAGACTAATATATCTCTCTTGGACTTCCAAAGGCCCTTCCGTTGAATGTCAAAAACCTAGTTTGAGGTAAAACAACACTTAATTTAGAATACAAAATTTGATCTTGGGAAGGCTGTTAAGTGTATCAAAAGTTTTAAACACTTGATTAAAATAGAATCACAGATCGCTATAAAATAAAAGTATTCATTTAGCCAAGTGATTATTAAAAGATGTCAGAAAATAAAAAACATTACTCTTTGATAGAGGGAAGACTCAATTTTCCAAACAAAAGATCTAATAAAGATAGCAGGAAGCAAACTGTCTTCCCTTTTTTTTTTTTCAGTTTACTCAAAAGGTGAACCAAAGTCTTCTATTGTCTCTTGTTAATATTACAAAAAAACTTGTTTAAAAAAGAAAACCAAATTCTACCTTTGTATCAGTTATATTATTAACACTAAACGATTTCAATAAAACCTTATAAACAAATCTATCAAATCAATTTAACCACAATTAGCTTTACCACACAACATAAGATTTCTATAAACTTTCTACAACCACTTGTAAAATATTTTCCCTCATTTTCTTTCCCCCCGACTTTCTGTATCCATTCAGTTTATCTATCTCATTTTTCCATTCTTTTATTTATTCTGAAACAACTTTCAAATAACTTGTAAACTAAACAAAATCACTTTTTAAAGTAAAAACATATCATACTTCATAATTTCCTTGATAAAATGTCGTACTTTCCTTATATACTCTGTATACAGAATTATTTCCCTTTTTATCTCCTTTCACTAGTCAGAATTTTAATTCTTAGTAACCTTCATTCATGGTGAAAACCTAAGAAGTAAGCAAGTTTTAACTGTCAGTCACATAATAACAATTTATGAATACACATTTTATGATTTTTAGAAGCACAGGCTTTCTAATGGAACAATTTTTAAATGTGGAGCAGAACATATTTTCTAACAGATCTAACTATCTTTTGTTTTTCCAAAATAAAAAGCCTGCTGAGGGCGGTAGCTCATGTCTATAATCCCAGCACTTTGGGAGGCTGAGGCAGGCAGATCACTTGAGGTCAGGAGTTCGAGACCAGCCTGGCTAACATGGTGAAACACCATCTCTACTAAAAATACAAAAAGTAGCTGGGCATGGTGGCATGTGCCTGTAGTCCCAGCTACTCGGGAGGCTGAGGCAGGAGAATTGCTTGAACATGGGAGGTGGGAGTTGCAGTGAGCTGAGATCATGCCACTGCACTCCACCCTGGGTGACAGAGGAAAACTCTGTCTCATAAAACAAACAAACAAAAAGCCAAAAATATGTAAGCTTAAACCCATATTTAGTAATTAATAGTTTAACATTAGATCTTATTGGAAATATTCTAGATATGTAATGAATATCCATCATTTAATTTTGCTTGGCAAAATTCTAAGCGTATAGCTACCAAAAAGATTTGAGAAACCTTTTTAAGCAAACATATTAGAAAACATGATCATTATTAAAAACTTCATTGTAAAACTTTTATCTCATGTACATCTGTTTTATTTTAACAATTTAAATTTTACTTAATTTTAACAATGATGTTTGGAAGATTTTATGAGACATTAGACAAATCTAGCCATTATCTCAAGTTAAATCCTCTATTAACCATTTTTATATTACTGTATGTTAGGCAAGTATCATAAAAGCAGAAACCTTAAAGTTAAATACACCTATATTTTGCTAATAGCACAGAAGACAGTTATTTTTATTAAAGCAAACATATGACCGGGCCTGGTGTCTCACACCTGTAATGTCAGCACTTTGAGAGGCCAAGGTGGGAGGATTACTTGAACCCAGGAGTTCAAGACCAGCCTGAGCAACATACTGAGACCCTGTCTCCACACACACACACACACACACACACAAAAATATAATTAAAAAAATAAATAAATAAAAAATGCCAGGCGGTGGTGCATGCCTGTGGTCCCAGCTACTTGGGAGGCTGAGGTGGGAGGACTGCTTGAGCCTGGGAGGTCGAGGCTATAGTGAGCCATGATCAAGACACTGCACTCCAGCTTGGGTGACAGAGAAAGGCCCTGTCTCAAACAAACAAACAAACCCAACAATATTAAATTAGTCTTATAAATCAAAAGACTTATTCAAGTCATGTGAACCTGAAAAATATTTGGGCTTATTTATTTAATTAATGAGTACTCATTTATCTTTAAGTTAATTTGGAACCATGTAGACAATATACAAATATGTATAGACATATACATATATGTAGATACATCATATAACATACATATGTCTATATGTATGCATTTAAAGGCCAAAGAGATCAAGGAGTTGAATGCAAAAGAGAGTAAAGCTTTAGACTTGAGAGAAATCTGTGCACTTAGAATTCTTGGGGATCCATCAGGAAAGACAGAGTTTCCTCTCAAAAAGAGGAGTCTGTGGTATGTTTTCTGTTTTACTCAAGTGGTTCCAGGGCATCTTCTCTGACCACAATGGAATAAAACTAGAAATCAATAACAAGAGGAATTTTTGAAGCTATACAAATACATGGAAATTAAACAATATGCTCCTGAATAACAGTGGGTCAATGAAGAAATTAAGAAGAAAATTGAAAAATTTTTTGAAACAAATGATAATGGAAACACAACTATCAAAACCTATGGGATATAGCAAAAGCAGTACTAAGAGGGAATTTTATAGCTATAAGTGCCTACAACAAAAAAGAAGAAAAACTTCAAATAAACAACCTAACAATGCATCTCAAAGAACTAGAAAAGCAAGAGAAAACTAAACTCAAAATTAGTTGAAGAAAGAAATAATAAAGATCAGAGCAGAAATAAATAAAATAGAAATGAAGAAACAATATAAAAGATCAATGAAATGAAAAGTTGGCTTTTTAAAAAGGTAAACAAAATTGACATTTGGCCAGACTGAGCAAAAGAGAGAGAAGACCCAAATAAATAAAAACAGAAATGAAAAAGGAGACACTAAAACTGATACTACAGAAATTCAAAGGATCATTAGTGGCTACTATGAGCAACTATATGCCAATAAATTGGAAAACCTAGAAGAAATGGAGAAATGGCTAGACACATACAACCTACCAAGATTGAACCATGAAGAAATTCAAAGCCTGAACAGACCAAAATAAGTAATGAGATTGAAATCATAACAAAAAGTCTCAGAGCAAAGCCTGTGACCTGATGGCCCCACTGCTGAATCCTACCAAACCTTTAAAGAATGAATACCAATCCTACCCAAACTTTTCTGAAAAATAGAGGAGGAAGACATACTTCCAAACTCATTCTATGAGGCCAGTATTATCCTGATCCCAAACCAGACAAAGACACATCAAAAAAAGAAAACTACAGGCTGTTATCCCTGATGAATATTAATGCAAAAATCCTCAACAAAACGCTAGCAAACCAAATTCAATAACACATTAAGAAGAACATTCATGATGACCAAGTGGGATTTATCCCTGGGAAGCAAGGATGGTTCAACATTTGCAAATCAATACATCATATCAACAGAATGGAGGACATAAACCACATGATCCTTTCAATTGATTCTAAAAGAGCATTTGATAAAATTTAACATCTTCTTGATTTTTTAAAAAACCCCCAAAAAATCTAAGTACAGAAAGAACATATCTCAACATAATAAAAGCCATAAATGACAGACCCACAGCTAATATCATGCTGAATGGGGAAAAACTGAAAGCCTTTCCTTTAAGATCTGGAACACGACAAGGATGCCCACTGTTACCCACTGTTACTCAACATAGTACTGGAAGTCCTAGCTAGAGCAATCAGACAAAAGAAAGAAATAAAGGGCATCTAAATTGGAAAGGAAGAAGTCAAATTGTCCTTGTTTGCAGATGATATAACCTTACATTTGGAAAAACCTAAGGACTCCACCAAAAAAACTATTAGAACTAATAAACAAATTCAGTAAAGTTGCAGGATACAAAATAAACATACAAAAATCCATAGCATTTCTCTATGCCAACAGTGAACAATCTGAAAAAAAATCAAGAAAAGAATCTCATTTACAATACATGTAAATAAAATTAAATACCTAGGAATTAACTTAACCAAAGAAGTGAAAGACCTCTGCAATGAAAACAATAAATCACTGATGAAAGAAATTGAAGAGGATACACAAAAAAAGGAAAGATATTAGAAAAGGCATCCAAATTGGAAAGGAAGAAGTCAAATTATCCTTGTTTGCAGATGATATAATCTTACATTTGGAAAAACCTCAGGACTCCACCAAAAAAACTATTAGAACTAATAAACAAATTCAGTAAAGTTGCAGATAACCAAACCAAATATAGAAGCTTAGAAAAAAAATATAATAATTTGATTAAAATGTACAAAAGATTTGAATAGACATTTCTCAAAAGAAGACATACAAATGGCAAACAGGTATATGAAAAGGTGCTCAACATCATTGATTATCAGAGAAATGTAAATAAAAACTACAATTAAATATTATCTCACCCCAGTTAAAATTTACATTCCCAACAAATGCTGGTGAGGATGTGGGGAAAAAAAAGGAAATTTAGTACACCGTTGGTGGGAATGTAAATCAGTACAACCACTATGGGGAACAGTTTGGAGGTTCCTCAAACAACTAAAAATAGAGCTATCCTATGATCCAGCAATCCCACTGCTAGATATATACCCAAAGAAAGGAAATCAGTATATCAAAGGGATATCTGTACTCCTATGTTCACTGCAGCATCATTCATAATAGCCAAAATTTGGAAGCAAACTAAGTGCCCATCAACAGATGAATGGATAAAGAAAATGTGGTACCTATACTCAATGAAGTACTATTCAGCCATAAAAAAAAAAATGAGATCATGTCATTTGAAATGACATGGATGGGACTAGAGGTCATTATGTTAAGTGAAATAAGCCAGGTACAGAAAGACAAAGTTCACATGTTCTCACTTATTTGTGGGAGCTAAAAATTAAAACAATTGAATTCAGGAAGATAGAGAGTAGAAGG
Source organism: Theropithecus gelada (assembly GCF_003255815.1). Taxonomy (NCBI): domain Eukaryota; kingdom Metazoa; phylum Chordata; class Mammalia; order Primates; family Cercopithecidae; genus Theropithecus; species Theropithecus gelada. Next base: position 106,017,140 of record NC_037671.1, on the reverse strand, counting down.
ATGGTAACCAGAGGTTGGGAAGGGTATGTGGGGGATGGGGAGGGAAGTAGGCATGGTTAATGGACACACAAAAAAATCATTAGAAAGAATGAAGAGGAACTGGTATTTGATAGCACAACAGGGCTAAAGTTATTATTGACTATAGTCAATAACACATTTTAAAATAACTAAAAGAGTATAATCAAAATGTTTGTAACACAACGAATAAATGCTTGAGTGGATGGACACCCCGTTCTCCATGATGTGATTATTATGCCTTTCATGCCTGTATCAAAAAAATCTCATGTACCCCATAAAGATATATATCTGCTGTGCACCCACAAAAACTAAAAATAAATAAAATAAAACACATAGAAATAAAATAAAAAGTGAAAGTTTCCATTCCCTTTCTTTTTCATCCACCCCTGTCTTCTTCCCAGAGGGAAACACCGCTGGCATTTGAAATGAGTCCTTTCAGGGTTTTTTCTATGCAATGTGAATGAATAGCGATTAGGTCTTTTCATGCTAGATTGTTATAACCACAAAATAGAATCCAGAAGCTTCTTGGACCACCAGAATATGCCACTGAATTATTAATAGCAAAGCCTGTAGACGTTGAGGCTCTGTTCTTTTCATTTTTTTCTGTCACTTCTCTATTCTATCTGAAAATGTGAAGTGCTAACAAATATGTGTACAGCGAATCTTCACTTGCTCTGAAACTCACACGTATCAAAATTCATAGCATTTAATGATCTCCTTTCCTCCTCCACAATTCCTGTGCAGCCCTCTGTTTAAATGCACTCTTAGCCAAGACTCATCAATATAAAGCTCTGGGTTTCTAATTTCAGCCTGCTTTGTGTGTTAGATGTGTACTTCTGTACACTTAAAAAACAATCCTAATTATTGAAAACAAGCAAACAGGTAGTAATCTTTCCCATGATCCAAATTCCCAACATTTATTGTGAAATAACTGATTTGAGAACTTCCTGATTTTGTTGCCTCAGGGTAGAGACAGCCATAACCTGGATTTTTTGCATTCTATACCCATTCCTTGGTCATGCAGGCTGCGTCGAAGGTCCTCAGAAGAAGCCTCTTCCCGTTATTAAGAGATAGATTCAGCATTTCCTTTTTTTACAAGGGTCAAATTCCCTGCAGAAACCACATGCTTGTGTCTCTCAGTGTCTATCATCTCGGCTAAAATGAGAACCTTATTAAGACTGGGATGGCCATCTTAATGTACTGTTTCTTTCAAAGGATGAATGACACGGGAAGGTGGGAGACTGCTAGTTTCATGAGAAATTTTTTTTTTTTCTTTTTTTTTGTGACAGAGTCTCGCTCTGTGGCCCAGGCTGGAGTGCAGCGGATCTCAGCTCACTGCAAGCTGCGCCTCCCGGGTTTACGCCATTCTCCTGCCTCAGCCTCCCGAGTAGCTGGGACTACCGGAGCCCGCCACCTCGCCCGGCTAGTTTTTTGTATTTTTTAAGTAGAGACGGGGTTTCACCGGGTTAGCCAGGATGGTCTCGATCTCCTGACCTCGTGATCCGCCCGTCTCGGCCTCCCAAAGTGCTGGGATTACAGGCTTGAGCCACCGCGACCGGCCTCATGAGAAATTTTTGAAGCGGCTTTTGAAAATAATGACAACACAAACAAGAGGCTTCCTTCTACAGTCTTGATCTGAGGCTGCCAGAACAAAGCAAAGTTAAGGAACCCTCAGGGCAGGAACATCAACAGGAGATCTCATCAAAGATTCCATGGGAATTGAGAAATAAACCTTGTAAAGAGGCTCCAAGCCTCTTCTGCAATCTCAGTTATTATTATTGCTCAAGGAACCTTAGAGATTTTCTAGTGTAACTCTGATACTCCCTAGGTAAGACAGGGAAGACCCCAAGAGGGGAGAAGACTTGTCAAAAGTCATGTTAACTGGAGCTAGAGCCCACAGCTCTTGCTTTCTATCCTGGTTGATTGGCTGCCTGTCTTTTTATGATGCTTTCAAGTTCCTTCTCCTTTGAGTTTTTGCTTCAAAATTAGTGAAGGAAGTTGTATATATTGCTTTTCTTACATTAGTAACCATGCTCATTTCTGAGGTGATGTTTTCATTAGGAGTTTTATTTGCGGCTGCCAAATAGTACCTGGAGCCCCTCTAGGTTGGTAGTGTGGAGTACTGACTAGGAGGAACAAATGGGCACCTGAGGTAACTGCGCATTCAGAGGGAGGAGACCTAACCAGGAACACAGATGTGAATGTTAACACGTTCCTCGGAAGAGGTCAGCTTCACGTCTGGGGGCACATGGCTGTTGCAGTGTGTGCTGTGTCTCAGGTTCTAGGCTCCAATGTTGATGCTGTCTTAGAGCTGTGGCAAAGCTTGCTTTAGGCTTGGTGCTGTGGTTCACGTCTGTAATCCCAGCACTTTGGGAGGCCAAGGTGGGTGGATCACCTGAGGCCAGGAGTTCTAGACGAGCCTGGCCAACATGATGAAACCCCCATCTCTAGTAAAAATACAAAAAATTAGCCAGGCATGGTGGCACGTACCTGTAATCCTAGGTACTCTGGAGGCTGAGGCAGGAGAATCACTTGAACCAGGGAGGTGGAAGTTGCAGTGAGCCAAGATCATGCCACTGCACTTCAGCCCGGGCGACAGAGTGAGACTCTGTCTCAAAAAACAAACAAACAAACAGGCAGATGAACAAACAAACAATTTCCTTCAAATCAGTGGGGGATAGATAATTCAATAAATGGTGTTGGTTTAAATGACTATTCCATTGAAAAAAAAAGTGTATCACTGATTTTTTTCCACTGAACTTGGTGGCTCGTGCCTGTAATCTCAGCACTTTGGGAGGCAGGTGCAGGCAGCTTGCTTGAGCCCGGGAGTTCGAGGCCAGCCTGGGCAACATGGTGAAACCCTGTCTCTACAAAAAATGCAAAAATTAGCAGGGCCATGGTGACACATGCCTATGTTCCCAGCTACTCAGGAGGCTGTGGCGAGAGGATTGCTTGAACCTGGGAGTTTGTGACTACAGAGTGAGCCATGATCATGCTACTGCACTCCAGTGTGGGTGACAAGAATGAGACTCTGTCTCAAAAACAAACAAACAAAAAAGTATCATTTTTAAAATTTCTCATATCAAAATAAATTCCAGTTGGACTGCAAACTTAAATGTGTCAAAAAACAAAGTTACGATGAACTTAAAGATCTCAGCTGACTTTATTGCAGTTCTAAACTCAAACAACTCTTCTTTCCATAAACTAGAAAGTGTTCCAGTGAGCTGAGTAGAGGAGGTTGATTTTGTAGACAGAAAAGGACTGAAGAAAGCAGAAGCGAAGAACAAAACATAGATTGGTCATTTCAAAATTACTTTCCTTGGGAGGTAGGAACAGAAAAACAGAACGATAGAGAAATAATCGATTGGTTAACATTCGATTACTTCGGGTTACCTTTTGTTTTTTGGTAAGGATTAAAGCAGAGGGAACTTAATTATCCTGATTTCTTAGAAGGTCAGAGAACAACTCAGTTTCTGTTTAGTGATGTGGAACCTGAGCACAAGTGGCACCATTTTGATTTTTAGTCTGATTGGTTGGGGCCTATTAGAGGAGCTTAGTCCAAAACAATGGTCTCTGTGAAAGTTGCAGCTGCTAGGAGGAAATCACCGCTATGAGACCCAGACAAGATAGGGTCAGGAAGGCCCAAAGGAGGGTAGGCTCGTGCCTACATGTCTGAGATAAGAACTGTTTCCAAGGCCTTTCTAACCCTTTCATATTCTTCATGCATCTCCTGCTTTGATAAGGTTTATCACTAGACGTTCTTTACGACTGCATTAATTCAGATAAGATGTTCTCAAAAGAGCACTCGCCCAGTGACTGCAACAACTGTGGCTTTGAATCTTTGGAACCAATCAATTCTGTTTCTAATCAGCATATGTAAATCTCTTTTTGCTAATTAAAGCTCCCTTTACTCTTCCTTCATCAAATGCACTGGTGGCTTGCCATTTCATGTGTTCTGGATTATAACCCTTATTTCTACTCCTGAGTAAACCCTATATATTTAAAGATAATTTTTCTCTAGTGTCTTTTGTGAGGTTGATACCTCTTATGGTTTTTATTTAGCAAGGGTAAGATAGTTAAATGATTTTTTAAAATATCAGAAATAAACATGAAATAATTATATAATTTGATTATCTCAGTGGATCCTGACTTTCTTAGTCCATCTATGACAAAATTAGAAGCTGCAAAAGAAAAGACCAGTAAGTTTAACTACATAAAAAATTTAGATTTCTGCATAGCAAAGAATTACCACAGAGATATTCAAAATACAAATACAATTTTTTTTTTTTTTGAGACAGAGTCACTTACTCTGTTGCCCAGCCTAGAGTGCAGTGGAATGATCTTGGCTCACTGCAACCTCCGCCTCTCAGGTTCAAGTGATCCTCCTGCCTCAGCCTCCCTAGTAGCTGCGACTACAGGCATGTACCACCATGCTGGTCTAATTTTTGTAGGTTTAGTAGAGATGGGGTTTCACCACGTTGACCAACCTGGTCTCCAACTCCTGACTTCAGATGATCCACTCACCTCGGCCTCCCAAAATGCTGGGATTATAGGTGTGAGCCACCATGCCTGGCCCAAAATACAAATAAAAATCTAAGGAATATATTTTATACACATCATCAACTAAAGAATGATAAGGTTCATAAATTTGGAAAGGAGAGCTTCATTTCTCCTAAAGGTTTGCAGATTGCAGGGTGGCCATTCTGACAGGCTGGGAAGCATAGCCTCCAGTCAGAAGCCAGTAACAGGCACTTCATGGGAGGGGTAACAGGAATGGCAATTTATGCTGAGTGAGGTGGCTGATATACATAATTAATAAGCTATCAGAGGAGTCATGAATATTTATGAAAGGAGAAACATGCACATGTGTAATTGAGCTTCATGCCTCCTCATGGATCTGAGGGTGGGGTTTCTGGTCCTCTGACTTCAACAGGTGAAGCAGAGGACACGAAGACTCTTTGTGTGCAGCCACTGTAGACTGGCCAGAATCACTCCCTGGTCAGTGGTATCTTATCAGGAAAGAGTGCTGGTCACTTGTGTTGAAACCGCCAAAAGGGAGAGGCAGCATCAGGCAGTTGATTGATATCAGCTGTGGAGCCAGTCTTTCAAAAGGGCTGGTTTCTGTTTAACACTTAGGGAAGAAGTGTATTGGTGGTTGGCGAGGGACAGAGTAGAATGAGTTGTTCTGATTTCCTACCTCATCATGGCTGGGAACTCAGTTTTCAAGGGTGTCCCAATGGCCAAGAGGGATCCATTCAGTTGGTTGAGGGGCTTAGGATTTTATTTTTATTTCTCTACCCTCTCACATGTACACACACATAAACTCATATGTATAGGAGACAGAGCTAATTTACCGAATATGTTTTTAAAAGTTTTGCAACTCAATAAGAAAAGGACCTACAACACAACAGGAAAAAGGACAGGGCAAAGGACAACTAGAGGCAGACAGTTGATTTATAAGCATAAGGAGAAAATGACCAGTCACATGAATAATGAAATAAATGCTAATTAAAACTTACCAGCAAGATAATGTTTTTCACATATTAGGTTGTCAAAGACCACAGTTTTTATAATAAGCACTTTAGGCAAGGCCACAGGGGAAGAGGCACTCTTAAACACAGTTGGGAGAGATGTAAGTTGGCGCAAGCTCTTTGGAAGGAAAATTGACAATATTGACGAAAATTTAAAATTCAAACACACTTTGACCTAACACTTTCTTTTTATGGAATTATTCTAAGAAATTTATGTACAAGGATGTTCATGCAGCAATGTTTGTTACACAGAAATTGGAAATCACCTAAATGATTTTCAATATTGAGTTGGCTAAATACATTATGCACTCCCCCTGCCCTCATGAGGAAATACTGCAGGATGTAGACATATACTTTGTGACAGGACATCTGCACAGGGATAGTCATGGAAGCACGTTTGTAAGTAGCAAGAGATGGAGGGACAACCACAGTGTCCTTCAATGGGGGTCTGGTTAATTGGACTGTGGAATGAATTGGCAGTGATGGGGAGCAGCTGCCAAGATATGGTGCTGGAGGCAGATGATGTCAGGTATACAATGCACTGCTATTTGTGTGGCAAACACAGAGACATGTATATGTCTGCATGTCTTAGTCCATTTGGGAGGCTACAACAAAATATCAAAAACTAAGTGGCTTATAAACAACAGAGATTTATTTCTCAGAATTCTGGAGGTCACGAAGTCCAAGACCAAGGGGCCAACAGATCCGATGTCTGGTGATGGCCTGTTTCCTGCTTCATAGATGGCACCTTATCACTCGGTCCTCATATGGTCGAAGGGGCTAGCTAGCACTTTCAGGTCCCTTTTATAAGAGCACTAATCTTAATCATGAGAGGTCCACCCTCATGACTTAATCATTTCCCAAAGGGCCCATTTCCCAACACTAACATTACTTAGAGGTTTGGTTAGAATTTCAACATATGAATTTTGAAGAATTTCAACATATGAATTTTGGGGGCATACACGCATTCAGATGATAGCAACCACCTTGGAGAGAAATCACAGGAAGAGGGTGACTGTGCCCGCCTCGGGAGAGAGGACCTTGGTGTCTACAGAACAGGATAGAAAGGAGAGACCTGCTTTTCATTGTGCACTTATTTGTTCCTTTTAAATTTAGTGACATATATATGCATTACCTATTCAAAATAATGTACAAATTAATTTGTCCAAAAAGAAAAAAAGCAAAGTGGCTGGGCACTGTGGCTCACACCTGTAATCCCAGCACTTTGGGAGGCCAAAGCAGGTGGATCACCTGAGGTCAGGAGTTCAAGACCAGACTGGCCAAAATGGCAAAACCTTGTCTCTACTAAAAATACAAAAATTAGCTGGGCATGGTGGCAGGCGCCTGTAATCCCAGCAACTAGGGAGGCTGAGGCAGAGAGAACTGCTTAAAACCCAGGAGGTGGAGGTTGCAGTGAACTGAGATCGTGCCACTGCACGACCATTTAGGTGATCATTTAGGTGATCTCCATCCTGGACCATAGAGCAAGATTCCATCTCAAAAAAAAATAAAAATAAAAAAAAAAGGTGGGAATGATGTTTATTATATGGTCTTAGTATAAATTAGGTGAGATATATGAAGTATATGCATCCATACACATAAAGATTTTTCTGGAAGATGATACAAAATAATAATGGTTGTATCTTGGGCAGTGGACTGGGGAATTGGGTGAGAAAAATTTCTTTTCGTTGTACACTGTTTTGTCTTGTTTGAATTTTTTTTCTTGTTTTACTGTATGAAAAAACTAGTTGCCTTTACAAAGTGTAATAGTGCACTTAGACACTACACTTGTTGGACTAATAGTCCAAATATATAGTATTCAATGAAAAAAGGAGTTGTGAAAGCACATTTGTGGTTGCTGCCTCAGGGCCTTTGCACGTGCTTCCATAGATTTCCATATCTGGCTACCTATTGTTATCTGGCTTTCAGCCCAAACATTGCCTCTTTAGCGAGGTTCATCATCCTTTCCTTAGTAATCTCCAAGTTACTGTTCAACTCATTTCTTTTTTTTTTTTTTTTTTTTTTTTTTTTTTGAGACGGAGTCTTGCTCTGCCGCCCAGGCTGGAGTGCAGTGGCCGGATCTCAGCTCACTACAAGCTCCGACTCCCGGGTTCACGCCATTCTCCTGCCTCAGCCTCCCGAGTAGTTGGGACTACAGGCGCCCGCCACCGCGCCCGGCTAGTTTTTTGTATTTTTTAGTAGAGACAGGGTTTCACCGTATTCGCCAGGATGGTCTCGATCTTCTGACCTCGTGATCCGCCCGTCTCGGCCTCCCAAAGTGCTGGGATTACAGGCTTGAGCCACCGCGCCCGGCCTCAACTCATTTCTTTATTTAACTTAAAAAAAAAAATTGAGACAAGGTGTCACTCTGTCACCCAGGCTGGAGCGTAGTGGTGTGATCATAGTTTGCTGCAGTCTCAAACTCTTGGGCTCAAGCGATCCTTCCACCTCAGCCTATCTAATTTTTAAAAAATTCTTGTAGGAATAGGTCTTGCTATGTTGCCCAGGCTGGTCTTGAACTCTTGAGCTCAAGTGATCCTCTCACCTCGGCCTCCCAAAGCACCAGCATGAGCCACCATATCCAGCCTTAACTTTCTTTAAAGTGCTTATAACCCTATATGCTGATTCTTTCTCTCCTTCCTTCCTTCCTTCTTTCCTTCCTTCCTTCCTTCCTTCCTTCCTTCCTTCCTTCCTTCCTTCCTTCCTTCCTTCCTTCCTTCCTTCCTTCCTTCCTTCCTTCTTTCCTCTCTCTCTCTCTTTCCCTCCCTCCCTGCTTGCTTGCTTTCTTTCTCTTTCTCTCTTTCTTTCCTTTCTTTTTGCCTTACTTGAATGTGAGCCTCAGTAGGCAAGACTTTATAGTCTGTTAGTACTGTACATAATACAGAGATGCTTAAGTGATAGGAGGAATAAATAGAATTATCCCATTTTTATAAACATTATTTTAATAACAATGAATATAAGTATATATAGACAAAAGCGAGAAAATGTGCACCACATTGTTGATAATAGTTGTTAGTTGCCTATGAGGGGTGGGAGGACAAGATGTATTACATTCTATTTTTTACATTTCTATAATGTTTGGATTCTGAATAGTGAACATGTGTTGCTTTCATATGTTTATTTTAGTTTCAAAACACATCTACCTACAAAGAGTGAGCAAAGTTTAAAGAGAACAGTCTGGATATGCACTGCATATATGTTAGCTAGTAGCCACATGTGGCTATTGAGCACTTGAAATGTGACTACTGCAACCAATAAACTAAATTTCAAATTTAATTAGATTAATTTAAATTTAATAATTGATATCTAAGTGCTTCATTCAGTTATTGGAACACTTGTAAATACGCTTGGAACAACTTGGGTGTGTGAATCTACTTTTTCAGGTATAAATTTCATAACATCCATAGTCAGATCACGTTTTCCTTTTTTTCTTTTTCTTTTTTTTTGAGACGGAGTCCCCCTCTGTTGCCCAGGCTGGAGTGCAGTGGTGCGATCTTGGCTCACTGCATACTCTGCCTCCCAGGTTCACACCATTCTCCTGCCTCAGCCTCCTGAGTAGCTGGGACTACAGATACCCGCCACCTCGCCTGGCTAACTTTTTGTATTTTTAGTAGAGATGGGGTTTCACCGTGTTAAGCCAGGATGGTCTCGATCTCCTGACCTCGCAGATCACGTTTTTCTAATGAAAATGTAATGTCCAAATTGAGATGTATGGAAAATCTAAAATACACACTGGATTTCAAAGATTTAATACGAAAAAGAATGTAAAATATTTCACTATTAATTGTCTATATTGACATGATAACACTTTGGATAGATGGAGTTAAATAAAGTATGTTATTAAAATCAATTTCACCCATTTCTTAAAAATGTGCCTGCTAGAAAACTTGAAATCTCATGAGTAGCTCCCATTCTCTTTCTACTGGACAGTGCTGCTCTGGATGGTGGAGGAAGCTGGCAGAGAGAGGTTAGAGAAATGGAGCAGAAAAGGAAGGCTGACGGCAGGGCAACCCCAGGCCTGGGACTTTGGAATATGTTGTACTGAGGCGCATCCCAAGGCCCTGCCCTCCAAATTCACAACTGCCAGAGAACCAGGAGCTTGTGAGGAGCCTGGGATTGACTCACCGTGTGGCCTACATGTAAATGGCAAGGCACCTCCTGACCCCTCCTCCTGCCTTCACTTGGTGCTTCACTTGGCTGCTGGTGGATGAGCTGACTGGGCCACCATTCCCTTCCCCACTCCGAAGGCAGTTCCCTGAGTGTAACCCAGCCTCCGTGTTCCAGGCTTGTGCTTTCTTGGCGTGGAGCATTCAGGAGTTGAAGGAAATGGAACACTGATTACAACAGGTGACTTTTTGCAGGCAGCAGAGGAACCACGTGGCCTCTACTAGGTTCACTGCTCCTCCAGGAGGCTGGGGGCCCAGGGGTAAGGACGTCATCAGAGCAGCCTCTTGGTCCCAGGACCCATTTTGGCTATTACAAATTACTGCTGACCCCAGAGAGCTTCAGTTTATATAGGTTCTATTGGTTGAGTTTTACCATATTCGAAATTAAAGCTGAGAAAATTTGAAAACACAGACACATTCCATCATTTGTCAGAGCACCGACGACATCAGAGCAGCACGTTGCCTCTGGAAAACTCCACTGGATACTAGTGAGAGACTAAGAGTAAAAAGAACAGGCCGGGCATGGTGGCTCACGCCCGTAATCCCAACACTTTGGGACGCTGAGGAGGGCGGATCATGAGGTCAGGAGTTTGAGACCAGCTTGACCAACATGGTGAAACCCCGTCTCTAGTGAAAATACAAAAATTAGTCAGGCATGTTGGCATGCACCTGTAATCCCGCCTATTCAGGAGGCTGAGGCAGGAGAATTGCTTGAACCTGGGAGGCGGAGGTTGCAGTGAGCCGAGGTCGTGCCACTGCACTCTAGCCTGGGTGACAGAGCAAGACTCTGTCTCAAAAAAAAAAAATTACAAATGTCCTCATAGTATTCTTATGAAAGTAGTTTTGACCTTGCAATCTTCCTCCAGGGATCCTTGGACCACACTTTCAGAACCTTTTAGAAATCCTGTTACAGATAATGAAACAGACAGTTGGTAGATTGTGACAAAACCAAGCACACAGACCCGGGCTCCTGACACCAAGCCTGGGCCCTTTTAAAGCAGTCTGTGTCCCAGTGAAATGCTATCGCCTGGTGTCTCCTCTCCCCCTCCAGCCCCACCCCTCACTTCGCCAGCCTACCTACCTGGGCTGCTGCGCTTGTGTTTGACTGTAAATAGCCATTCAATCTTGGAATGTGTTTCATCCAGGCGCCTCATTTCCTGGCTTTGGAGGCAGGTATGTGATCATTCGCCTGAGCAGTGCTGACAGGATTTGTGGGAGCTGGCTTTAGAGCAGAGGCCATTTGGAAATGGGACTTTGGGCCTGAGACTCTTGAGAGGTTCTGCTTGGCAGCCTGGACAAGAAGTAGAGTTTAAGAAAAGCATCCTGCAGGGTTCACAGAAGGGCTCGGCCCCTGCCTATCACTAAGGCACATCGTTCGTAGGGGCAGCGGGAGCCCAGCCAGGCTCCTTCAGCCTCTTACTCTTACCTACCTTCAGCATCGCAGTTTCCACTGCAAGTTGGCAGCATTACAACCGGGGGAGAGGAAGCATCTCTAACATTCTGGACTACTGCTGCGCGCGGTGGCTCACACTTGGAAACCTAGCACTTTGGGAGACCAGGTGGGCAGATCTCTTGAGCCCAGGAGTTCGGGACTAGCCTGGACAACATAAGGAGACCCCATCTCTACAAATAATTTTTAGAACTTAGCCAAGAGTGATGATACATGTGTGTGGTCCCAGCTACTCGGGAGGCTAAGACAGGAGGATCACCTGAGCCTGAGAGGTCAAGGCTGCAGTGAGCTGTGATGGTGCCACTGCATTCCAGCCTGGACAACAGAGTGAGACTCAGTCTCCAAAAAAAAAAAAGTCTGGACTAAACTAAGCTTGGAGAAATGAGGCCCTAGTGAGGTGGGCTAGGAAGAAGTCTGCCTTTAAATTTTACTCTGGGTACTTTGCACACATTAGCTGACTTAAACCTCACAACACTGTGAGGTGGCTATTATCTCCATTTTACAGCTGGGGTAATTGGGGCTCAGAGAGGTTAGCTCACCTGCCCATGGTCACACAGCTGCTAAGTTATGGAGCCACATTCTACTCCATCCGACTCAATGCCCAAGAGCCCTCATGTAGAAGGCTCCTCCGGACTTTTGACTCCTTACCCCAACTAGTTTTGGAAGGAATCCTCCAGAGTTACCTAATCTCTTTGGGGATCTGACAGATTAAAAAAAAAATGTGATGGGTCAGGAGATGGGATTCATGGCTTTCTTTGAATTCTTGGTGAAGTTTTATTTGTAGGTAATTTTATACAATTTTTTTTTTTTTTTTTTGAGACGGAGTCTCGCTTTGTCGGCCAGGCTGGAGTGGAGTGGCGCTATCTCTGCTCACTGCAACCTTGCCTCCCGGGTTCAAGCAATTCTCCTGCCTCAGCCTCCTGAGTAGCTGGAACTACAGGCACATGCTGCCACGCCCGGCTAATTTTTTGTATTTTAGTAAAGACGAGGTTTCACCGTGTTGCCCAGGCTGGTTGTGAACTCTTGAGCTCAGGTAATCCACCCACCTCAGCCTCCCAAAGTGTTGGGATTACAGATGTGAGCCACTGTGCCCAGCCAATTTTACACAAAATTAATCTGACCCAGCCTCATCACTCCCATTAGCACCTCTGGAGAACTAAGGAATTTAGTTCCTTATTAGATGTGGATACATTCAGGTCAGGGGCATGACTAAGAAAATGTTAAATTGACTTATCCGCAGGGTCTCTGGGACCATGTCTTGGCTGCAACTTGCTGTGTGACCTGAGAAAATCACTGATTCTGTGAATTTCAGTCAGTTCGTCTGTAAAAAGGTTTGGACTGACTTTATCTTCTTTTTTTTCCCCCCCTTTTTGTGGAGAATGGGGTCTCGCTATATTGCCCAGGCAGGTCTCGAACTCCTGGGCTCAAACTATCCTCCTGCCTCTGCCTCCCTGAGAGCTGGGATTACAGGCATGAGCCACTACGCCAGGCAGACTGAATTTATTTTCTGCTTAAACAACAACAACAACAGCACTCCTGAATATTTTTTTTTTTTTTTGAGATGGAGTCTTGTTCTATCACCCAGGCTGGAGTGCAGTGGCGTGATCTCGGCTCACCACAACCTCCTCCTCCTGAGTTCAAGCCATTCTCCTGCCTCAGCCTCCTGGGTAGCTGGAATTATAGGCGCATGCTAGCACACCTGGCTAATTTTTGTATTTTGAGTAGAGATGGGGTTTCACCATGTTGGCCAGGCTGGTCTTGAACTCCTGACCTTGTGATCCACCTGCCTCGGCCTCCCAAAGTGCTGGGATTATAGGTGTGAGCCATCGTGCCTGGCCTGAATTAATTTTAAATTCCATATGAAAGCAGAAATGAAGATCTGCCTTGGGCAAATCTTCCCCCTAACCTCCCCTCCCCACTTTTGGGAGATGAGGGCCACCCCTTCTGGCCTGACTTGCCTCCCTCCGTTGGCTTTTCTGGGTCAGATCACAAAAGCCAGAGCTACGGGTGCAGCCAACGTGCTGGGCTTGTCTCTCCAAGGCTAGCAACTCTCATGAGCTGGTTTCAGGCACCAACTGCCTTGCAGAAGATGGGGTTGGGCAGGAGCAGACACAGATTGGGTTCATTTGAAAGAGTGGAAAGTGATATTCTGGGGAGGTGGGGAGAAGGGGGCAGGCCAGGAGGAGAGGCCTCATTCACTGGAGGGCTGAAGCAGGAGGGTCAGGCCCCTGAAACGACCCTGAGAGTTGAAGCCAACCTGGAGAAGAGACTGACAGAGAGATGTAGGTGTCCCTGGGCCAGGGGATCCAGTGATGTGATGGGCAGTAAGAGTGCCCCCAGGGCTGTCTTTGTGGGAATTCCTCCTTTTCCAAGTAGATGGGTAGGTAGTACTGTTGATGGGTTTCCTGATTCAGTCACTCCCTGCTTCATTCCAGAGATGGTTATCAGTCTGCTGGGAATTGGCTAACAGGGCCGCACTGGACTGTGGGAGTCAAGTTGACCTGCGCAAAACACTGGGTCATGCCCTCCCTGGATGTGTCCTCTGGGCCTCAGTTTCTCCATCTATAAAATCAAGCCCAAATGATGTAACTGGTCATGGGGCTCTAAAAATAAAGGAGACATGGGAGGTCCTTATTATGGGGGGAAGAGTAGTTCTGGGGGTCAGCTACTCACATGTATCCTCTTAAAATGCAGACAACATGTCTCAGGAAACAGAGAGGAAAGGTTCCATTGGGGCTTTGTCTTGGAAAATAAAACTTTAGTTTCATGTTGTGTTTGTGTTACCCACCATGTATTCTTGGGCTCTCAAGTCAACAGAAACTGACATGAGGCTGAAAGAGATTCCCCAAAGCTTCACTGGAGCTTATGCCTGGGCATAAGGGAGGCAACAAGACAGAGAGAGAAAGAGAGACAGAGAGAGAGAGAGGATTCCTTGACTGACTCCCCAGAAAGAGCCAGTATGGCTTTTTAATTAGGCACTATGCAGGAATTGACACAGGGGCAGGGTATGTGGGCTGAGCTAGGCAAAGCACACGAGGGGTGGAGTTTGCAGAGCTGCATTATCTGGTTGTGATGATTATCTTGAGTAACAGACCACCTGGTGGTCTGGCCAGTGGCAACAAGGCTATAAATCAGTTGTTCAGCATTCCTTCCAGAGACGGGACACTTCACAACCACGGTTATCTTCTAAGGCCAGTTCCTGGAATTCTTTAAGTAAAAAGTATGGTTAAACATTATGGTGGCAGTGATGTAGTGGTGTGGGGTTTGTGGTCAGCAGGAATGCTCTGTGGGGGGTGAGCTGAAGCCAAGTTCTGCCTCTCCATCTCATGCCCCACTGAGACATTTTATCCTCCTTCTTCTTAAGGAAAAAGGCAGCAGTGTAGTCTTCTGGAGCTACTTTCTGCTTAACAGGATTGTTGTCCTCGCCCAACCCTGGAGACCACAAAAATCTCTTGATTTAATGTTTTATAGGGGCTTGGCTCTTCCTGGGATGGGAGGGTTTGGAATCCTTGCACGACTATGTGCTTGACATGGAATGTTGAAGCCTGGAAGACACAAACATTTATAACTGTCTGTACCCCGGTTGAATATAAGAAATTATTTTAAAAATCAAATCCTATCCAGTGATAATTAAAAAAATGCTTAAGCCCAGTTTAATAATGCTTATAAGAAGAGATTAGATGCCATTTGGAATTTAAGTGAATAGACTGGAAAATGAGTCTCCCGTTGTTTGAAATATAAGGCAAACAGACTTTTATGGTAACAGAAGAAAAACAAACATTAATGGTGAGCATAATCTATCCAAATGTTAGACTCAAAGCATCTTTAGCTACAAAGAAGGAAGGTAGTGGTACTCGCACACATTCTTACCTGTACCACCAGAAATAAGCTTAAGCTCGTTGGACCTCGGGAAAAAGAGAGTAGCAATTCTATTATGTTGAAGTCAGAAAAATGGAAGAAAAAATTGAAAACATTACCTTGGGGACTTGTAACCTGGAAAGGATTTAAGATTCAATCCAAC
Source organism: Theropithecus gelada (assembly GCF_003255815.1). Taxonomy (NCBI): domain Eukaryota; kingdom Metazoa; phylum Chordata; class Mammalia; order Primates; family Cercopithecidae; genus Theropithecus; species Theropithecus gelada. The sequence goes on along the minus strand of NC_037671.1, from coordinate 106,001,954 downwards.
TTGTCTGATAGAGTGGTTGTTATGATTTCAGTACTTTTGCCTTTGCCGAGGAGTGTTTTGTGTCCATTTATGTGATTTATTTTAGCATATGTGCCATGTAACAATGAGAAGAATTTATATTCTGTTGCTTTTGGGTGGAGACTTCTGTAGATGTCTATCAGATTCCTTTGATCCTGATATCCTGATATGGTTTGGCTGTTTCCCCACTCAAATCTCAACTTGAATTGTATCTCCCAGAATTCCCACATGTTGTGGGAGGGACCCAAGGGGAGGTAATTGAATCATGGGGGCCAGTCTTTCCTATGCTATTCTTGTGATAGTAAATAAGTCTCATGAGATCTTATGGGTTTATCAGGGGTTTCCACTTTTGCTTCCTCCTTATTTTTTCTTGCTGCCACCATGTAAGAAGCACGTTTTGCCTCCCACCATGATTTTGAGGCCTCCCCAGCCATGTGGAACTCTAAGTCCAATTAAACCTCTTTTTCTTCCCAGTCTCAGGTATGTCTTTATCAGCAGTGTGAAAACGGACTAATGCAGATCCAGTGCTGAGCTCAGGTCCTGAATATCTTTGTTAATTTTCTGTCTCAATGATCTAATATTGTCTGTGGGGTATTAAATTCTCTCACTATTATTGTGTGGAAGTCTAAGTCTTTTTGAAGGTCTTTAAGAACTTGCTTTATGAATCTGGGTGCTCCTGTGTTGGATGCATATATGTTTAGGACAGTTAGGTTTCTTTGTTGAATTTAACCCTTTACCATTATTAATGCCCCTCTTTGTCTTTTTGAATTTTTGTTGGTTTAGTCTTCTTTGTCTGAAATTAGGATTGCAACTTCTGCTTTTTCTGTTTTCCATTTACTTGGTAGATTTTTCTCCATTCCATTATTTTGAGCCTATTTGTATCATTGAACGTGAGATGGGTCTCTTGAAGACAGCATACCATTGGGTCTTGGTTCTTTATCTAGCTTGCCACTCTGCCTTCTAATTGGGGCATTATACCTTTTAATTAGCCCATTTACATCCAAGGTTAGTTTTGATATGTGTGGATTTGAGCCTGTCATCATGGTGTTAGCTTGTTATTATGCAAACTTATTTGTGTGACAGCTTTATAGTGTCACTGGCCTGTGCACTCAAGTGTGTTATCGTAGTGGCTGATAACAGTCTTTCATTTCTATATTTAGCTTCTTTCAGGAGCTCTTGTAAGGCAGGTCTGGTGGTAACAAATTCCTTCAGCATTTATCTGAAAAGGATCTTAATTCTTCTTTGCTTCTGAAGTTTAGTTTGGTTGGATATAAAATTTGGGTTGGGTTTTAAGAATGTTGCATATTGGCCTCCAATCCCTTCTGGTTTCTGCTGAAAGGTCCACTGCTAGTCTGATGGGCTTCCCTTTGTAGGTGACCTAATCTTTCTCTCTAGCTGCCTTTAATATTTTTTCTTTCATTTTGACCTTGGAGAATCTGATGATTATGTGTCTTGGCAATGGTCTTCTTATGAAGTGTTTTACTGGGGTTCTCTGCATTTTTTGAATTTGAATGTTGGCCTCTCTAGCTAAATTGGGGAAGTTCTCATTGATGATATCCTGAAATATGTTTTCCAAGCTGCTTACACTCTCCCCATCTCTTTCAGGGACACCAGTGAGTTGTATATTTGATCTCTTTACATAACTCTATATTTCTTAGAGGTTTCGTTTGTTCCTTTTTCCTTTTCATTCTTTTTTTTTTTTTTCTATTCAGTCTGTCTTATTTCAGAAAGCCAGTCTTCAAGCTCTGAGATTTTTACCACCGCTTGGTCTATTCTTCTATTAATACTTGTGATTACATTATGAAATTCTTGTATGTTTTTCAGCTGTATCAGGTTGGTTACATTCTTTTCTGTACCAGCTATTTTTTTCTGTCAGCTCCTGTATCGTTTTATTGTGATTCTTAGCTTCGTTGGATTGGGTTTCAAGGTACTCCTTTATCTAAGTGATCTTCATTCCTTTCCATATTCTTAATTCTATTTCTGTCATTTCAGCTATTTCAGCCCAGCTAGACCCTTGCTGGAGAGGTGGTGTAGTCATTTGGAGGAAAAAAAGGCCCTCTGGCTTTTTGAGTTGTCAGAGTCCTTGTGTTAGTTCTTTCTCATATTTGTGTGCTAATGTTTCTTCAATCTTTGAAGTTCAAGATAATTTTTAAGGCTAACCATGGCATTATTATGCCTCTTTTAAAAATTTAAACTTCTTAAAAAATTGTTGAGAATAAGATATCTCTAAAGTCCCTTTTCTTTTAATGGTGTTCTTAATTCCTATAATGACTCATTCCAAAAGTCTTTTAAAGCCCAATGATAATTTTTCAGGTTTTAAAAATCATATAAGCAAGAGGTATTTCTAGAGAGAGGGTAGAGGAGGCATCTCCATGACCCCCAAGAATTCACTCTCAGAAATGGGCATAAGATCGAAGAAGATGAAAAAGCCCCTAAGACAAAACTCAGCCTACAGCTTGACACATTTGGACCAACAGTGTGCTGCTGAATCTCAGAATCCTGGTCTTTTATGACCAGCCACCTGACATGACTTCAAAAATTCTCACTGTCTGGATGGCAAAGACCAAGGATACCCCACATGGTCATATCATGTTCCCAGGACATAACACAAGATGAATAGGAAACTTCATTCAGTTTTTGTTTCAGAGACCTGCAGTAAAGCTTATAACTGACCAGTCTGCTGGGCAGCCTCAAACAGTGGGTTTATGGAAGTCCTAGGCCTGTGTTCTATCCTGTAGTACCCCTCTCCATGACAGAATGACACAGACAAATCCTTTTTCCCATTAATCAAAACTTTACAGAGGAGACAAACAGTAATTTTCCTCATTCATTCAACTGGTTTGTGCAGAGAGACAGGTCAGAAGCCTGACTGGTAAGAAATTCTTTAGCCACTATGCCAGAAATTTGGGTTTCCTTTCACTGAGTCACTTTGATGACCCTGCTCACTGTGACATAGCTGTGGGGGCCAAGCCATGTTACCAAAAAAAAAAAAAAAGGAAAAAAAACACAAAAAATCTTTTCCATTATGGGAACATAGGCAAAATTCTCTCAAATTACTCTACTTAGTTGCAGATTAACCATTTGAGCTCTAAACTTTTCTTATTGTACAATAAGAAACCAATACTGATGGTCACATTCATGTGTCACTGGTGCCTTCCTGAAGGCCAGCTGGACATCCTTGGCACCCTAAGGCCATCTCCCCAAACTGACAGGACTACACATTCAGACAGACAGACAGACCCCCCTAAAACATTACAGGCCTCCCTTCCCCACCAGAAGTGAAAAAGGGAAGTGAAGTTATGATGGGTTTTGAATAGAGATGGTCAGAGTGCCAGAGAGAGAGAGAGACAGGAAAAGAGAGACAGACATTTTTTCTTGGTACTCAAACCCAAACCAACTTAGGCCAGAGGAGGGGTGTGATCCATTCCAATGCCCGTAGGATTGATCAGACCCCATAGTCAACCATTTTAATCCATCCTGCAGGGATGTTATTCAGGCAACCCAAAGCAGTAAGGATTTGGAGAAGAGAGGCAAAGCAACTGGGTGAGATAAAAGATAGAAGGGGAAAGGAGAAAAAGAGAGCAGGGGGGAAAGGAGAAAAAGAGAGAGCAGGGGGGGAAAGGGAAGGGAGGAAAGCATTTCCTGATGGAAAGGTGAGGAAGTCCAGGAGGCTGGAGAAAGACTCACGATGACAATGAGTCAGTAGTTCAGGCAGCCGCTTGTCAGCTGTGAAGGGATCTTGTCCAGCCGTCCTCTCAGCTCACAAGTCTTCCCCTTGGGATGAGAAAGACTCCCTACATCCTGTGATCCTGGATGAGCCCCCAAAGAATATGTTACTGACCATGGGTTCTTGGGCTCTTAATGCAATAGAAATTTGTACCTGAACATAAGGGAGGGAGTGAGAGAGAGAGAGAAAGATTCCCTGACTGACTCCCCTGAAAAGAGCCAATAGGGCTTTTTTATTAGGCAAAGTGCAGGAATTGACATCGGGGTGGGGTATGTGGGCTGAGCTGGGCAAAGCACATGAGGGGTGGGGCATGCAGGGTAGCATTATCTGTTTGTGATGATTATCTTCAGTAATGGGCCACCAGGTGGTTTGGCTGGTGGCAACAAGGCTGTAAATCAATTGTTAAGCATTCCTTCCCAAGATGGGACACTCTACAGCCTTGGTTATCTTCTAAGTCCAGCTTCTGGATATTTTTTTTCCTTTTCTTTTTCTTTTTGAGACAGGGTCTTGCTGTGTCACCCAGGCTGGAGGGCAGTGGTGTGAACACAGCTCACTGTAGCTTCAACCTCTTGGGCTCAAGCAATGAGTAGTTGGGACCTCACATGTGCACTACCATGCCCAGCTAATGTTTCTATTTGTAGAGACAAGCTCTCACTATATTACCTAGGCTGGTCTTGAACTCCTGGGTTCAAGCAATCCTCCTGCCTTGGACTCCCAAGGTGCTGGGATTACAGGTGTAAGCCACTGTGCTTGGAAATGGAATTCTTTAAGTAAAAGGCATGGTTGAACATTATGGCATCAGAGAGGTAGTAGTGTGGGTTTTGTGATCAGTGGCAATCCTCTAGTGGGAGTGAGCTGAAGCTAAGCCCAATCTCTCCTCTGTCTTATTTGGCAATAACTTTTTCCCCCAACTATTAAACTAAAATATGTTATAGTCACAACTTGCCCTGATTCTTTAAACAAACCAAAAATGTTGACTATTAGAGTTTTGATTGTTTCTCTTGGAATAATGGTTTTTTGACAAATTCATACAGGGGTACGGTACAATCTTTAACTGTGTGTTTGATTTTCATGGTACATTCATAAACAAGGTCATTTCTTTGCAAAAATATTCCAGAGCTTTATTAGTTTTCCCAAAGGTTCAACTCAATCCTTTGATATTCAAATGATCTCTTTTGAAGCACATATCTTGTCATCACCCTGGAATTTTCTCTTCTCCAGTTGCTAACTAGTATAACTTTCCCAGATTCTCATTTGTCAATGGCTTCCAGTGTCTGATTTGAGTAGTTTACCAATAACACTTTCACCTACTTTACAAAAAATTTATATTTCCCAAGATTTGCCATTATTTGCATTTGTGCATGTATACTGTTTGTGCAAAACAGCTGACAAAGAGCATAACTCATTATTGCTGAAGGGGTAATGGCTAGTGTTAAAAGGGAGGAAGGGGTGGCAGAGTAGAGATGAAATAGAAAAGTGGTCAGTTCCTTTAGTGAATGTTTTTGTGTTATGATGACTTTCGCTTTCTCTGGGTAGTGTTATAACTGAAACTTAGGTACAAATGCTCCTCTCATAAGGACCATGAGAAAGTATCCAGTCAAGAATTTAGATAAGGAAGAGCAAATAGGTTTCACCTAGTATGCCAACTCTGATTGGTTGATAGTAGCTGACTAAAGTATTATGTTGAGAAGGATCCTGAGGCTCTTTCTGGCCTTAGTAGGGAAAAGCAGCTAAGTCTCTCTAGACCACAGTTTCCTCATCCGCAAAATGGGCATAATTATAGCAGCTGCTACATTAGATTGTTTTAAGGGATGTGTGTGTGTAGCAATTTCCTCCTTCCTAAAATGGGTATGGCTATTTCTCTCCCAGAAAAGAAGTGTGACGTATAGTTAAGGTAATGCATGTGAAGTGCTAGGAGCTTGCCTGTCACCTAACCCTGGGATCATATAGATGTCGGTAGAGCCACAGAGGGAATTTACAAATGCAAAAGAAGCTGGTGAGCCACTGGGGTTAATGCTCAGGATTCTCAGCTCTGACCTTCCTGTTTCTCTCCAGGAATGCGGTAGTTGTTCAAGCAATAATACTCCCATCTCCATTAATTATCTTAAAAGCTAATCAGAAGATACCAGGAAATGCAGCATTCTCTGCGTGCCTAACCTTTGCTGAACTCTTAAATGCTTTTGTTTGAGAGAAAGTTATATTAACTCAAATCTATTCAATCTTCCAGGTTCTACCTTCTCTGTTTCATCCAAGCTAGGAGTATACTTATTCTCCAGCCTGGGAGGGAGCACTTGAAAAAAGCTGGGAGAGGGGGATGGGGAATAGGGAGACTGAGGGAGAAGGTTAGTTATTTAATAGTCTGAAAGTCAATGGAATGTTTGTTTTACCATCACATTTTGAGATTTTTCTTGTTGACATGAAGAGTTAGATTTTTTGAGGATGAAAAAACAAAATTATTTAGAAGCAAAGGAGAGCAAAGATTGAGCTGGCCACAATTTAGAATATTAGCAATGACTTTTGAAGTCCGAAGGTTAGTAAGATAAATGAGGGTAGTAAGATGACTGCCCCAACATAAATTGTAGATGTAGATACCCTTTGTAAATCTGGCTCACTTGCAATTCTGTCTTAAACTGTGACAGCATCAGTTATGGGGCAGAGTTGAAGGCACTGGAAGGGAGTAAGGCCTTGGGCCCATGGAAGCAATGGTATTAAGTTGAACTGTCTTCTGGGCTCCTGAGGCCAATGGACCTGCCACCTACCAGTCTGGGCTCTGCCACTTTCTAGTTGTATGATATTGAGCTGTATCTCTCAAAGCTTTAGTCTCCTTGACATAATAATGGTGCTATTAGTCAAGCCAGGCTAAGCCATTGTGCTATACTTCCACTCTATAATGAATAATTAATTGTAATGAACATTCAGCATTTTAGAGTTTACTATCTGAATTTCAGGAAATAAGGAATCCAAACCAGGGTCCAAGCCAGGATTCAGGCACAGGTTTGTCTACTCAAAATCCCTTTCTTGTTGTATTACATCTCACTGATCTTACAGAGGAAGTCATGGGGTACCATAAACCACTGCTGCTCAACCAGACTGAAAGCAAAGTAATTATCTTGCATAGTCCTGGTGCAGCCTCTTTGGAAAAATAAACAAAAGAAAATTTACTTATGTGACGTATACTACCAAGTACAATTTCTGGAAAGTGCTCATTACCCTTTGCTAATTGGAAAAAAAAAAAAGTTTTTTTTTTTTTGTATTGCTTAGGCTTATTTGGCATTATCTAGACTCATATGGGCCTTGGGCTTGTAAGGATAAAGGTTGAGAATGTATGAGAGCACCTGAGAGGGAGGGGTATCTGTGCTCTTTCAGTCATGCAGAAGCCTGGCCCTCTTTCTCTGTACCCTGCATTACTATTTAAACCCTCTCATTGTGGCCATAGGGGCCGTTGCCTAGCGAGTAGAAGTGGGCACTGAGCTGGCTATAGTATTACTAGCCAGATCTTAACTACCCAACCCTTCTCAGCTCTTCTTTTTGCCTAACCTGCTCCAAGGCAGTGCTTTTTAGACTTTAATGTGCATGCAAAGCTTCCAGGGATCTCATTCAAGTGCAGATTCTGATTCAGCAGGTCTGGGTTTGGGTCTGAGATTCTGAAATTATATCAGGCTCCTGGGAGGTGCCGATGCAGCTGGTCCTCAGACCACATTTTGATTACAAAATACCATTTATCGGCTTTTCAATCTAGAGCAAATGGAGCATCTTGAAGTCTTATAGTTCTAAAAGAGACTTTAAAAAAATAATATAATGGCACCAGGTGTGGTGGCTTACACCTATAATCCCAGCACTTTGGGAGGCTAAGGCGGGTGGATCATTTGAGCCCAGGAGTTTGAGATGGGCTGAAGTGGGCAACATGGTGAAACCCCATCTCTACAAAAAAAAAAATACCGAAAATTAGGAGGGTGTGGTGGTGCACACTTGTCCCAGTTACTCAGGAGGCTGAGGTGGGAGGATTGCTTGAGCCTGGGAAATCAAGGCTGCAGCGAGCCGTGATTGTACCACTGCACTCCAGCCTGGGCAGTAGAACAAGACCCTGTCTTAAAAAATAATAATAACACAATAATGAATTCTACCAGCCATGCACAAATAATTTACTAAAACAGTCTACTCTTTAAAGATACTCTTCTCCTCAAAGAGTGTCAGTATACTGTGTCCTGATAATGCATTCAGTCAAATGCCATGCCAGGATTTTTTTGCTGGACTCTTTCTCCCTGTGTTTTATTTCCACATGTGCCTGTATCAGTTTTTGCCTAGTGTTTCAAATGTAAGTCTCTTAGGGAGCAGTGCCTCTAATCTGATCTCCACGTTAACCCTTGGCTGCTGATGGATGGAAAATGAGCCTGGCGGAGCACTATAAGATGAAGGGCTGGTATTCTTCTGTCTGCCACTCACCGTGAGCTCTGGCCTTGGCAGCTGGCTGCAGTTGTAAAGTCTGGCTCATGAAATCATGGTTTCCTGACCAGGTCCCCTCTCTTCACATTGGAAACAAGCTTCATCCAGCACCTGACAGGGCAGGATCTATTCACAGCTTCCACTATCTTGTTGCTTCTGTGAGACCATGGGCTTCAGCTGACAGCAGGTGCTCTGGAACTTTAGCCCCCCCATGTTTTCCATATTTTTGTTTCCTTCCCAGCAGAAGGCAGGAGGGCTGGATCAAGCAACCACTGTCCTACTCCTGTCAGTCAGACATTAACGTCCCTTCACAGGCAAGTACGGGAAGTTCTTTTACCCACGTCTCCTCCTCTTCCCACCCCCGACTGTGAACAGCAGCCAGAAGTTAGAAGACCATCACAGAGAAATCCGCAAGATGGCTTTGTGGACGTCACCCAGGTATTACTTTCTCACTGAATCTCAGAGCTGTAATCAAATGCCTTCTGATGATATTCATCATGCAGATTCGGGAAGCTTTGTGTGTCTCATTGGTATCCCACAAAGGGATGGTAAAGGAAGGGTATGAGATGAATGTGCCATTTGGTCTTTATCCCCCTTGCACACATCTAGGTGCCATGGCAACCACCTCACTCTGGAGACAGGTCCACCAGGGGCTTTCCTATAGGTCAGCCACAGCCCTAAATGGCTGCTTCAGGGACAAGACAATTTTAAAAGAGTTTCCCATCAATCACCAAGACCTGTCATTTTCTTCTTCAAAATGCTTTTTGCGTGCAATCCCTCCCCCAACTTTGCCCGCCTGCTAGCATCTAGGTCCAGCCCTCCCACCTGCACCCCCTCTCCCTGTGCCTTGAGGCCTGCGCTTCTTCTGCACATGCTTGTAAGATAGAGTTCCCTAAAGCATTGCTCTCCTTGGGCTGTTCCTCCACTTGGAAACCTAAAATAGCTTCACATTGCCTTGGAGATCCAGCAAGAATACTCTCGCCTGTTTCCAGGCGCTCTGCAATCTGGTGTTCCCATTGTCATTCACTTCCTGCCTCTTCAGTGGTGGCTTGGGCCAGCCTGCCTTCCCTGCTCTCCTCTCCTCGAGGCGGGAATTCTGGGCCCAGGGGTATTTCCTCACCCCAATTTTGTTCTTCAGATCCTCTCAAAGCACCCTGTCCTTGTCCTTCCTGGTGCCCTGCACGGCTGTCATGAATGTATAGATTTCATAGGAGTTTGTTTGTTGTCTGGCCTCTTCAACACACTGGAGCCCTCGGAGGGCAAGCACACTGTATGAATCTGCTAAGGCCACCATAACAAATTCCACAGACCAGGGCACTTTAACAGTAGAAATTAATTTTCTTGCAGTTCTGGAGGTGGGTAGTCTCAGATCAAAGCCTCAAGAAGCAGGTTTGGCTTCTTCTGAGGCCTCTCTCTTTGGCTTGCAGGTGGCCTTTGGTGTCTCTTTGTGTCTCCAAATCTCTTATGATCACACCAGTTAGATTGGGTTAGGGCCGACTGTAAAGGCTTCATTTTAACTTCATCGCCTCTTTAAAGGCCTTATCTCCAAATGCAGTCACATTCTGAGGTACTGGGTGATTCGGGCTTCAACATACGAATTTTGAGGAGACATAATTTGGCCCATAAGAGGCTTGATCCTCTCTGGCTCATGTACCTGCAGCACCAAGCCCATGTCTGGACATGGAAGGTAGGACTCAGTACAGGTTTGTGGCTGGAATGACGTCTCTCTCTCTGAGGTGTCCTGCTCCTCACCCGCCAGTCCTTCCAGGCTCAGTTCCAGCCCTGCCCCACATGAAAACCCTTCTTAAGCCCTGAGCGACGTTCTTCTCAGAACGTCTCCAGTTTGCACATATGCACAGTCTCATCTTGCTAACTCTTTCAAGGGTTTTAGCTTAACCCTTAACTAGCATAGACCACTGGGCTGTCCCTTCCACAGATCAGCCAACAAATGGACTGCTCTCAAACAAACTCCCCTCCCCCACGTGAATGGCGCTTTTTCCCTTAGGATCTGGATCCACCATTGATTAAAATCTTCATTGAGGAGGTCCTTGAGGGAGGACAGCCAGTTCCAGGGAGAGGCCCCCCTCAAAATCACCTGGCCCTCCAGAGTAGAGCTGGAATCGAAGCTGTGAGTTTGGGTACTTGATTCTATAAACCATTAGGTTGGTGCAAAAGTAAATGTGGTTTTTGCATTAAGAGCAATGGCAAAGATGGTAATTTCTTCTGTACCAACTTAATATGTTTCTTTTGTCCTAGAAATAATCACAGACCAAGATGAGAAACACAATCTACTCGTCAGCTTTTCCCAAACAATGGATTGAAACATTTTACTACCTCAAAGCATTTCAAATCTGTGTGGAGATTTTGTTTGGTTTCTAACCATTATTTTCTTGCCAGGCTGGGGAGCAAGTCTTCTGAGATTTAAAGAGTTAAGGCTGGTTATGTCTACACATTCCCGGGTAACTTAATTATTGACCCAGCTTGTAAATCATTCATAGCTTTCCAGAGGTATCTATATACTTCTGCTGGCAGCAAATGCAATCCTGGGCTATTTGTGGAATGGAGGTTGGGGTCAGGGAGAGTGTGAAAAATTAAGAATAACAACACTTCCTTTCCTTCCTGAACTTTAATTGCCCCTTTAAATAAAGCCAAGGCTTTCTTCCTTTGCCACCTGCTCAGAGCATCTCAGTTAACTGCCAAGAAGGCTCTGGTTTCACTTGCCATTCTCCATATCTTGCCACTCCAAGGATACTAGGTGACTTTGGTTTCATTTAGGAGTGAAGTCGCTGGGATCAGCCGTCTTGCCTGGAGTCCCCCTGGGTTACAGCCAGGGCTTTAGGAATGCAACATCTTACATTTTAGGCAACTCTTCTAATCCTATCCCTTAGGGGCTGGATAAGAAATGACGGCTTTCAGCTGGCCTGCCAGTGAGGCATCTAGGCGGGTTTGTGGTTAACCAAGGCCACACACCCAGTGAGCAACAAGATGGAGTTTAATGGTAGCCGTGTCTGGTGGGGGCCACACCTCTGTGGTGTCTGGTGTCAGTCAGGCCTGCCTACTTTCAAATGAGAGGAGAGGTCCAGTCAGGGCTCCCCGGCTGCAGGGTCAGGTCCAACGCCTGTGAAAACAGACACCCAAATAATCAAAGACTTGCATTCTTGTGTCTAAATAGCAGTTAATCCTCACTCCTTTGAAGGAGTAGAAACCACAGGTGACAGTGAAGCCCTCAGTAGAATCAGCCACCTGGTTTGTTTGTCCCCAAGTCCTACAGTTCTCAGAGCCCAAAGGAAGCTTAACAGCATCTTGGTTCATTTTACAGACAAGAAAAATGCATGGAGATCAGAATACTTTTATTGCAAATTAATACAATCTGGGAAAAGGCTATTTTATTCAAACCAGAAAAGAAATTAATGGCACGAGACTTTTTTTTTTTTTTTTGAGATGGAGTTTCGCTCTTGTCAGCCAGGCTGGAGTACAGTGGTGCAATCTCAGCTCACTGCAACTACTGCCTCCCGGGTTCAAGCGATTCTCCTGTCTCAGCCTCCCAAATAGCTGGGATTACAGGCGCCTGCCACCATGCCCGGCTAATTTTTGTATTTTTAGTAGAGATGGGGTTTCACTATGTTGGCTGGTCTCGAACTCTTGAACTCAGGTGATCCACCCACCTCGGGCTCCCAAAGTGCTGGGATTACAGACATGAGCCACCACGACCAGCCTTAAGAGACTTTTTAAGGTAAACAACTGAATATTTTAAATGCCAAAAGCTGATGTCGTAATTTATTAAAGCCAGAGGCAAATCTTTCTCAACTTGTTCAGTCAAAATAGTCCAGTTTCTAGTCAGTTCCAGCCTAGTGTGTCTGGAAGCACATTTTCCCTCTGGGGAAAACTACTGACCTAGCTAGGCCACTCCTTAGGGCTTCAGAGTTGTCTCTTTGTTTTCCTTGGATGTGTAGTGGCTCATTGTGTGGGGTGGGGAGGAATCCAGAAGAAGAGATCTGCAGGGGAATTTTCAATAAGCTTTGAGTGTTTTACAGGCATCTTCGCAGACCACACTATAAGATATGGCTTTGTGACTACCCGTCCCCTTACAGAGGCTTCTAAGAGCCTGAGATTTCAAAATCAAACTTTACAGGCAGGCGGTCTCAAAGCCTCGCATCAACCAGCCACACACCATCTTTCTCAACAACCTAATTTTGCACCTTTGGAGAACATCTGTTAGAATCAAGCAAACCCTTTTTTCCAAATTCTACTCTTGCTTGTTACCATTTCTGGTCAGTTGTTTTTACGTGTTATTTTATTTAATATTCATAAAAATCCTACAAGTTAGGTTTTATCATCTCCAATTTTCACATGAGGAAACCGAAGCTCTGTGCAGGTGAGCAGCTTTCTCAAGCTGCATAATTAGTAGCATCACCAGTGCTGTCTTCATTCCATCATGCCATTTAGCAAAGCACAGTACTCTATAATTTTAAAAAGACTCTCTTGACCCTAGTGTAGAACTCTGTTTGGATAAACAGATGACCAGAGAATGTGGCCTGTATCAAGAGACTTCACACTGCAATTTTAGAGTTCTCTACCTGTAACCTGTGTGTGTGTTTGTGTGTGTGTGTGTGTGTGTACACATTACTGTTGCCTCTTCTCCTTCTCATCACTTTCCCACCAGGATGAAGTCCTTGTCTGGCTTGAGGATGAAGTCTCTATCTGAAGGCTGCAGAGCTTTGTCTGTTTGCTGGGGAGAGCTGTGGGCCTTTAAAGCATACCACTGTGCTGAATTGTTTTGGGGCAGGGGTAGGCTTGTGAGGTAAGGGGAGAATCTTGTTTACTCACACTCAGTCCCAGAGACTGTGCATCTTGCCCTGGCTCAATCAGTTCACAGAGGCCTGGATGAGTTTTATGCAAGAGAGGTCTTTATGGAAACACAGATGAAAAAAGCTGCCTGAACACACACCAGAAATGCCACTTCGGGTGGTTAGGTTCTTGCTCTTCTCTCTCTGTACGCCTTTTTGGCTTTGAGTAATTTGAAGGGGCTCCAAACCCCAGTTCCTTACCAGGCTTCTTTCTTCCACCAGTTTCAACGCTTCTGCCAAGCTGAAAAGGTGAGCCCAGAAACCCTCTTTCCTCAAGCAGTCCTGCTCCATCCCAGCTACATCCTGGGTCAGGACACTAAGAACCCACCCCAGAGTGGATGTATAAGAACAAGATTTTACTAACATTTTGGCTTTTTAAAATTAAACTTAGATGAAAACTGGCTTTACAGATGTTGGAACACTGGTGTGGCCCTAAGAGCTGGCTTAGTTGGGGTTTATGAAGGTTATATGAGATGATGTTTTCCCATGCCTGAGTTAGGGTGTAGTCTTTACATGAGGGAAAAATTCTTTTATCTGACCGTGCTGCAAATGATCTAACACTAAGTCTATTGTTCACACTGTCAAAATTAAGAAATATGATTGTATTCATGTTGGGATTTATAATTTATTATTTTATTGTTATTTTTGTTTGTCACATTTATTAATTCAAGTTTTATGTTGCCTCATCTTAACTTTAAAACATGTGCTGTTGCTGGGCACAGTGGCTCACGCCTGTAATCCCAGCACTTTGGGAGGCCAATGTGGGTGGATCACCTGGGGTCAGGAGTTCGAGACCAGCCTGGTCAACATGGTGAAACGCCTTCTCTACTAAAAATACAAAAAAAAAAAAAATAATAAAATTAGTGGGCCATAGTGGTGGGCGCCTGTAATCCTATTTACTCGGGAGGCTGAGGCAGGAGAATTGCTTGAGCAGGAGAATTGCTTGAACCCTCTGCCGGGAGGCGAAGGTTTTAGTGAGCCGAGATCACGCCATTGCACTCCAGCCTGGGCAACGAGAGTGAAACTCCGTCTCAAAAAACAAACAAACAAAAAATAACAAAAAATGTGCTGTTTAATATCTCATTCTCTTATGATAAGGAAATCATATGTCAACCAACAAAAGATGGTTGAAAGGTGAGTTTTTTTTTTTAGGAATGTGTGGCCATATATTCATTTGAGCCTCTGAAATGGGCTCCCTGTCCCTGGTTTTGGTGTAAATTAAGTTCCCTTATCATTGTCTGGCAGAGAGAGAGCTAAATGGAATAAAGATGGGAATGTCTGCTGGCTTCCCCCCTTTCCCAGATAACCAAAAACTCACGCTATAATGGTCTGCCAAATTTCCTCCCTTCTTTCCTCTCCCAAAGAGGAAGTGTTTTTATTCCCTTTATCACTGGGAGAGAGGCGATATCCACGACTATAATGAAAGGATAGACATCAGAGAGGAAGTAAAGAGAGGAAAATGGAAGTGTGGAGCTCAGCCTAGAGAAAACCCTCAGGGAATTGTGGCGAGGGACACCTCAGAACAAAAGCAGCACATACGAGTGAAATGGGTGCAGAAGAAAGGGAAATTCGTAAGTGTTGCTGTATGCTCTATATTTGCCTTCTCTTTGTGGTTTCCAAGAATCTCAAAATAAATAATTTGAGTCTTTGAAATTCCTTCTTGTGTCAGGCTGTATTCCTTGACTACCACCTTGAGACTGAACTATTTGGATCCTGCCTTTACACAGGTTATACCCCAGAAATATTCCTGTGTTCCTCGCTTTTCCGAGGCTTTCTACTTTGCTCCATTCAGAGGTACAGTATTATATTTCATGGCATCAGGGTTTGGCTATCCTGCAGTAGATCACAGTAATTTGGATGGGTCTACAATAAGCCAGATACAGTTCACCTCAGGGGTCACTTAATTAACCTGAAGAATCCAAGATGAACTGTTTTATTACCATGAATGAGAAATTTTCCCATTGGAGTTTGTTTAAATAATGAGGACATGCGGAATATATTCTAATTGTATTGGCTAGCTAATATCTGTTAGATGAGCTTTAGAATATTTCAGGTTTGGGGGCTGGGCATGGTGGCTCACACCTGTAATCCCAGCACTTTGGGAGGATGAGGCAGGTGGATCACCTGAGGTCAGGAGTTCGAGACCAGCCTGGCCAACATGACAAAACCCTGTCTCTACTAAAAATACAAAAATTAGCCAGGCATGGCGGCACATGCCTGTAATCCCAGCTACTTGGGAGGCTGAGGCAGAAGAGTCACTTGAACCTGGAAGGCGGAGGTTACAGTGAGCCGAGATCGTGCCACTGCACTCCAGCCCGGGTGACAGAGCAAGACTCCATCTCAAAAACAAACGAACAACCCAAAATATTTCAGGTTTGTTCCATCCTCCTGTCCAGAGAATCCTAAGAAGCCTACACTTGTCTTGTAGAAATGTAGTTAGAATTGTCTTTTACAGGGAACAGTGATTTTGCTGGTGGCCTTTCAAATTGAATTTTTTATTAGAAGAATCGCCAATGCCATCATCTGTCAAAAAGATGTGGCAGCATGTTTATCTGTAACAGACTTATCTTCAGTCATTTTTTCCCTGTGTGTTTAACTCGAGAAGTTGTTTGTATTATTTATGACTTTCAAAAATGCATTCTTGGGCAATGTTCACAGCTCAGTCGCCAAGAGCACTCGTGGAGTCCCAGAGAGGTGCTCTGCGTCCCTGAGCTGCCAAAGCCTCAGAGTTGGGACTTCTCTCCCAGCCTTGTGGAAATGGTACGCTCTTAATTTCGGGGCGACTTACTAACATTTCATGATCATCCAGGTTTTCCTCTCATCCTCTCATTCACTGTTCAGATGTTTGTCACCCCAGCAAGCAGTTTGTGAATGACGAGTTTTAAGTCATGGATAAACTGGAGGCTTATTTGTGGTGGTTATAGTTTCCCTGCTTCTTTTTGGACAGGAAATAGAAATTGGTCTGTATTTCCTCATGTTTTCTCAGTACTCTTTTAATGATTTAACTGAATTTTGTCTGTGCAAGGCCTCATGCTCCAATTCTTTGGCTTTTTCCATTATCCCTAGCATTTCCCCCTCCTATCTTCCCAACTCTTCTCCGGGGGTTATATAGAGCTGGGGTTATGTTAAATTTTTACCAGGCCCTCCAAAGGTCATTTAATCCAGGAAGACTCTCCTGATGACCTTGGGTTGGGTTAAAGGGATTATGCTATTTTCCAAACTTCTTCGATACATATTTTGTATTCTGTGTATAACTCACTTCCCCCACCAGGTTGC
Source organism: Theropithecus gelada (assembly GCF_003255815.1). NCBI lineage: Eukaryota > Metazoa > Chordata > Mammalia > Primates > Cercopithecidae > Theropithecus > Theropithecus gelada. The sequence goes on along the minus strand of NC_037671.1, from coordinate 105,985,643 downwards.
AGACTCTAGGGAGTGGTGTCTGGATGTCACCTATTCTCCTTCTCACTGGGAAGCACCATCCAGGTAGTCAAACGCAGACAGTGACTTTGGTAGGAGCTGGGGCTGCAAGCTCCAGCCAAGATCAGGGGAGGTGACAGGGCCTGAAGGATCAAGCGAAGCCAGAGTCCACAAGGAGGACAGAGGATCAAATACGAGGGCGTATGTGGGTAGATGTGAAATCCAGGGGACCCAAAGGCAGGGATTTGATTCAGGTCTTCAGAACTTAGAGTCTGGAGTTTGAGAAATAAAATAAAAGTGAAAGGAGATTGGGATCAAGGCTCTGGAGGGAGGAAGGAAAATGCCTCAGCGATTTTCTTGAACCATACACAGTGTGTGTTGGAGTCCAGTTGTAGAGTAATACATAGGACAGAGAGGAAAACAATGCATAGTTGGTTGAATAAATAAATGCTTAGACATTTACAAAGATGCTTCCTATTTGAAGAATAGGCAGGATATTTGAGTGTAAGAATTGAAGGTCAAGGTCACCTAGGACTTGTTTTTCAGGCCAGAGAATACATATTTCTGTCCACCTCTAAAGGTTATTTTAATTTCTTACTCATCGTTCACCCCTTCAATCAATATGCAGTTAAAACTTGATCTTCTGTTCAGTCAACGAATACCAAATTCAGTTGGTTATAGTGTCTCTGAGAAGTAATCAATACATAATTCTGTATCAGTCAGGGTTTGATCAAAGATGCAGAACCAATGTAAGTGATACAGAATAATGGATGGCAGAGTCCTAGCTTTGCCATAAGGGAGCTGGGGGGAGGCCATCTACACCCATCATTGCCCCTGTGGTGTCTACTGTTGACCTGAAGTCCTATGGGTCAGACAAACACATAGTTGGAATGGGAGCTGGGTGTGGATAAGAACAGGGACAAACACGACACCACAAAGACGGAATGGAACCGACAAAGACAATTAGAAACCATGAAGACAGACTGACTGGAACCCATGTATCTCTCTCCCATCCACTCCAGCCTCAATTCTGCATGACCTGCTGGAGAAGCTGGAGCCCTTTGCCATGGAGCTGCACTTGCACCTGGCCCAGGACTCAGAGAAACAGATGGAGGAGATCTGGCAGGAGCTGGAGGAGCTGTGGGTCTGGGCACGCACACCACGTCAGCGATGATGTTTGCCAGCTGCCACAGCACCTGCTGCCCTGTTGCTACATTCAGGGCATAGGAAATATGGCCACTGCTCCATGCCCACCTTCTAAGTCTGATGCAAAATGTGTCTTGTGGCCAACCATAACCTAGAACTACACAGTGAAGGGAATTCTTGGAAACATAGTTTCTGTTAAGCTCAGTTGTCATGGTACAAAGCCACCACAGTGTATTCCTTGTAAACTTGGCATTCACACACACTTTTTAACCATGTTTAACTTCCCAAAAAAGACAATAGCAACATTATGCTTTTGCCTAACATGATGCAACTCTTCTTGTACTGCTTAAAACATGCTATTCTCTCCTGCAAAGAGGTTTAAGTCTCTCTATCTATCTTTGGATGATGTTAATCCTCCTCTAGCCAAGTCACATTTCCCCTTTGCTATTCTGTAATTTAAATACTGAGATACAGGTTAATTCCCATGAACACATCTTATATTAGAAGCTAGGTAAATAAGAGAGGGTAATTACCTTCTTTAGACAATCAAATATTTTTGACCAAAGCTAGACTCAGTAAAACTTTTATTTTGAATTAAATTATGAGCCTACAAACCTGAGGACTTCCTTCCTGAGCTTAGGTTGGCTATTTCATCTGTTTTTAATGCTGTCAAATTTATCCTGAGAGGAGTCAGGCACCCAAGCCAAGCCTAAACTGTGATCCTGCAATGTAGCTTGGTCTATCTGATGAGCTTATGTGTGGCGAACCCATTGTGCATCTATTTATCCAGGAAAACCAAAATTGTGCTGTAGAAGCTTTGAACAAGATCGCACCACTGCACTCCAGCCTGGGTGACAGAGCGAGACTCCATCTCAAAAAAAAAAAACAAAAAAAAAAAGAAGAAGCTTTGAACAGAGGCCCCAGGGGGACACAGGTTTAGAGATTAGGAGGAAAGACACTGTCTTCCTAAACCCAGCCCAGTCCCAGGGTTTAGATCTGACCTTCGAAGACAAGGAAACTGCAGTCAGAATGGGTAGGGGGCGTACGGTTTGGGCAGATGCAATCTGCTTTGGGACTCGTGTGGCCAAATGTGACATAGAGCTGGAGAATGGACGGTCTCTCCATTTCTTACAGAATATCCTGTGTAAATGACGCACACTGTAGCTCCATTTGGCATGCCTGATGTGTCTCGACTTCGGGGAAACGTGGAGGTGGTATCCTGGGCAGGAGGGTACAGGCCTTTAGGAGACTGATGACAAAGGGGCAGCCCCAGGCCTCCCTGGTGGCTTGCAGGAAGCAACCATTTCAAGCAGCCTTGAGTGGGAAAACATGTCTGAGATTTCTCTGAGATACCTCCTGGGGACACCCCCTGGGGGGCAAGGATAAAGGAGGGGCAAGAAAGGAGGTGAGGAAGCACAAGGACCTCTGTGTTGTTGGAACCATTCTGTATCGTGATCGTGGTGGTGGTCACACGCATCTACACAGACGATACAGTGATACAGGCACACACACACACAAACACACACACACAAATGACAGCATGTAAAACCGATGAAATATGTGGGTTGCACCAGTATCAATGTTCTGATTTTGTACTGGATGTTAGCATTGAGGGAAACTAAAAGTACACAGGACATTAAGTCAAGGAAAAACAATAATAGTCATAGAATTAATATTTTTTGAAAACTAACAATATGTTAGGTGCTTCGCATTTTTTTTTTCTGTTTAATCTTTACAACACTCTTATGAAATAGATGTTGGTATTACCCATTTTTATAGACAAGGAAACTGAGTCCCAGTCATGTGAAGGTCACTCAACTAGGCTGTCTGAGTCAGAGCCAGGACTTCTAACACTGAGGTCCTTAAGGAAAAGGTTTAGATTGCAGTGACATGGGGGATAGGGTGGAATACAAAATTCAGCACGAAGAAGGACTTCTGAGCAGTTCTGTGCAGGAATGGGCGGAGCTTGCCGGCAGGGTGAAGTGCTCCACAGGAGAGCAATTCTCAGAGCAGACTGGACAGATGCGATCTGTCATGGCCCTGTCTTTTGGTTCCAGGCTACATCCACCTCTGAAATGACTTGGGCTTTCTCATCTGTACAAAGGGGAAAATAAATTTCATTTCATGGGTGGTTGTTAGAATTGCAAGAGGTATAACAAAGGGTTCCAAACCTTCAGCCTTCTGGAAGTCACACTTTCTTTAATATCCACATCAAATGGCTCAAGCCTCCATCTGAAATTACATGGGGAATCGTGCTTCCTCTCAGCATTTTCAAAGATTCTCCAGGGCCTTCACATTTGCAGAGCCTGCCTTCCCTCCCATTCCTGCTCAGACTCAATTCTCTGTTGCCCAGGGTGGTCTTGGGCCCAGTGTTTGCTCATCAAAGCCACTGTCCTCTCTCCACACTGCTTCCTCCGTGCTGGAGTTTGCTCCCTTCTTTTGTTATCCAAGCAATACCTACATCTATTCACAAATGTTATGGTGGGTAGTGTTGGCACATCTGGCTGACTTTCACTGAAGATTTGGGGCAGTAGAAGAAAATTATAGTTCTACTTAACACAACACAAAAACATGCCAAGTCACACTAGACAAGCTCTTACAAATTTCTAACAGGTTGTTTTAAGTTTTTAAGTACCAAAACCTCTTTCCCTTTTTGCTGGAAAGTCCCTTCTCTCTTCAATAACCATCCTCTTTCTTCAAGTGCTAGGACCAATTTGGCAACCCTCCATCATTTTACTATGCTGAGTAGTCCAACTCTTTTTTATCTTTTTTCTGTCTTCCAGACGAGGCCCTGGGGACCACCCTTCCTAAAGCAAAAGGGAAGGGATGCATCTGTCATTTTCCTCTGTGCTTTGGCCTGTGTGACGATGGGACAGTTATAGAGCCATTGTGAGCCTCCATTTACTTGTCTACTATTTACTTGTCTACTCTGGAAGTGGATAGTAACAGTACTTAACCCCCAGGATTATTGTAAAGATACAGTGAACATAAATCACTTAGACTGCACCAGAGCTTAGTGTCTGTTTATTCGTATGATTTCTCTGACTTCATACCTTCTGGAGACATTCAACTTTGTTTCTCCTCTTATTAGGTAGTGAGAGTTTCTGCTGCTTCCGTCCTCCTGGCCAGAGGGAGGTAAGTACTGTCCATCAGGGCACGTTCTTGAAGCCTTTGCCTCTGCTGTGGGTGGTCCCCTTTTTTTTTTACTGTGGAAGGCAGGAGAGAGTCTCAGTATCCTGAAAGTGACCAGGCCTAGCCCTGCCCAGGACAAGAAGGTAGAAAGTGGAGGCCACAGTTTCTGTGGTCTGTTGATCAGGTGTTTGAATTGTATATTGACTCCATAGGAGATTGGATCATAGGCAGTCACATGGCCCTGGAGACTTGGAGTAAGAACTGATGAGGGAGGCTCAAATGTTTCATGCATGATTTCCTTTGAGAACAACTGGGAGAGGGTGGAAGGAATGGAATGGCATAGAAGCAAGGAAATAGATTTTAACAGTAGGATTTAAAGTGTCTATGACTACTGAAGTGTGTTGTGGATGAGATTTGGTGCATATGAAAAAATACTGAGAGATGCTGTTCAGGGCCTTATGTAAGCAAGAATGGAACAGAGGGAGAGGGAGAGCTCAGCAGCCTTGCTGAGACAATGGAGGCATGTGCACCAGAGCCAGGGTCAAGTGCGGCAAAATCTACTAAAGGTTCTTCAGAAGCTAGCCCAAAATAGGATGGCCCCTGAAGTTCAGCAAATCTTGGTGTTCCACTCACCCCCTCCCCTGATGCGAGGTGCAGCTCCCTCTTTCCCCAGGGGCCCTTCCTCTTGACTGCCTCCCCCAGGATGGGGGCATGGCTATGCCCCGCTGGTTCCTGACCTTCTCCTGCTCCATTGGAGACCATTATGCTTAAGCATTGATTATCTGTGTCCAGTCAGTGTTTTGCAGCATTCCTGGCACAAATGGCCTGCGTGTGTGCTGAAGTGGAAGGAAAGGGCGCTCAGGGGCACATTCTGTGGTCCAGGAGAACACAGAGCTGGCCTTGTCTCTAGCTATTGGCCATCTGTGTTCCCTGGAGCAACAGAACACCAGGTGCAGAGCCCCAACATGGGGTTGGAGCTTGGAAACCTGGCTGGAAACAGAAATGGAGCTACCCTGTTGGGTGGGGGACTTGGACAGGAGAGTAAAAAGGTTCCTGTTTTTGGTGGGTGGGCAGTCTGGGGGTAGGGGTCTGGGTTCTCTCAGATGGCCTGTAGAAGAAGGGAAGATGCTGCAGAGAGGAAAAAGCCCCCACAAGGGACCTATTTGATTTAGGGAATGAAGGAGGGAGAAGAAAAGAAAGAAGAAGAGGGGGAAGGAAGCTGCTGACTACTTGTTCTGGACTAGACGCCATGCCGGGCTTCAAGAAGAGGTACAAAACACTGCATGGCACCCAGCACGTAGAAGTCCCTTGGTCAGTACAGCTGTTATCATGATGAGTGACATCACTGCTTAATTTTCACACCACCACCATAAGGTGGGTATTATTATACTATCTCCATTTTGTGGATGACAAAATTGAGGTTCAGAAAAGAGAAGCAATTGGTGTAGGGGGTTCAAAATTGAAACACAGCCTATCTGACTCCAACGCCTGTGTGTCCGAGCCCTGTGATAGGCAGAGATGTAGGTGTTCCACCAGTACCTGGCAAGGCAACAACTGGCGATGGTAAAGGGTCAGTATGGGGTGGAGTTGGGTGAGGGTAAGGGAGTTAGGGAGGGAAAGAAGCCCACTCCCTTGAAAAGTTCCCCAGGCCTGGGCTGCCGTGCAAAGCCACTCACCTGGAAGTATGGGACTAAGGGAGGCCAGAGGCAAGACTGTCCTGGCTGCCCCACAGGCTTAGAGCTAGGAGGCAGGTGCTGGGTGCCGGCAGGAACAGCAGCCTCTAGAAGAGAGAGAAGTAGCCTGGCACCTGGGGGAGCCATACCTGGGATGGACAAAGGTGGGCACGGCTGCTGAGCCTGCAATGAGTAGGTGGTCCTGGATGCTTCGGCAGGTGTGGTGCGGCTTGGTTTCCAGCAATCGTGCTGGTGGGTGTTCAGCCAGTGACTGTAGGTGTATATCTCTGTCATTGTTGTTGCCAATATTATGGTGATCACATTCTCTGACTTTTATACATTTAGGCTAAAGGAACCTGGAAAAACACATGAATCAAAATAAAACCTGATTCACCTTTCCAGGTCAGAGTTACAAGTGTCAAAACTCTCAGGTGAGATTTGCCCATGACGTTCTGACCGCATGCCTCTCTGCAAGGAAAGTGCTATGTGTTGTTTTTTCCAGCAGTGGAAATACAAATGATTCACTCTGGAAACCATGGCTGTTTCACTGATAACTAATTTGTTTGCTGATAAATGATTACCCAGGAGCCAGAATAGAGACCCAGAAGTCAAACTGCAAAAATTATTAAGTTCCCTCTGTATGCAGAATATTGTGCAACATGGTTACGGGTACTACGCTGGATGTGAGTGTGTAGACCTTGTACAATAGAGCTTATAGGCTAATGGAAGACAGGAAGAAACAACAGGACCACATAAAACTGGAATGCAGATGGGATCTGTGCTACTTACACTAGCCATGGGATGATTAGAACAAGATAAGAGACGTGAGGAAGACTTCTTGAAGGAGGTGCTCAAGCCATGTTTTGGAAAAGAGAACTCAAGGTCTGGCAGGGAGAAAGGAGCAAGGTAACTAGGAGATGTCTTGGAGGAGAGCAAGGTGATGCTGAAACTGCCCTCACTGTTCGTTTTAATGTTGCTTTTGTCTTACTGGTCAATTCAGAGCATTCACGGTGCAAGAGAGATAGGGACATTTGATTTAAGAAATAGAGCAGAATCTCCTAAAATTAAATCAGAATTTTTGACGGAGTAGAGGTCAGAGCTATGTTTTGGAAGTGTTTGGGAAATTGTTAGTTTTGTTCTCAGGATCTGATGCTTTTGTGGTTGAATATTCCATGTGAATGTTTTCTCTGCCCATGCAAATAGTAGGTCTCCCAGACAAATATCTCAGTGGTGCCAGCACTTCATTTTCCAAATGTAGCAGGATCTTTCTAATACTTCCTTTGTGGGGATCTGAAACTGTTGGAGGCTTGTAATCATATCTATATTTTAAAGAAAGGTTTTTAATCAACAGGCTATATGGAAATGTATTCAAAACTCTGTTAGTATTATGGTTGGATATTAATTTTGAAGTATTACATAGTTTTTTTCCTCCCGTATTTCTTTCTTAACCCTCTCACCTACTTCTTTTCTTTTTATTTTGTTTTTATTTATTTATTTATTTTTGAGACAGAACCTCGCTGTGTTGCCTAGGCTGGAGTGCAGTGGCGCAATCTCCACTCACTGCAACCTCCATCTCCCAGGTTCAAGTGATTCTCTTGCCTCAGCCTCCCAAGTAGCTGGGATAACAGGCATGTGCCACTACACCCAGCTAATGTTTGTGTTTTCAGTAGAGACAGGGTTTTGCCGTGTTCGCCAGGCTGGTCTCGAATCCCTGACCTCAGGTGATCCCCCAGCCTCGGCCTCCCATAGTACTTCTTGCTTTTTTGAGCAAGGTTAGTCTGTCCTCATTGCCTTACTGAAGGGACGGTCAACAGGGGTCAGAGATATAGAAGACCATTTTCCTGGCTTTTGAGTTTTTAAAGCCCTTGTGTGTGAAGGAAGGACTCTGACTTATACAAGAGATTTAGGAGAATATGTGGTGCTCCACTTGAAATTCCCTGTTCCTGGTCTCTGGGGACTTGCAGGGAGGGAGCTGGGTCACAGAGAAAGTAAGAACTGTATATTCATTAGGGAATTCTTGAATGTGGTATTGTGTGTCCTAGGTGAACTGGAATGGAACCCACTGATCAGCTTGTCTACGTTTCTGTAGACTAAGATTTGTACCTGCAACTGTCTCATGCTAAATGGTAAATATTTTTCTTCCAGTTGATTTGCCTGGGGTTCTCATTAACTTTCTAGAAGATTTTGGATAGAACTCTTGGATATTTAATGTCACAAGTTTTAGTTCTGATCTTGCCTTTTGGGCTCAATGTTGCATTCCCATAACTCTCCAAATTACTGAAAAACAATTATTGGAATAACCCAAGTTTGCATGAAGAGTAAACACAGCAAAGAGTTGGAAAAACAGCATGTGGTGGGTCATGGCCAAATCTGCCCATGGAAAGCCCCCAAGTGGATGTGGGTAGAAAATTCTTAGATCCTGCAATGTAAGTGCAGATAAAGGGAAGTTGCTTAATATGGAGCACTGGCACAGAAAAAAAGAATGATTTTATGTAAACGTGCAGTAAGTACCTTAGAACCCCAAACCTGGGCATAGGCCTGGGGGATGTGGCTTATTGGGTTAAAGAAAGATTGTCTGAAACGGTGATACACATCATGCTGGGGGCTGGCATGCCCTTTCTGAGGGGAGAGGAGCCTTTGTTCTGGGCTTCTGGGGCCTCGTAGATTCCTCATCCTGAGAGCGGCTGCCAACAGCCACCAGGTGTGTCCAGTTTAGGAACAAAAGGGGAACTCTGGCAGGCTGGCTGCTATGCTGTATTTGTGGTTATTATTATTATTATTATTATTATTATTTTTTGAGATGGAGTTTTGCTCTTATTGCCCAGGCTGGAGTGAAGTGGTGCAATCTCAGCTCGTCTCAACCTCTGCCTTCAGGGTTCAAGTGATTCACCTGCCTCAGCCTCCTGAGTACCTGGGATTACAGGCATGCGCCACCACGCCCCTCTAATTTTGTATTATTAGTAGAGACGAGGTGTCTCCATGTTGGTCAGGCTGGTCTCAAACTCCCAATCTCAAGTGATCTGCCCACCTTGGCCTCCCAAAGTGCTGGGATTATAGGCATGAGCCACCATGCCTGGCCTTGTGGTCATTATTTTTAAATACTGTAGCTTAAGTAATGGAATATGTATGTAAACCAATTAATCCTAATCTGCTTTTAATCTTTAGGGTTGATTAATTAGTGGATAACACAAACAAGTGAACTCTAGTCTGTGTCAACAACTGAGTTTCCTTTATTTGCACACAAAAGTGTTAAAAGTAATTGTTGATTTGGCAAACCAGCAGATTTTTTTGTTTGGTTAGGAGTAATCTAATAGGACTAATTGCCTTGTATGAGTAAGGGATAAAAATGATCAAGCCCAATAATTATGCCATCTGTGTAGGGCTAGGGGTCTAGAGCCCACTGGTGTGACATGTCCAAGGATAAGACCACTCTCCCCTTGCCCCCCACCGCCTAACCATAGGAAACTGGTCTTTGTGTTTGCTTCAAAAACCTGTCTCCAACATTTGCAGGCTGGGGCAAGAGTGCAAATGGAGACCCACATAGCATATGTTTAAATATCTAAAAGCTATAAATCCAGCCAAGAAACCATAATATAGAACATATTCTATCCTCTTGCTTTGAAAAATATATATTCAGAGGGACCTAGAATATCAAGTTTGGATGTAGAATTATTGGACTTCTGCTTGTCCATCTGCTTGTCCCAGTGTCTCCTTTCTCTGTCTGCTCCTTTCTCTGTCTTGTTCCATCTGCTTGTCCCAGTGTCTCCTTTCTCTGTCTGCTCCCAGCTCCATCCCTCATCCCATATTAAAGACACCCCAGTCTGCATAGCCCATTCTTTATAAATGGCTGCCTGGTGGCCTAGGGATGAGGACAGCCATGAGACAGATGACCTCAGGACTCAGACTCCCTGAAGAGGCCTGAAGTGGGTTCAGGGCCCTTGGGATCCTGGGCACCAAAGAGTGGTTTGGGTGGCGTATGGGCTTCCACCAGTGATGAGTCACAGGTGCAGACACATTCCCTGGGCCCTGTAACTCATCACTTGTGGAAAGAGGGTGCCTAGGAGGGGGCAGAAAGAGACCCTTTAAAGGACAGAGCCCAGGACAGCAACCCCTTCTTGCCTGGGCATTTCTGCTGTTTTTTGTCTGGGGGAGCCAGAGGTTGCAAGGAGAGAGAGACAGAGACAGAGAGAGAGAGAGAGAGAGGGGGAGAGAGAGAGAGAGAGAGAGAGCGCAAAAACCTCTTAGCAAGGTTTTTAAAGATTAGTATAATCTGGTATGTAACAAAGATCCCTGCATTTGATGAAATGTGGTCTGAGCTGAGACTTGCATTTATTGCAACAGCTCCACTTGGTAGCAAGCTAATCGGGGTGGGGACCCACAGTCTCTACTTGTGTCCAACCACAGGAGGTGACTGATTTTTTTATGGCGAGATCATAACTTACTGATGCAGAACCAAGCATGCCTCAAGAGTTCTGTTTGTGCCTGTTCACCTCCTCACTGGACTTGACACATGCTGAATGATTAGTTGGGTGTAGTAACAGCGTCTGTTTCTTCTTGCACATTTGAAAATGAAGTTCTCAAGTGGGTAGTGTAAAGTCATGAATCTAGTTCATAGCCCCTCTCTCTCAGTCCACCATGCACCCTTCAGCAAGCACTCTCTTCCCACTGGTCTTTGAGCCTCATTCAGCCCCAGCTGGTGAGTTGAGGAAATACGCCTAGGTGAATGTGAGCTCTGATAATCCAAGGGCTTTCAGAGAACCACAACAAGCCAGGAAAACCACCACATTTTCCATGGAGGCAGCAGGGAAAGGGAGGAGGATGGGTCTGAGTGTCTGCTAGATTCTAGACTCAACTTTGTGAGAATTTACCAGTGAATTTGTACAAATCTCTTTCTTCTTTCTCAGTTTCTCTGTCTAAAATGATGAGTGTGAATTAAATGGCCTAAAGTCCCTTCTAGTGCCAAAATTCTTGGGTTATTTGGCTCTCATTGGCTATAGTGCCTTCTAACGTAAGCAAATGTAAAATTCCCTCTTCTCCATTCAGCACAAACTTCATTCTCAAAGCACAATGGGGAGCCTGTATCCTGGAGGGCCCTAAGAAAGGAGCCAAGTTCATTTGCTGTGAGTAGACAGAGACAGGAGTCCTTCTACCAATCTCTGTGTGGCTGGCCCAGACCGCCTGCTCAGCCAGGCAGTGCTCCTGTAAGAGCAGAATAATTTTCATTCCCCTCACATTAGTTTAAGCAAGCATTAACTTTTGTATCTGCATGTCAGTTGATACTCAGTGGATCGCATGGTTTATAGCTGGATTGATATCATTTAAATCTGGAACTCTTTTCCTCTGGCCTCAATAGCCCGAACAACTTCTATGCCTTTCCTCAGCTCCCTCCCTTTTCAGAGTTCAAAGAGAACTCAGTGAGAGGGAAGTTGCTGGAGCAAGCTTTCCCCAGCTGTAATGTTCTCTCAGACGTCAAGGCTGTTCCCCATTCTTAGAGGTTGTTCCAGATCTTAGATAGTCACTATGCCTAGAGGTAAATACAGCTGGGGCAGTAACCAGAGGGAATGATCCTCCAGCTGCCTGCTGCTGTCCTTAAGCGTGGCTGTCACGAGAGGCGCAAGTCTGTGGGGGAGACTGAGTGCCTAAATTGCGGGAAGAAAGATAAAATTCCTCAGCCTTGCTTATGTCCTAAATTGGTAGTCTGACTCGGTGAGCTATAGATTATGAGGAGGTTGCTTTGCAGACTATGAGGAGTCACCGAGCAGCTCTTCAGTGGCAGAGGTGTGCCCGGTATCGTGGTGTCCCCTTCTTTTCCAGGGGCTCATCCCACCTTCCTCTGTTTCTCGTGTCCACATTGGTTCTCCTGCCTGATGCTCTCTCCCTCCCTCTTATGCCTGGGTCAGCTCAGGCCCCACAAGTGTTTCTCATCATGATACCTTTCTTCCTTGGAAGCCACCCCTAAGTTCCTGCTTCCTGCCTGTGAGTATGCTAGGGTGCTGCCAGCAGGACCGTGGGGGTGGAGATGCCTGATACCTCTCACCTGAAGATAAGAGGTAAGCAGGCAAAATGCCTGAGTCTGTCTGTTCTGCTGTAGCAAAATACCTGAGACTATATTGGGATACATTTTTTTTTTTTTTTTGGCTTTTGAATAAAATGTTTGTGTAGTATCAATAAAAGATGGCCCTGTAGTGATTTGTCTTTGGTGGAGGTGGGGAACTGGCAGGGGAGAAAGATTGTGTTTCAGAAGAAAATTATAGTATTATATTAACCTTGGATTCCTGGGTGGCCAAGTGTTCACCCATGGTATGAAGCTGCCCACAACGCCCCTCCTCAGTATGAAGCAGCCAAAAAGATTGGTGACCAGATTCCTCATGATGGAGAACTGTACTGGTCTGTTTTCACACTGCTGATAAAGACATACCTGAGACTGGGCAATTTACAAAAGAAAGAGGTTTAATGGACTTACAGTTCCACATGGCTGGGAGGCCTCACACTCATGGCAGAAGGCAAGGAAGAGCAAGTCATGTCATACATGGATAGCAGCGGGCAAAGACAGAGAACTTGTGCAGGGGAACTCCTCTTTATAAAACCATCAGATCTCATGAGGCTTATTCACTATTACAAGAACAGCACGGGAAAGACTTGTCCCCATGATTCAGTTACTTCCCACAGGTCCCTTCCACAGCATGTGGGAATTCAAGATGAGATTTGGGTGGAGACATAGCCAAACCAATATCATCCTGCACCTGATCCCTCCCAAATCTCACGTCCTCACATTTCAAAACCAATCATGTCTTTCTAGCACTACCCCAGAGTCTTAACTCAGTTCAGCATTAACTCCAAAGTCGATAGTCCAAAGTCTCATCTGAGACAAGGCAAGTCCCTTCCACTTATGAGCCTATAAAATCAAAAGCAAGTTAGTTACTTCCTAGATACAATAGGGGTACAGGCATTGGGTAAGTAAAGCCATTCCAAATGGGAGAAATTGGCCAAAACAAAGGGGCTACAAGTCCCATAGAAGTCTGAAATCCAGCAGGGCAGTCGAAGCTTAAAGTTTCAAAATGATCTCCTTTGACTCCATGTCTCACATCCAGGTCATACTGATGCAAGAGGTGGGTTCCCATGGCCTTGGGCAGCTCCGCCCCTGGGGCTTTGTGGGGTACAGCCTCCCTCCTCATTGCCTTCATGGGCTGGCATTGAGTGTCTGCAGCTTTTCCCAGCACATGATGCAAACTGTCAGTGGATCTACCATTCTTGGGTCTGGAGGATGGTGGCCCTCTTCTCACAGCTCCACTAGGCAGTGCCCCAGTAGGGACTCTGTGTGGGGACTCTAACCCCACATTTCCCTTCTATACTGCCCTAGCAGAGGTTCTCCATAAGGGCCCCAACCTTGCAGCAAACTACTGCCTGGGAATCCAGACATTTCCATACATCTTCTGAAATCTAGGCAGAAGTTCCCAAACCTCTATTTTTGACTTCTGTGCATTTGCAGGCTCAACACCACATGGAAGTTGCCAAGGCTTGGGGCTTGCACCCTCCAAAGCCATGGCCCGAACTGTACTTTGGCCCCTTTTAGTCACGGTTGGAGCAACTGGGACACAGGCACCACGTCCCTGGAATGCACACAGCAGAAAGACCCTGGGCCCAGCCCGTGAAACCATTTTTTCCTCATAAACCTCCAGGTCTGTGATGGGAGGGGCTGCTGCAAATGTCTCTAATATGCCTTGGAGACATTTTCCCCATTGCTGTGGGGATTAACATTCGGCTCCTTGTCACTTATGCAAATTTCTGTAGCTGGCTTGACTTTCTTCTCAGAAAATGGAATTCTCTTTTCTATCACATTATTAGGCTGCAAATTTTCCAAACTTTTATGCTCTGTTTCCCTTATAAAACTGAATGCCTTTAACGGTACCCAAGTCACCTCTTGAAAACTTTGCTGCTTAGAAATTTCTTCCATCAGGTACCCTAAATCATCTCTCTCAAGTTTAAAGTTCCACAAATCTCTAGGGCAGGGGCAAAATGCCTCCAGTCTCTTTGCTAAAACATAACAAGAGTCACCTTTGCTCCAATTCCCAACAAGTTCCTCATCTCCATCTGAGACTACCTCAGCCTGGATTTCATTGTCCATATCATCAGCATTTTGGTCAAAGCCATTCAACAAGTCTCTAGGGAGTTTCAAACTTTCCTATATTTTCCTGTCTTCTTCTCCAAACTGTGCCAACCTCTGCCAAAGTCGCTTCCATATTTTTTCAGTCACTTCCATATTTTTGGGTATCTTTTCAACAGCTCCCCACTCTATTGGCACCAATTTTCTGTATTAGTCCGTTCTCACACTGCAGCTAAAACATACCAGAGACTGAGCAATTTACAAAAGAAAAAGGCTTAAAGGACTTACAGTTCCACATGACTGGGGAGGCCTCATGATCATGGCAGAAGGCAAGGAGGAGCAAGTCATGTCTTACATGGATGGCAGCAGGCAAAGAAAGAGAACTTATGCAAGGAGACTCCTCTATATATACCTATTAGATTTCATGAGACTTATTCACTATCATGAGAGCAGCACGGGAAAGACTTGCCTTCATGATTCAATTATATCCCACTGGGTCCCTCCCACAACATGTGGGAATTCAAGATGAGAGGTGGGAACACAGCCAAACCATATCAAGGAGTGATAAATAGAAAGGGGGGTGGAGGACTAAAACCAGCCCAATTGTCCCATAGAATTGATGTTTCCGGTTTCTTTGAATAGACATAGACATTGATTCTCCCAGTCTTAAAACTTGAAAAAGTTACATTTGTCTTATCCGAGTTTCTTTCTCAGGAAACCAACAATTAGCCCTCCCAGATAGTGGCAAGGAACTAAAACTTACCAGATCTTGGTATCTGGACATTGAGACACCAGAGCCCCTCACCTATCATGACTGCCTAACTGGCCACCTGCTTCCTTAACCCTCTTGAATTCCTATTTTCCCACACACGGCTTCGTTTCTTCCCTGCTATATAAATTCTTCATTTTAGTCAGTGGGGGAAATGGATTTGAGACTGGTCTCCCATCTCCTGGGCTATAGCACTGAATTAAAGCCTTGTTCCCTGGCAATACTCTTTGTCTCAGTGATTGGCTTTTTGGGTGGCAAGGAGCAGGACCTAGACTGAACCTCTGGCATTTTGGTAACAGACATGGGTATATTATGTGATGCTGAGGTTTAGGGTATGATTGATCCCATCAGCCAGGTAGTTAGCATACCCAATGGTTAGTTTTTCAACCCTTGTGGCCTCCCTTCCTTCTCCCACTAGTAGTCCTCAGTGTCTATTGTTGCCATCTTTGTGTCCATGAGTACTCAATGTTTAGCTCCCACTTACAAGTGAGGACATCAGTGTTTGGTTTTCTATTCCTGCATTCATTTGCTTAGGATGATGGACTCCAGTTGTATCCGTGTTGCTGTAAACGACATAATTTCATTCTTTTTTATAGTTGTACAAATATCACTTACAATTTGTAAATGAAGAAAATGGGCTGGTTGTGATGGCTCACACCTGTAATCCCAACACTCTGGGAGCCCAACGCAGGAGGAGTGCTTCAGCCCAGAAGTTTGAGACCAGTCTGGGCAACATAGTGAGACCTCATATCTAAAATAAATAAATAAATAAATAAATAAACAAATAATGATTCCATACTCTATCATGACAATTTAACTTAGCTAGGTCATGTTACACTAAACATGGACAATTTTAAGGGTTATCTTGTATAACATTACTCACTAGCAGTTGATGCAGATGGAGAATATTTAGCTGAAAGACTTAAAAATGCTTTATTCCTGGCTACTCAAATTGTGGTTCACGGATCAACAGCATCAGCATCACTTGAGAGCTTGTTAAAGTGCAGACTCTCAGATCCTACTCAGACCTGATAAATCAAAATCTGCCACCTAACCAGATTCCTCACGTGATTTGTAGGCATATTGAAGTTTGAAAAGCAAAGTGGCCACCCATCAGAATGACCTGATATATTTTAAAATCTAGTTACCTGGGTTCCATTCCCAAAGTCTGTTTCACCAAGTTTGGAGCAGAGCCCAGTGGACTATGTATTTTTAAAAAATATCCCCCAAAACAGACAAGTTTGGGAACCATCACTATAGCCAATCATCTCTATTCTGCTGATGAAGAAAATGAGGCACAGTGTGGTGAAATGATCTCATCAAATTAACAGCAGATTAAAATCCAGGCCAGGCACGGTGGAAGATCACTTGAGCCTAGGAGTTTGAGACCAGCCTGAGCAACATGGCAAGACCCCCATCTCTAAAAAAAAAAAAAAAAAAAAAAAAAAAAAAAAAACCAGGCATGGTGGTGCACACCTGTAGTCCCAGCTACTTGGGAGGCTGAGGTGGGAAGATTGCTTGAGTCCAGCACATTGAGGCTGCACTGAGACATGTTCGTATCACTGCACTCCAGCCTGGGTGACAGAGCAAGACCATCTCAAATAATAATAATAATAATAAAATAAAATACTATAAAATACAGATCCCCTGACTACTAGACCAATTTAGCCTATGCGCGCGCGCGCACACACACACACACACACAATTATCTTATTACATATAGTTGAAACGACTGTGCTTATGGAATTTGTTCCAAGAAACAGAAGAGATTTTGCTTTACACAAAACTGAAGCTTGGCAGCAATATGAAGAAATTTGAGGACTTGAGACTGGTTCTCAAGAAGTGTTCATTCAATGGGGCAAAGAAGATACTGGGCAATCCAATAAATAAAAACAAATGTAAGGAAAGGAACTCATGAATGCATTTGCCACTCCACACTCGTCTGTGTTGGAATTGTTTCCTTCTATACAATCCCACAGAATTTTGTTTCTGTTTCCCTGGTGGGACTACTTCCAGATTCTTTATGTGTTGAGCTTTGTGCCTGGCCCATGAGTAACAAAGTACCAAACTTTCTTAAAGATCTTTATTGCCAGCCTGTCAGTGCTTTGCAATAGCATTTGAGGAATGAAATGCCAGGGAGAGGATGGAGTGGTATTCACATAGTCATGTGATTACTTATTGCTCAATATGTATGCTATGGACTAAATGTTTATGCCCTCCCCCAGAATTTATATTTTGAAGTCCTAATTCCCAATGTGATAATATTTGCACTTGGGGCCTTTGGGAGGCACTTAGGTTTAGATTAGGTCATGAGAGATGGGGTCCATATGATGTGCTTCATGCCCTTGTAAGAAGAAGAGACCAGAGCCTCCTCTCTCTGCCATGTGAGGGCTCTGCAAGAAGGCAGCTATCTGCAAACCAGGAAGAGGGTCCTCACCAGACAATGAATCTGTTGGCACCCCCTTAGGCTTCTCAGCCTCCAGAATGGTGAGAAATAAATGTTTGTTGTTTAAGCCACTAAGTCAGTGGTATTTCATTATAGCAGTCCAAACAGACTAAGATAATGTACATTACATTGAACTAAGTGGTGAGTAGAATACCAAGCTTATAAAACTCAGTCCCACCCTAAGGATATGCCATTGGGGGGGGAGGGGAGAGAGAGGGGGAGGAGGGGGAGGGGGAAGGGGAGAGAGAGGGAGAGGGTGGAGGGGGGAGGGAGAAGGCAGGAGTAGCTTGGACATGGCGGGCTGTAGGTCCCGAGCCCTGCCCCGTAGGGGGGCGACTGAGGCCCGGCAAGAATTCGAGCACGGCCCCGGCGGGCCAGCAGTGCTGGGGGACCTGGCACTCCCTCCACAGATGCTGGCCCGGGTGCTAAGCCCCTCATTGCCCGGGCTGGTGGCACTAGCCGGCTCCAAGTGCAGGCCAGCCGAGCTCATGCCCACCCGGAACTCGTGCTGACCAGTGAGCACAGCGTGTAGCCCCAGTTCCCGCCCATGCCTCTCCCTCCACACCTCCCCACAAGCAGAGGGAGCCAACTGTGGCCTCGGCCAGCTCAGAGAGGGGCTCCCACAGTGCAGTGGCAGGCTGAAAGGCTCCTCAAGCGCCGCCAGAGTGGATCCTGAGGCGGAGGAGGCGTCGAGCTAGCGAGGGCTGCCAGCACACTGTCACCTCTCACTAGTAGGCAGATGATTCATGGTCTCTTAAAAATATATTCAAGATTACAAACCAAGCCAGGTGCAGTGGCTCACGCCTGTAATCCCAGCGCTTTAGGAGGCTGAGGCTGGTGGATCACAAGGTCAGAAGATTCAGACCATCCTGGCTAACACGGTGAAACCCCGTATCTACTAAAAATACAAAAAAATTAGCCAGGCATGGTGGCGGGTGCCTGTAGTCCCAGCTAGGGAGGCTGAGGCAGGAGAATGGTGTGAATCCGGGAGGCAGAGTTTGCAGCGAGCCGAGATCATGCCACTGCACTCCAGCCTGGGCGACAGAGCAAGACTCCCTCTCAAAAAACAAAAAAAGATTACAAGGCAGCATATAACGAGAACCATTTGAAGGATATACACACAAGTAAGTTTCCCAACCTATAAAACTCTTTTTATTTTTATTATTATTCTTATTTTTTAAGAAGGAGTCTCTCTCTGTCCCCCAGGCTGGAGTGCAATGGCATGATCTTGGCTCACTGCAACCTCCGGCTCCCGGGTTCAAGCAATTCTCCAGCCTCAGCCTTCTGAGTAGCTGGGATTACAGGCACCCGCCACCCTGTCCAGCTAATATTTGTGTTTTTAGCAGGGACGGGGTTTCACCATGTTGGTCAGGCTGGTCTCAGGTGATCCACCCACATGATCCTCCCAAAGTGCTGGGATTATAGGCGTGAGCCACTGCACCTGGCTCAAAACCCTTTTTATAACAAATAATTTCAAATGGTCTCTTAATTTTTCTGAACTGGAATTCATGAATAAAATAGTTAACTTACACATGAACGATGTAACTCCTCAAAATCAGTGTAATAAATTCCTTAACTCTGATATAAAAAAAGAAATAAAACGATTTATAACAAAAAAATGTCTGAGGTCAGTAGTTCGAGACCAGCCTGACCAACGTGGAGAAACCCCATCTCTACTAAAAATACAAAATTAGCTGGGCATGGTGGCTCATGCCTGTAATTCCAGCTACTCAGGAGGCTGAGGCATGAGAATCACTTGAACCCGGGAGGCGGAGGTTATGGTAGGCCGAGATCACACCATTGCACTCCAGCCTGGACAACAAGAGCAAGACTCTATCTCAAAAAAAAAAAAAAAAAAAAAAAAAAAGGAAACCCAAATAATGTGTTTCAACGTATAAATGCTCAGGCACATTTATACCGAAAACCACAATAAAGTAGTCAGATACAAAACTGCTGTTATTGGGACAGCTACAAATGCAAACTAATAGAGATATATTGTCCTGGAGATTGCACTGGGAGCAGCGTGACTGTGGATAATGTGTGTTTCCAAAGCAGTGACTAAAGGTAAAGTTCTGAACAAAGCACTCTTTTCCCTGAATTTTCACAGAAATTGAGTTCCTAGAAAACGCGTTATGTATTAAAACTGCAAACAATACTTTGGGTATGAAAAGGGGGGTTGGGTGCAGTGCCTCATGCCTGTAATCCCAGCACTTTAGGAGGCCTAGAAGGGCAGATCACTTGAGGTCAGGAGTTTGAGACTAGCCTGGTAGCCTGGTGACCAACATGGTGAAGCTCCATCTCTACTGAAAATACAATAATTAGCTGGATGTGGTGGTGGGCACCTGTGATCCCAGCTACTAAGGAGGTTGAGGCAGGCGAATCACTTGAACTGGGGAGGCGGAGGTTGCAGTGAGCCAAGATCATGCCACTGCACTCTAGCCTGGGTGACAGAGCACACTCCATCTCAAAAACAAACAAAAAGCTTTGTGTGTAAACAGGAATTAGATTCCCGGCTCACATAATTAAAAATAGGTTTTTCACCCACCAGACTGCCTGGCAGCTCTTTAGAAAGTTGTGTGACGTATGAACCAATTCTTCCCTATATGAGACTGCACTGTACATCGCAGGCTGTCCAGCATCGACCCCACTCGTGGATGCTAGTAGTCCTCATGCCCACCACTCAACACTGTGACAGCCAAAAACATCCCCTCTGCATTTCCAAAGCCCCTGTCAGGGTAGCAAGACTCCCGCTGAGAGACCCTAGTAGAGATGGTAAGTGGAGGCAGAGCAGCACCTCTTACACTTCCATGTGCCCTTGAATGCCCCCACGGATCTCGGTAACATGCAGATTCAGGATGTCTGGGGCAGAGCCTGAGAATATGCATTTCTACCAGCTGTTCTCGGACCCAGGCTGGCGAGATCAGAGGAAGAAGAAGTGACCTTGGGTTTAGGTAGCAAAGATTTCACAGAAAAGAAGGGAACATAAACAAGGTTTTGAAGAATACATGGAGGTGGAGCTGATGACATCCCACGAGGTGCAGACTGCTGGGAGGCAAGCACACTGGACCAGCAGAGAGGGAGCCGTAGCAAACTGTGCCCAAAGTGAGCAAACAGCCTTCAGCCAACAGCAACAGCACTGCTGGGCACGGAGGGTAAAAATAACGACTCCCTACTGGGGTCGAGTCTGCCAGACCCTGGCGAAGTTCATTTCTTTCAATAAATCCAGCAGCTTCCCCTTTGATAAATACTGTCACGGCTGGAACATGTGATGCTAACAAAATATGGTTTTAATTTGGGGCCCACTGCACTCATGGTTAACTACTGCGTGTGTGTATACACAAGCAGACTCACAGCGGGCCAAGTTAATATGCCTAGGCTGAGAACGGCTAAACCCATGAGGATTCAGTTATACAGATTTTGCTGCTCTGAAAAGCAACCTAATCACCATCATCAATTCTAATGCTCTAAGACTTCTTAGGAACGTGGAAGCTTTTAAAGTTCAGCCATTTTGTGTTTGCATCCAGTGCAGACGCAGGGGCACATTTGTCTTCCTGATATTTTATGCCTACTTTATTGTCATATGTTGTCTGCCATTCAGAAGATAACATGCTGTTTTAATCAACAGCTCAACACTGCATTAAAACTTCATGGTCCATAGCTTTTTAGCAAAGGGAGGTGAGGGGTAGGAAATGAGAATCAGAATTTAGCAACAGACCGAGGCTTGTTTTGGTGGGATTCATTCCTGGGAACACAGAAACTCTCAGAGTTTTTGTTAGTCCGTGTGTGTCAGTTTTGCAGCAGCCCAGGGAAAGAAGGAAACTGGCTAAACAAGTTTTAGTTTGGCCTCTGCGGTGGACGCTGCTGGTAACTGGACCTCCAGGCCATCATGAATAATGAAGAAGTCTGCTTCTTCAAGAACGCAGGTCACAGCAACTGCACCAAGGCAATTGCCCAGCAAACCAACGATTACAGCACCTGGCCAGTAATCTTATGGGGGAAACAAACAAAGTGGGAATGCAGTGAGCAGCAGGTGTCCTCAGGGCAGTAGGAGGGCAGAGAAGGTGAAGAAGCAAGGTGGGTAGTGGGAGTGGGAACCCACCCAAATGTCCCCAGTGCAGGATGCAGAACAGTTGGCCCTTCCAGAGACCAGCTCCTCAGGAGAGTGAAACTCAGGGAAGGGAACTGGTCGTTTCATGAAACAAGCAAGGATCAGAATAATTTCCTGGAAGGACTAGAGGTTTATCACATGGGGAATAGCAATATGAAGGGAGCTGCAGGAATTCTTCCTTCCAGGAGGCACCTGCCCTGTTGCATTTTGAAATTTGTTAAAATGTGTTTCTATTTTATTAATATTTATTCGTAGGGACAGAGAAAGCCTGAGATCCTGTGAGCAGTGACTTTCCAGTTAGTCACTGGTCAGCTAGAGGCTATCTAAGGTGGAAAAACTTGGTGCTAATACTTAAATTTTGCATACCCATGCTTGTTTTTTGTGGCAAAAGTGAAGCCTGTTTATTGGGGAAAAATGTAAGTCCCTAAAAAGTGCAGACATTGTTTAAAAATCAGGGAGAGTCCTCCTAGTTATGAGGAGAAGTCCTTCTTTAGGCTACTCAAAACTTCAAATTAGAAGGTGCTTAGGAGCAACCAATGAGGACTGAGTGAATTAGGGATTCCCAAGGTATTTTCCACTGGTCTCTAGGGTCCTCTATGTTTTCTCTGGTATTCTGGAAGGAGAGATAAAAGGCAATTCTCCCTACCCTAAAAGCTGTTAATTGATCTGGAGCCATGGGGGATGCTGGTCAGATGCTGCCTAAGCTGAGTGAACATTCAGGGCATGGCTACACTTGGCACTGGCTTCTTTTTTCCTTGGATTGCTTCCTCACTAATGGAAAGAATTGAGAGAAGGGCCTGGCAATTTTATCTGGAAAAATAATTCAGATTTCTAATGCTATAGAGATTATGTACCATTAGAAAGGGCAGGGGAAAGGAGGATTTGTTCCTGCGTATTCATGCCGGTGTTGAAATTCTCTAGGGACAAGAGGTCAGTGGGCGTTGAACCCAAACCAAATTTAGCAAGTGGAATAAGCCTCTAATTGGAGGCCTGGATTCCACATTAAAAGCTATTCTCCACCTGATACCTTTTAAAGATACCGCTGCAGTGTGTAAATTTCATGGATTTCACTCACTGCAGGTCCCCAAGCATGCTAACCATGAAGCAGTGATACTACACAGCACCTGCTTCCAGCAGCCTGGAGCCAAGGGGCAAAACGGAAAGAGTCAGCATTTCTCTTTTAGGTTCTCTGCTTCTCCAATGTGTAAGCTTTTAACCCCCACTATGCATCTTCGTTCCATTCTCCTCCAGTACCCATTTTAGTGAGCTTCTGTTGTTTCTGCTCTAGGATATCTTTAACAAAGAACCAAGATATTTATCAGGAGAACTTCTCCCACTCTCCTCTCAGTCCTTGGGGATCTGAAGAAATGACACTCCTTGGACTGTGGGGTGGAGCATGTGAGTCACACCTGGACCAATCATTTTATCCTATTTCATGACCACATGACCAATTCAGGGATGGGAACATGACCCAGGTAGAACCCATGAGAGGCAGTGATATCTTTCCAGGTACTTCCAGGAAAGAGGGTCTCACTTTTCCCTCTATAATGTGCGCCAGAGAAGATGTGTGGCTGAAGCTGCTACCATCCTCTTGTGGCCACAGGAAGCTGGGATTAATTGTAACAATGCAATTGGCAGATCTCAAAGCTGAGAACAAAAAAGCGAAAAAACCTGTGTTCTAATAACACTATATATGAGCCCTAAATTCCGCTATGCCTGGAGTCAATCTTACTGTGGAATTTTAACCTAAGCTGGTTGATAAATTATTTTTTCACTTAAGGCAAAATCATGGCAGATTTTCTGCCACTTGGCAAGAAGAAGACAGATACACCCAAGAAGCTCCTGTTCTTTCTCATTAACCCATATTAAAACCCACTTTCAGGAAAGGATTCTCCATTCTAAATTATGAATAACTGACAATGCTTCAAGGTATGACTCTTTCAAGAAAGTTTTCAGCTTTCAGGATTTGTTCAGCAAATACTGAGCCCCTTCTGATGCAAATAGACATGGCAGTGTATGCTAGGAGGAGAGTGTAGCGAAGTTTTCCCATCAAACTCAGTATTTCAGTGCCTAATTTTGGCCATTCAGATAAGTTCTAGCTTCTAGTAATGGCCAAGTAAATTATATCTAACTAACACTTTTGCCAAAGACAATGGTAAATTCTGGACCCAAAACACAATGAAAACAACAAAACCTGTTTGAAGGTCCTTGAAACCAGCCAACGTGGTTTGGTTCTGCAGACAAAAACTGAAGAAGACATGACCCTTGAAAAAGGAAATCACATATGGCGAGATACACATTTATCAGGTTTTCCTTCGATAGGACTATCGATTTCCTGCAGTGGACAGAGGTAGAGCTCAGCAGAAACTGGCAGTTCTACTGAGCTTCTAAAGTTAGAGGTTAGAATTTGGGGCTTCCACAGTAGCAGGAGATTGGGAAGGAGGGAATCTCACAAAGGAGGGAGTCTCAGATTGGGGTGCTCCCAAATCTGTGTACAAACTTCCCTGACTCCTAAACTGTGCCTCAGGGTGAGGTTCAAGGAGCTGAGGGAAAAATAACAGCTGGAAGACTAAAAAGAGGTGTTGTCTTGTGTTGAGCAGATGGTGCTTAGGGTTTAGTTCTCACCAAGTTAGAGGGCTCTGGAGAACACCTAAGGCTTTCCACTGAGACCACACAAGGAGTAATGATTACTCACCAGGACTAAAGCCTATGCCCTAGGAATAAAGGCAAAACCAAAATAGGCCCACCCTGACAAAGCCTAAAACCAACTCTTCATAGCCACATTATGCAATATAGTAACCTTTAGGCACACATGGCATTTCAAATTTAATTAAAACTAAGTAAAATTTAAAATGTAGTTCCTCATTCACACTAGCCACATTTCAAATGTTCATAGACACATATGGTTAATGGCTATTATACTGGACTGCACAGACTGTAGAATATTTCTATCATCATGGAAGTTCTATTGAATGGCATTGCTCCATAGGATCAAGAAACTATGCTAGTAATTGAACTGCTTGCTAGAACAAATGTCAAATATTTTTAAGAAAGATAGCAGACTCCAAAGTCTTTTTAGTATCATCCAAAATGCTCAGCATACAATTTTTAAAAATTACTAATTGTTCAAAGAATCAGGAAAATGTAACCTACGGTGAAGATAAACAATAAACGATAAACATAGACTCACAAGTGACCCAGATGTTAGAATTACAAAAGACTTAATAACTATAATAAACAAGTTGAAGAGTCTATAGGAGGCTCGGCATGGTGGTTCACACCTGTAATCTCAGCACTTTGGGAGGCCGAGGTGGGCGGATCACGAGGTCAGGAGATCGAGACAATCCTGGCTAACATGGTGAAACCCCATCTCTACTAAAAATACAAAAAATTTGCTGGGCGTGGTGGCGGGCACCTGTAGTCCCAGCTACTCAGGAGGCTGAGCCAGGAGAATGGTATGAACCCAGGAGGCGGAGCTTGCAGTGAGCTGAGATCGTGCCACTGCACTCCAGCCTGGGCAAGAGAGCGAGACGCCTTCTCAAAAAAAAAAAAAAAAGAGTCTATAGGAAAATATATCTGTAGTAAGTGAAGAGATGGAAAATTTTAAGAGAGCTATGGAAACTTTAAAAAAGAACTGAATGGAAATCCTGAAACTGAAAGATACAATATCTGACATTGAAAATGCATTAGTTTGGAATTAACAGCATACTGAACACAACATAAGAAATCAGTGAGGCCGGATGCAGTGGCTCACACCTGTAATTTCAGCACTTTGGGAGGCCGAGGTGGGCAGATCACTTGAGGTCAGGATTTCAAGACCAGCCTGGCCAACATGGTGAAACTCTGTCTCTATCAAAAATACAAAAATTGGCCGGGCGTGGTGGTGGGCACCTGTAATACCAGTTACTTGTGAGGCTGAGGCAGGAGAATTGCTTGAGCCAAGTAGGCAGAAGTTGTGGTGTGCCAAGATCATGCCACTGCACTCCAGCCTGGGTGACAGAGCAAGACTCTGTCTCAAAAAACAAAAACAAAAACAAAAACAAAAAACATAATAAATAAATATATAACAAATCATCAGTGAAGTTGAAGACAAGCCAATGGATATTATTTAATCAGAGTGAAAAAAAAAGATTAGAGTAAGAAGAAGAATAGGGCCTAAAAATCCTGTGGGATAATACCAAGCAATCTAACATACGTATATTTAGAGCTCCAGAAAGAGACGAGAAAGAGAATGAAGTAGAAAAAGTATTTGAAGAAATATTGGCTGGAAAGCCAGGCCCAGTGGCTCACACCTATAATCTCAGCACTTTGGGAAGCCAAGATGGAAGGATTGCTTGACCCCAGGAGTTTGAGACCAGCCTGGACAATATAGCGAGACCCAGTCTCTACACAAAAATTAAAAATTAGCCGGGCATGGTGGTGCATACTTGTAGTCCCACCTACTCAGGAGACTGAGGCAGGAGGATCACTTGAGCCCAGGAGGTCAAGGCTGCAGTGAGCTGTGATTGTACCACTGCACTCCAGCCTGGGTGATAAGTGAGGTGCTGTCTCAAAAAAAAAAAAAAAAAAGAAAAAGAAATATTGGCTGGAAAATCTTCCAATTTGATCAAAAACAGTAACCTCAGCAAACTCCCAATGGAATTATTTCAGCCATTTAGATGTCTCTGACCCAAAACCCAGCCCCACCCACTCACTGACAAGATACAAGGTAATACACGGACCAAGAATTTCTGCAAGGATAATAGGGCCTGAGATGAGGGTACAGATATTCAGAGGCAGTGCTGACACTGAAAAAATTCCACAGGTTTCTTCTCAGAATCTTGCTGACTCCAGAAAACAAGTCTAGAGTATATTTTTCCTACTGAAGGATCTGACAGTCCTCCTTCAGGCCATCCTGAGATGGGCTTCATAGTATTTTGAAAGTATTAGGTTGATTTGAGTTTAGCTTCAATTCTATTTAAAGGGAAAGGTATATTTAGATAGAGAATAGATTTCTGGGAGCTAGAGAAAATGAGGCAAAAAAGAGCTAGAGTAAAGCTAACCCAAAGCATAAATAGCCCCTTATCAAGAATCAGGTTGAGTGGAATGAAGAAAAAGTTGGCAGGATTTACCCTGGCAATGATGCACACATTCTTGGTGGGGGCCCTTAGTTACATGGGTCAGGAACTAATAAGTCCCTGTGGCACTTTTGATGCTTTCTGTGGCAAGTAACAACAACAACAACAACCACCACAATCATAACAACTTATCAAACTGACTTAAACATAAAGAAATTTGTTATTTCACAAAACTGAAATTTTAGGACTAAACTCAGGACTTTTAAGTTGCACCTTGAATGGCTAAACAAAGTGTTGAGTTGCATCCTTGGATGGCTGAACAAATCCGGAGCTGGTTGATTTCAGAAGCTTAATGATGCCAACACGGACCCTTGCTCTTTCCTTCCCTTTTCCGCTCTTCTTGTCAAAGGTTTCACCTTAAGGTCAGTTCCCTTCAAGTGTCAAGTATACGTGTGCATACCTGGTCATATCTAGCAGGAGAAAGAGAAGGCAAGAAAACTCTTCCCTTGATCAAGGAGTGTAAGTCCTTCGCTTTAGTCTGATTTAACCAAATTAAGTTGTACCTATAAGGAAAAAGGTAATTTGTCTCAGGTAGTAGCAATGAGATTTTAAAACTGATACTGGTTGGGTACCTTCAAGTCTGTGTTTCTACACAGTTTCCTAACATGGGCCTTTGATATTAGGGAGATTCTGGAGTTACATATCTTGATAATTTAGGAGTAAATCTCCCCTAGCAACAGTTAATTATGCCTTAATTTATTTCGTGTTGCTAAAGAACAAATGATGAACCCATTGAGTTGCTATTGAAGCTTTGATTTGAATTTAGTAATTCCTGATTGCCTGTATCATGGGACTTTCTCTGATATTAGACAATCTTCCAGTTCCTCAAATGAGGCATGTTCTAATAGGCAGCAACTGGTGTGTTTGAGACCATTTGTAAGTATTTCAGGTGATAGACAATAATACACATAGTGCCAATGATAGAGTCAATCCAGTCACAGAACCACCCAGAAAATATTGAGGGCTCTAACAAAAGGAGCAACAAAATCCAAAACAATAATAACAAAACAAAATGAAAGAGAGAAGACTGAATTTGATGAATTAAAAATTATGAGGAGATTTTTGGTTGGAAATATTCAGATGGCAGTAACTTATGTGACTAAGCCATCCTGCTGCATAGTGAAACCAGTTTGCTAAGTACCTTTTGTTTTGTTTTGTTTTGTTTTGTTTGAGACAATGTCATACTCTGTCACCCAGACTGGAGTGCAGTGGTGCCACTGTGGCTCACTGCAGTCTCAATTTCTCAAGCTCAAGCGATCCTCCTGCCTTAGCCTCCTGAGTTGCTGGGACCACAGGCACATGCCACCACACCCAGGTAATTTAAAAAAATTTTTTGGTAGGGATGAAGCCTCACTGTATTGCCTAGGCTAATCTCGAACTCCTGTGCTCAAGCAATCCTCCCACCTTGGCCTCCCAAAGTGCTGGGATTACAGGTGTGAGCCACTGCACCGGGCCCAAAGTACATTTTTTACACCTGATTGGATTTGTGTTCTAGTTGGCCTATCCACTATGTGGTATGAGTATACTTCCTGGGTAATGAGAAAAATAATAATCTAGAATGCTAGATTAGAATTAATAATCATCTTGACAAATAGATAATCACAAGTGTCTGCCATTATTTGCCAGAATTCGTTTCTAGATTAGAATTAGTAATCAAGTCACAGTGAAAGAAAAAAAGGGTTTCTGGGAAGGCAAAAGGAAATGTTGGTAAATTCACTTTTACTGTTTACATGTTGACTTGTTTTTCTTAATGTTAACTGCAGAATTTGTTTCATCATCCAAGGTGCAAATAAAAGTCCTGAGAGTTTAGTTCTATGTCATCTCTTTTATAAATAGCAGATGTCAGTTTCACTACTGTGCACCTGTTAACCTTGGAGGCACCCTCACTGCCCACTAACCCCCTCATTGCTCTAGAGGTACCGAGAATGGGTGAAAGCAGAGGGTGGATACCCAAACAGAAGTGAAGCAGAGGTAAAATGGCACAGAGAAAATCACTGCAGGACAATACAAAGTCAAGGTCAAATGATGGGATGAGACAGAGACATAGAGAAAACCATCCAGAGAACACTGGCCTAAAGCAATCCTTGGTGGTGGTGATGGGGGTGGGCGGGGGGTTCTTTTAAAACCATGGTGTTTGGTAAACTAGGAAATAAAGAGATGAAGGTAAATATTATGCCAGACTCAGCAAACAGCAGCTAGAACGAAAGAAGCCCAAGGACAGCCCTGAGCATGGAGAAAATAGTGCTGGGTAGGCATTGTTCTCTAGAGCCAGAGCACACACACAGAGGGCCACCACTGAAAGTGAAGGACAATTAGAGTTGGGAGTATGTGTGCATCTTTGAAAAAGGAATAGCGCTTTCTAGAGACAGATGCTGATTTTGAAATCACTTTAATGGCAATTCTTTTCACAAGCTGTGACCCAAACGTACTCAAGTTGAAGCATCACCTCTTTTTGCCTGGTGACTTCTGCTGCCTCAGCTTATCTCAGGAGATCTTGATATCTCGACCCTGATATTTTCTCCTCCATCTCCTTGCCTGAATTAAAACTCTTCTTTACCCAGAGAGCACTGCTTTTCTTGTAGCCCTCTTAAGTCCTTTTCCACACCCTACATACCCAAGATTAGGATGTGGGTGTGGCTGCCTCCTCATTCCCTAATGCATCCCCCAAGCATTCCTGTAAAAATGGCTGCTCCTCTGAAGTTCAGGTAGTGTTGTTCTTGTCCACTGGTCTCTGGAAACTCCTTCTTGTTCCCCAAGGACTTTCTCTTCTTGCTCCTAGTATTCCCTCACACCTCAACACTGTCATCCTCCGGAGAAGTGTTACTGTACCCATGGATGACCTAGTCAACATTCTGCATCTCAATGCCTTAATCTACTTCACCACTTCCAGCACCCACCTCTCAGTGGCACCTGGATCTTGTCACCTCTTCAACCTCCTGCTCTGACCACAACTCCCTCATTCCAGTCCACTTGCACACCTGCTCTGCGCCTCACCACACAAGGTCCTTAGACCCCGGCCACTCTACTTTTCCTTATCCATTAACCCACTCTGCCCTTGTTTCTCTTTGAAGTCACATTAGACTCCATAGTCCATTATCTCAGTCATTGTCTTGCCAATACCCTAAACTTACTGGCCTATTTTTTCCTTTCATCACATCCACCTGGGCGGGGGGGAATCCTAGAAGAACTCAACTGCATACTTTATTCTTTATGTCTCTCCCTAGGCAGCAAAACATGACTAGAGAGAAATATCCCAGCCTACAACGTGCACCCAGTCACCACCTTCCCTGACTCTCAAACCTCCTTCACCCCTAGGGAATCTCACTGTCCTCCTCTTGTCCCTCACCCTTCTATTTCTGAAATGACCATTTTAAACTTTCTCCACTTCTCAAAGCTTTGAGCCCCCATCTCTTCGCTCACTTCAGCAGATGTCTTTGTTCTTACTTCACAGAAGAAATAGATGCCCTCTGGTGGCAATTACCTCACTTCCTGCCACCAGCTCCTATAAACCAACCTGCACCTCTGTGCCCATCCTTTGCTCTTCCCATCTGGCAAAATGGAACTGATGTCTGTCCTCCTACAAAGGTCAAGTCTCTTTTTATGCCATGTATTCCAGCCTTCTTAGGAAAGGTATGTTGTAAATCCTCCCCTTTTTCTATCTTTGAATTATTCCTCTCTAATGGGCCGTTTTCATCAGCATGTAAACATGCTCCAGTCACTCCCATTCTAAAAAACTCTATTCCTGGACTCCAAATTTTCTGTTCAGTTCTGCTGTTTTTCTCCTCCCCTTCACTCCTAAACTGATTGGAAGAGTTATGCATGGTCATTGTTTGCCCTTATTCGTTGCCCGTTTACTTATCAGCCTCCTCCAGCTGGCTTCCTTCCCTACTCCTCTATTAGAACTTTTTTTGTTGAAGGAGCCAGTGACCTCCATGGCCTGAAATCCCACGGGTACTCCTCAGTCTTTGTACTATATGATCTCTCAGCCTACTTCAACAAAGTTGACCCTCCCTTCTTTTGGAAAAAGCTATTTTTCTTGGTATCCAAGCCACCACACTCTCCTGGGTTGTCTCACTCTGTGGCTCTCTTTCTCTGTCCCTTTGCCAGCTTTTCCTCTTCCACCTGACCTTTACATGTTGGAACTCCTCAGGTTCAACCTTAGATCCTCTTCTCTCACCCTAGCTACTTTATTTGTCTCAATCACTCATATGGCCTTGCCTCTATGCTGAGAGCTTTCAGATTTATACAACAGTCCAGACTTTCCTCCAATCTCCTGAGCCATGTAAGTACCTGCTTTGCACAAGCACCTCATACTAAGGTTGTTTAGAACATCACTGCCTTTCCTAATGTGTTTAAGATTTTTGCATTTTCCCCCTCCAGATTGACGCTCTACCCAGGAGGCTGACATGGTTGACTACATCCACTGGCTCCCTTGCCTCTAGCTTTGCCCTGGGTTTGGCCACTAGGGATCCCTGGCAGGAGACTGGAAATTAGGGAGAGAGTGAAGTCAAGGTGATTTTTCCCTTAGTTCTGTTTCTGTGAGGTTGCCACAGGATGTCTGAATCTCTGGACTGAAAGTCACTGCCTCTCTTCTCTTTATGCTCCACTGCTAGCTCTTGGTTATCACCTTCTCTCTTGGGATTTCCCTGTGCCCTATCTATACCACTGAAGATACCTCCCTCTTTCAATCATCCTAATTTTAATGTACCACCTGTTTCTTGCTGGTAATGAGACTGATACTAGAAGTTGTACTAGTAAATAGATCCTCAAAATGGGATTTGGGATTGGGTTGATCATGTTTGAGGAGCTGAAGGATAACCATGTGGGAAGTGGGGAGGTTTGAAGGATGAACATGAATACTAGTAATCTGCATGCAGTAGCATTATGCACATTATCAGTGGTCATAGCTTGGATGAAGAGTAAGGGGAAGGCAAGTATTTCAGAAAACCATCAGGCTGGGTTTTTCCTCTACTCTCTCACCACAACAGAACAATCAGTACAGAAGACTTCCATGACCAAATGTGGGAGGGGATGGGTTCCTCACATATCAAGCAGTGGACATCAGCTGGGTGTCTTCCAGTTGAATCTGACACTACCTGGAAATAGTGTCAGATTCCACAGGTTGAGGGCTCAGTCTCCAAGACTGCAACTTCCCTCCCATCTCTCCACATAGTGGCCACAAGTCCTGGCCTCCAAAACTTCTGAATAACTGGCTTCCAGTTAAGGTTCCCAAGAACCCCCCTTTTGGGTTCCATTAATTTGCTGGAATGGCTCACAGAACTCAGGGAAACAACACACTTACCAGTTTATTACAAAGGATACTATAAAGGATACAGATGAGAAGATGGGTAGGGCAAGGTATGAGGGAGGGACATGGAGCTTCTACGCCCTCCCTGGGCACACCACTTTCCAGGAACCTTCATGTGTTCAGCTATCTGGTAGCTCTCCAAACTCTGTCCTCTTGGGTTTTTATGGAGGCTTCATTACATAGATGTGATTGACAGCTGTGTAGAAATGTGATTGGACAAAAAGTGCATTATCTAAACCCAACAAAGCCCATCTATTTAGACTTGACTTGGTCTTTCTGTGTACCATTCCTTCCTCTAGGGTACAGGGCAGGACTCTCTCTGGAATGAAGGTTTTATGACCCACAATCAGATTAGAGTCCTGCCTTGGGTGGGTGAAAGAAGGAGAGGAGAAGGTCAGAAAGAGAGAGATTCTGTTTCCTGAGGTCTAAAGTGCCCCAACATTATAAAAGGACTATGGGAGTTAGGAAGCAGGAACTATGGATGAAAACCAATATATGTGTCATAATACCATAACAAGACACCGGGAGATCAAGTGACTGTGGCTGTTTTTGTTCATCTTTCCTGTCATAACAGAACACCACAGACTAGGCAATTTAAAAAGAATAGAAGTTTATCTGGCTCATGGTTCTGGAGGCTAGGAAGTCCAAGATTGAAAGGGCTGCATCTGGTGAGGGCCTTCTTTCTGTGTCATAACAAATTGAAAGGCATTAGAGGGCACCCAAGAGAGGGCAGGAGAAGAAACCAAATTTTCAACATAACTAACCCACTCCTGTGATAACTGCATTAATCCATTCATTAGGTTGGTGCCCTCATGATCTAATTACCTCTTAAAAGTCCCACCTCTTAATACTGTCACAATGGCAATTAAATTACAACATGAGTTTTGGAGGGGACATTCAAACCATAGCAGTGACACTTCATTGTTCTGTCAAAGGTAGTGATTTTAAAGATTATGGAGCCAGCTGGCTATGTCTTACAGTTATGGTGAGCATATATAGACAAAAAGATAAATTAAGAGCTATAGCTATATGTTGAAGAATACTTGTGTGTAGAGCCAAGCCTCTATGGAAACCTTGAGGGGATCACAACAAGCTACTGTTGTTGCAGTTCACAGTCAAGCCCTGGGCCTCATTGCAAGGGTTGCAGAATTTCTGTGGCAATAAAAGATTCAACCTTGCCAGGTCTCTAATACTAATGAAAGGCACTAGTGGGACATAGATGAGGATGAGAACTTTGAATCCTAAATTTCCCAAAGATCTCTTTCTGGAAAAAAATAATTTTCAGTGACTGCACCTAGAACTGTTGCCTCAGGAACTGATGCCTAGTCTCAGACCCACTCCCTCTCTTCTTTTTGCCTCTGGTTCTATAACAAGAATTAGATTCCAACATAGCCCAGAAAGAGAGATATATAAGACCTTCTCCAGGGTGATATAGACTATCCACGGAAAGAGTTACAAGATCTTGACAAATGGGAGCCAGAGGAGAATATGTAATGGGGAGGATTTTGGGGGTGTTAGAAGAAGGGGGAAACTATGTAAGGCTCTATCAGGCTAACTTTATGGACATGGGACATCATCGAGGTTTCACAAGTTGCTCGAGCACCAGGAAGTTGTGTTTTTAGTCTGCTAGATTGGCTCAAAGCCTGGAGCCAATGATGGCCTATGGTTATTTGTGTTGAAATTGTATAAATTCAGTGAAACCGCCCATGTAATTTCCTGCCATATATATATATATATATATATATATTTTTTTTTTTTTTTTTTTTTTGAGACAGGATCTTTCTGTGTCAGTCAGGCTAAAGTGCATTGGTGTGATCATAGCTCACTGTAGCCTTGAACTCTGGGCTCAAGGGATCCTCCTACCTCAGCCTCCTGAGTAGCTGAGGCTACAGGCATGCACCACCATGCCCAGCTAATTTTTTATTTTTTGTAGAAACAAGGTCTTACTATATTGCTTATGTTGGTCTCGAACTCCTGGACTCAAGGGATCCTCTTGCCTTGGCCTCCTAAGTGCTGGGATTACAGATATGAGCCACCATACCTGGCCTCTGTCCTAGATTGTATAGTGTAAGGAGACATACCCAGTAACTGGCTGAACCCCCATGTTTGTTCCCTGAGGACTATTATGGTAGGAAGGACCAAAAGAAAGCCCCAGATACTAGCCACCACTTCTCTGCCTCCACTCCCAAAAGGAAACCAAAGCAATATTGTATTTTTGTCGCCACTGGATAGCCCAGAAAAGCATACCTTTCCGGCTTCCCTCTTACCTTCAACCCTTTACATACCTTCCTCAAACTCTTCAAAGGATACTCTCCCAAGAGCCCTGTTCTGCCGCAGATACCACTCCCCTGCTACAGCCTTCTGCTGTCTTTACAGAAACTTGCCTCTCCCTGATTCCAGCTTGCTTGAGACACTGCTCGTTACCCCGCAATCTAGACAGATTTGTAATCACCCATTATTGGCATATTTAATTTATCCTTAAAATGAAAACATTTTTAGAAATCATGATAGTAAGACATGTTGATTGTAAACCATTGCAACAATACAGAATAATATAGAGCAAAAACTAAGTTTCTTTTCCCTTTCTCTTCTCCAGAGATAATCAGCATTTTCTATTTATTTGCTCACATACAATCTGATATAGGGCTTTGTTTATTACAAATATAATCACACTCTGCTCCTATTTTTTTGTGACATGCTTTTCTCATGGAACAATATATCATCACGTCATAGTATGTTATATAGATCCACCTTATATATGTTTCTTAATTAAACTTTTTACTTTGAGACAATGGTAGGATCACATGCAGTTGTAAGAAATGATTAGCACAGCATGATGGCATATACTTGTAGTCCTAATGATGTGGGACAATTGCTTGAGACCAAGAGTTTGAATCCAGCCTGGGCAATGTAGAGAGACCCCCATATGTATTTTTTTTAAATGTTACAGAGAGATTCCTTGTCCCTTTTACCAAGTTTCTCCCATGATACTATCTTGCAAAATTATGGAACAATACCAAAACTAGGATATGATATTGACATTGATACAATCCATCAATCTTCTTCAAACTTTTCCAGTTTTCTCTGTACTTATTTGTGTGTGTTAGTTCCATGCAATTGTATCCTGAGTGCGGGTTCATGTATCAACTATCATAGTCAAAATACAGAGTAGTTCCTTCACCAGGAGAATTTGTCCTGTTACCCTTTTATGGCCACACCCTCTTCTGTCTTGCCCCTTCCCCACATCTCTAACCCCTGACAACCGCTCATCTGTTCTCCATTTGTATACTTGGGTCATTTCAGAAATATTAGATAAATAGGGCCTGGCATGGTGGCTCATGCCCATAATCCCAACGCTTTGGGAGCTGAGGCGGGTGGATCACTTGAGGCCAGGAGTTTGAGATCAACCTGGCCAACATGGTGAAACCCCATCTCTATTAAAACTACAAAAATTAGCCTGGTGTGGAGGTGTGTGCCTGTAATCCCAGATACTTGGGAGGCTGAGGCACAAGAATCGCTTGAACCTGGGAGACAGAGGTTGCAGCGAGCCAAGATCATGCCACTGCACTCCAGCCTGGGCAACTGAGTGAGGATCTGTCTCAAAAAAAAAAAAAAAGCTATATAAATGGAATCATTTAGTTTGATTTGGTTTGGTTTGTAACCTTTTGGGATTGCCTTTTTCACTCAGCATAATTTCTTGGGGATTCATCCAAGTTGGTATGTGTTTCACCTTTTTATTGCTCAGTAGTATTCCATGATTTGGATATACCACAGTTTGTTTAACCAGCATTCAAGAACATCTGGATTGTTTTCAATTTTTGGCCATTATAAATTAAATAAAGTTGCTATGAACATTTATGTACAGTTTTTATGTGAACATAGGTTGTTGCAGTTTTATCCCAGTTTTCCCCTGGGATAATTGCCCAAGAGTACAATTGCTGGGATATATAGTAATTGCATGTTTAGGGGGAAATGGTCATACACATATTTTGCAGATGTAAATGTAATGTAGGGCAATATTTTAGGAGAGTAAATTGGCAGTATTAGGCCAGGCATGGTGGCTCATGTCTGTCATTCAGGAAGCCAAAGCTGGAGGGTGGCTCAAGCTCAGAAGTTTGAGACCAGCCTAGGCAATGCAGTGAGACACTGTCTCTACAAAAAAAAAAAAAAATTTTTTTAAATTACCCAGGCATGGTGGCACACTCCTATAGTCCCAGCTACTCAGGCATGGCGGTGCAGAGGGTGGGGAGCAGTGGGAAGATTGCTTGAGCCCAGGATGTTGAGGATGTTGTGAGCCGTGATGGTGCCACAGCACTTCAGCCTGGGTGACAAAGTGAGACCCTCTCTCAAAAACAAAACAAAACAAAACAAAACACTGGCAGTATGTATCAATTTTTAAATTGCATATAAGTTTTAATTCAATTTTGCTGTTAGAAACCTATTTTATAGGAATATGTATGTATTTGCTAAGAACTATATGTACCAGGATGTTCATTGCAGCATCATTTGCACTAACAATTTTTAAACAACCAAAAGATTCATATAAAACTACATGTCACAGCTTTATTTATTTATTTATTTTTTTGCCACTCAGCTGAGTGAAAACTGTCATCTTGTTTTAATTTGAAACCTCTGGCTGGGTGTGGTGGCTCACGTCTGTAATCCCAGCATTTTGGGAGTCCAAGGTGGGCGGATCACATGAGATCAGGAGTTAGAGACCAGCTTGACCAACACAGTGAAACCCGATCTCAACTAAAAATACAAAAATTGGCTGGGCATGGGGTGGTGCACGCCTGTAGCCCCAGCTACTTGAGAGGTTGAAGCAGGAGAATCACTTGAAGCTGGGAGGCAGAGGCTGCAGTGAGCTGAGATTATGCCACTGCACTCCATCCAGCCTGGACAACAGAGTGAGAAGGAAGGAAGGAAGGAAGGAAGGAAGGAAGGAAGGAAGGAAGGAAGGAAGGAAGGAAGGAAGGAAGGAAGGAAGGAAGGGAGAGAGAGAAAGGGAGAAAGAGAGAAAGAGAGAAAGAGAGAGGGAGAGGGAGAGGGAGGGAGGGAAGGAAGGAAGGAAGGAAGGAAGGAAGGAAGGAAGGAAGGAAGGAAGGAAGGAAGGGAAAGAAAGAAATGCCTTCTGTAGGAGCTAGAATTACACCTTGTTTTTCTACAGGACTTTTCATTATTTGTGTTTCTTCTTCTGGACCTAATCATCATGTTCTCCGCACAACACATTTGAGTGGTTGGCCTTTTATGGTCAACCGTAACCATTTTACAGGCAGTTTTACACAGTGGTGGGTATTATCCTTTATCTGTTGTTCTGCTGCTTGATCTTTGCAACACAGAACTTTTAGATTTCTGTGTAATCACATCTGTCACATTTTCCTTTAAGTCTTCCTGTGGTGTTTGGGAAGAGCTTTTCTGCCTCCCATCCTGGTTTTATCCTTATTAGAATTGGGCTATACATACTAGTTTGTAAGTTGCCTCAAATTCTTTTTGAAAGAAGCAAGGGATATATAGATCCTATAAATAAATACATGTGAGGCATGAGAAATCATTTTTATTTATTCATAACCATCACATTTCTTGAAAAATATAATTCTTGCTGTGCTGTATATATTTTCAAGTGATGCTGGAAGGAGTATTATAACTTTAAAGGATTATGAACACCAAAGGGAAAGGTGCTGTTTAAACACATTGCTAATAATATGTTTGCACATTTTGCAACTGCTCAAATTACATTCACGTGGATCAGCAGCATGACTTGTACTGGCTTCCTCTGAGAAGGACGGAGAGTGAGAGGAGTTCAGAATACTATTGCCTGAGAAGTTGGTTAGGCAAGGAAGTCATTTATGTTGCTGTGGACAGAATAAAAGACTCACCATCCAGTTATTTATAGTTGATCACAGTTGTGTTGCCTAGTGGTGGGGTGCAAAATGATGCAACGTATTTGGTTAAAAGACAAGCACAAATATCAGAGTTATTTAGTAAGATCCAAAATTTAAGTTGATTTAGCATTCACAACAAAAATGAAGTCATTTGGAAAAACCAAAAATGAACAAAGAAATAAAAATGGAGATTTAGTCCACATGTCGCGGGTTGATGTTTCCTTGAAAACAGTGGTCAGAATTTTTGAGCCTAAAGCAACCACATATTAAAGTAATTTAACTAATGTAGACATGTTATCCGCTTACCACAAAGAAAATAAATTATAGCGGGCTCTAGACTGATGGCTAAAAAGCCAATTCTCCTAAAATGGAAGGATATTGATGGTGCTCACATTATGTAATCGGTACAGTATGTCAGTCCTAGTGGTCTGGCTAACCAAGGAAGGCTCTGGTTTCAAATGAAAGCACATTTAGTAAAATTCAGTATAATTTTTTCCTAGAACTACTTTGCTCAATTATGGCAAGATAGATTCTACTAATCACAGACTGCAGAGACTTGGAGATTGAGCATGGTTTTTTGGATTGAAATACTTTTTATTTTATGTGTTTGGTCTTCTGCAGTGCCTTAGGGAAGATGGGTCAGAGGGACTAACATGGTTTCTTTCTTCTTTTATTTAAGAATTTAAGTGATCATGGAGCTGGAACAAACTTCAGTGCCCATTTAGTCAATTGCCTTCATTTTATAGAAGAGGAAATTGAAGAATAAAGGTTGTGATTTTCCTAAGGTCATGTAGTGAGTTCATGACAGAGCCTTGATTATACTTAGGTCTTGTGACACCCAGACCAGTTTTCTTTCCTTTGTAGAAAAATGCATGCTCCAAAAGTCCAGGCTGACCCAATATTGGGTAACTCAGACATTTTCATAATTTTTCCAGATATAAAGCTATGTTATGTCCATTGAACAATGAAAGTAACTCTTCCAAGTAAAAAATGGATCCAAAAACTAGATCTCTGAACCATGCGATTAAGGCTTTTGTCTTTTTTTTGTCTTTTCTAGAGCAGACTTTGAGTCTTTGCTTCAGATGCAGAACAAGATGTGGCAACCTGTTGTGGAGAACCGGGTCCTTTGTGCCCATGCTGTCTCTTTTTTCTGGTGGCTTTGTCATTTGGAATAATGCATAGTGGGCTGTAGGCTGAGAAACTGTGAGCTGAGGTAGGAGTGTCACCTAAGAGTGGGAAAGGGTGTCTAAACGCTGAATGGAGCATTTTAAAAGTTAGAATTTGCTATTTTCTTTTCTCTTATCTTTTTTTTTTTTTTTTTAGAAATGGAGTCTTGCTTTGTTACCCAGGCTGCAGTACAGTGGCACCATCATGGCTCTCTGCAGCCTTGGCCTCCTGGGCTCAAGTAATTCTCCTACTTCAGCCTCCCAAGTAGCTGGGAATACAGGTATGTGCCACCACCCTTGCCTATTGTTTTTTTCTTTTTTTCATGGTGCAATGGTGCGATCTCAGCTCACTGCAACCTCCGCCTTCCAGGTTCAAGTGATTCTCCTGCCTCAGCCTCCCAAATAGCTGAGATTACAGGCATGCACCGCCATGCCCTGCTAATTTTTTTTTTTTTTTTTTTTTGTATTTTTAGTAGAGACAGTGGTTTCTCCATGTTCTTCAGGCTGGTCTTGAACTCCCGAACTCAGGTGATCTGCCAGCCTCGGCCTCCCAAAGTGCTGGGATTATAGGCTTGAGCCACCATACCCCACCTACCCTTGGCTATTTTAAAAATTTTTTGTAGAGACGAAGTCTCACGATATTGCCTGGGCTGGTCTTGAATTCTCAGCCCCAAGTGATCCTCCTGCCTCAGCCTCCCAAAGTGCTGGGATCACAGGTATTTTGATTTACGTATTTTGAAACCCATACTTTTTGTCCTCAAGTCTCAGACATTTGCTTAGGCCTTTAGAAGCTCACACCTGAAAAAGAGTGCCATACCTAAGCTGTGATCTTCCCCCGTTCCACCGTCTCCACCTCCCACCACCTCCACCCAGGATCCCCTCACACAGGTTGTACCACACTGCAAGGGGATCCCAGAGTGACTCAGACATGCCAAAAATGACAAATTAAGAAATTTTGTGCAAACAGGTGTGGTGGCTCACACCTGTAATTCCACCACTTTGAGAGGCCGAGGCAGGTGGATCACGAGGTTAGGAGATCGAGACCATCCTGGCTAACATGGTGAAACCCCATCTCTACTAAAAAATACAAAAATTAGCCGGGCGTGGTGGTGTGTGCCTGTAGTCCCAGCTACTCGGAAGGTGGAGGCAGGAGAATTGCTTGAACCCAGGAGGCGGAGAGGTTGCAGTGAGCTGAGATCATGCCACTGCACTCCAGCCTAGGCGCGACAGAGCGAGACTCCATCTAAAAAAAATATAATAATAATAAGAAGAAGACATCTTATTCAAGTCCATTTGAGAAGCGGTGAGCAAATCGACTAGGCCTTTATTGTTGCTGTCGAATTCCCTTTCCTTTCTCACCCTATAGGCCCAGGCTGGTTTTCTTTCATCCGCCCATAGCTATTAACATGATAGTGTGAATTTAATGCTGTTGAAGGCAGGCCTGTGGTGAACATGTGGCATTTCTTTGGCTACTCAACATCCATTCCTCCTTCCTGATGGCACCTGATTTCTTTTGGGGAATTATTTATTCCCATGGATGCGGCCTTCGTGGGGTATAAATCCAGGTGCCTGCTCCCCACGATGGAAGATTGTGAAGTGGCCAGATTCTGCTTCCTCCAGTCCTGAGGGTGGGCATGTGGCCTAAGCTCAAACAAATCTGATAAATGCTTCTGGATCTTTGAACTTCGAACAAGTGACACAAGGACTACAGAAACAGTTAACAGGGAAGCACACTGATTGACTGAGCTGCCTGCTCCTGGCCTTCTGGATCCTCCTTGGTTCCTGCTCATCTCTAGGCCTGGCTCTCAACTCTGTCAATTCTGTGGGTACACAAATATCCTTATATACATTCTCCCACTTGATCATGCTATTAGGTTGGTGCAAAAGTAATTGTGGGTTTTGCCACTACTATTTTTAGTAGACATTACTTTTAATGGCAAAACCTGCAATTACTTTTGCACCAATAGCTCAGGCTAGTCTCTGTTACTGGCAACCGAGTATCCTGGTCTGAGCTCCCTTTCTGACTGGATCATCAGACATGGGTCTGCAGTATTGTCTTAACACCCATCTGGAGTGTTATCCTAGAATTAGCCTAAATTAGCCCTTTTCTCCACTGGTTACACCCTCCCACCACCCCCAGAATTGGCTTTCTTTTAGTTGGTACTGATACAAGATAAAAAATATTTCTCTAGCTTTCTGGCCCCACAGTTTCTCGTTATTAAGATGAAACAAAATGAAAACTCATCAGAACTGCATTTCCACATCTATCACTGATAGGAGGCCTCTATTCTCCTGCCGAGGACCCCCAGCTCAGGAATTTACCTCTTGTAGCAAATGTACTGCAAATTTTTCTCTGCCAGAATAGCTAAAATTGAAAAGACTGACCCGATGTGAAGTGACTACAACTCTCACACATTTGCTGATAGGAATGAAAAAAGATATAATCACTTTGAAAATCTATTTGATGGTTTTTAATAAAGTTATGTACATGTCTACTCTGTGAAACAAGAATCCCACCGCTGGGTATATGTCCAAGGAAAATTAGTGCATATGTTCACAAAACCTTGTACAAGAATGTTCCAGCAGCTTTATTCAAAATAGGAAACAGCTTTTTGCAAAACTGGAAATAACTCAAGTGTTTATCAACAGAAAAATGGATTAAGACATTGTAGTAAATACTAAGCAATAATAGAAAAGGACAGATGACTAATACATGCAACAACATGCATGAATCTCAAAAATATTATATTGAGTCAAAAAGTCTGGGCTCCACATGGCTCCACTTACATGAAGCTCAAGAATAGGCAAAACTATTCTAGGGTAACAGAAGTCAGAAAAGTGGTTATTTTTGTAGGAGTACTGACTAGAAAGAAATGCAGGAGCCTTCTAGGGGCACTGGAAATATGTTTAATCTAGGTGGTAGTTACATGAGTGTATACATATGTAAAATGTATTAAGCTGTACATTTAAGATTTGTAGATTTGTAGACTTTATTGCATGTATGTTATAGTTAAATGAAGAAGATTAAAAAATGGAAAAATGACTATGTGGACATCAGCAGTTCTATAATTTCAATGTATTTTGTTAATTCTGCACCTAGTCAAATTAGATTTATACTCCAATCCCATTGGGAAGGTTTGAAACCTTCAGCACTTTCCCCTCCATTCTTTGTTTGCATAGAGGCATTAGGAAGCAAATCTTTTCCCTTCTAGGAGTGCTTTTATGTTCAGAGGAAGAACATTGGGGGAAAGTAATAATTAACACAAAGGAATGACTAGGTTAATGGTAGGCTTTCAGGCACCAGTAGAGGAGGTATTTTGGGTCAAGGGAGGGGCAAGAGAATCTTCTGGAGTATACCATACTAAATGGATAGAAATGAGTAGCAAGCTCTCAGTAGACACTGGATCCACTGGTGCAACCAACAGACTTTGCTGTTTCACTCCTGTGATGGAAAAATCAACCTACTTGTTTCCAATGGACAGGAGGAAGGGTTTGTCTTCTGGGGCCAGTATTTCCCCTGAAAGCTGGCAGAGAGGATGAGAGAATTACCTGGGGCAAAGCAAGCAGCTTTCCTCACCCCCTACCCCCGACCCTCCATGTTGAATACCAGAGCAGAGAGTAGGAAAAGGAGAGGTGAGCTCAGGAAACAGTGACGTAGGGTGCAAGTGGAAAAGTACAGGAGAAAAGGAATACAGGGAAGCACCCAAGGGGGAGCAGGCAGGAGACACAGCAGAGGCATGGGGAGTTCAGCAGAAAGCACCATGAAAACAGATGGGGCAAGTGGAGGAGACTGCAGTCTGGGAATCTCCTTGCCCCTCATGGATCAACTGGGCAGAAGTGGCCTCTTGGCTTCTTCTTTCAAGTCTCCAAACTCTCACCCCCACCTCTATGCCTACAACAGCATAGGCATTTTCTTTTTTTTTATTTTTAAATTTTATTTTATTTTAAACAGAGTCTTGCTCGGTTGCCCAGGCTAGAGTGTAGTGATGCAATCTTGATTCACTGCAGCCTCTGCCTCACGGGTTCAAGTGATTCTCCTGCCTCAGCCTTCTGAGTAGATGGGATTACAGGCGCCCGCCACCACACTCAGCTAACTTTTTTTGTATTTTTAGTAGAGATGGGGTTTCACCATCTTGGCCAGGCTGGTCTTGAACTCCTGACCTCAGGTGATCCACCTGCCTCGGCCTCCCAAAGTTCTGGGATTACAGGTGTGAGCCCCCGCGCCCGGCCAGGCATTTTCTTAAAACCTCATCTGATCACATTATTCCCTAGATTAAAATTGTTTGGTAGCTCAACATTGTCTCCTTAAACAAAATCTAAGCTCCTTAATGTGTCCTACAAGAGCCTTTTATGACAGGTCCCTGCTTCTCTAGCCTCATTGATTTTGTGAATAATGAATGAATATGTTTAGTACATTTTAGTTATAAATTCTCTTTACAGAATTTGGCTGTAAAGTTCCACTTTAAGAACCCTAGGAGGATATTGGTTGTATTTATACAACCCAACTCCAGGAGGACTCCGTGACTGAACTCCTGTCTGTGCAGCAGGTGCCCTGGAAGGAGCTGATTCCACCGACCAGGATGACCTGTACTCTTACTGATCGAGTGGGGCAGGAGGCTGGGGTTATCTAATAGAGATTTGAATGAATTACACCAACACCCTATGACTCTCATCGAGGACCCTGGTGCTGACAGAGAAAGTCCTCTCTTTCACTGTCCAAATCCTGGCCACCCTTCAAGACCCATTTCAAATACCACCTCAGTCTCAGGAATAAGGATTTCTGGTATTTTGGCAGCATCCCTGGTTTGTAGAGATGAGGAAGATTTGGTACTAGAAGTTGACAGGCCTTGGCATGAGGGGGTGCAAGTGGTCCAAGGTCCAGTCTTCAGGGCCCACAGCAATCTGTCCCGCTACTGGGGCACAGAGGCAGGCAGTTCCAGCAGCAAACAGTAGCTGAAATAGAATGAAAGCTTTTGTCAGGGTGGTTCCGGGTGACCATTTCCTTAGAGCAGGAACCTGCCTAGGGATATGAAACTAGGTTCAGGTGCCTGAGGTAAGATGCAAGCAAGAGAAACGCAGGGTGTCAGGGCCCCAGCTTGGGTTAGGAATGTGAGTCAGATCCCAGTCATGCAGGCCAAGTCAATCCACCAGTCATGGCTAAGGGAAGGCAGGAATTCTGTGGGTCTC
The DNA here is from genome assembly GCF_003255815.1 of Theropithecus gelada. Classification (NCBI taxonomy): domain Eukaryota; kingdom Metazoa; phylum Chordata; class Mammalia; order Primates; family Cercopithecidae; genus Theropithecus; species Theropithecus gelada. The sequence continues at coordinate 105,941,608 of NC_037671.1, read as the reverse complement.
CAGGTGTTAGGGGCCCAGTGGATGATGCTGCATCCATGAACTATCAAAAAAATGCTTGATTCAGCCTGACCAGCTGCTAGATTGGCAAGGCTAAAGTCATTCTGGCCAGAGCTCGAGAACTAGGTGTGGCTTAGCTTGAGGGCAAATGGTGCTGTGAGCTGCAGCTGCTCCTGGTTGGGGAGGCAGGGGCTGGACCTCCTCCTGCCCTCCCCATGATATGTGTTGGCACTTCTCCTCACTCAAGTCTACATGCTCTTACTGTAAACCACCTCTGCAGCATGAAGCACAGGGCCAGGCACACACAGGAAATGAGAATCCAGTTGGATGCAATTGCACGTAGCTCCTTTGCAGTGCATGCCTTGGTGTGCGCTGAGCTCTGTAACCCAGCCCTTTCCCATGGTACTGATAGCACTGATCAGGACCCCTCTTCCTCTGTGTGCAGTGGAAGGTAGAAACAGCCACTCTCCATTCTTGCTGGGAAGTAGCCTGGGACCAGTAAGGAAATGGAGGACAGTATGTTATAATCCATACGTACCTTCCCCTGCCATCTCAGCGTCTATTCCTTCTGCCTTTCTGCCCCAACATCAGCAGAAAAACTTCATCTGGTTGCCATGGAGACCAGCCACTGACTCTAGTGTGCCTGTTTATTAAAGATGAAAGTAATATATGCCTGGTTAATCTGAGCAGCTGTCAGAGAGAGATTCGGCTATTAGTAAATGAAGGCACTAATTTTGAGGCATGATCACTCATTTAGGAGAAAGAGACAGGCTCTGCTCTGTCTTCTGAGTGGAACTGGGTAGTGGGGATAAGGTCTGCCCTAGGCAAGCATTTCTTGTTTGGGTTTTTATGTTTATTTTATAACAGGTATGGTAACTGTACTTCTTTTTCCCCTTATTTCCTACTGAAAATATATAGCCTTTCAGTAGTGTGATAGATTAATTAGGCTTTGTGGGCAGGCCCAGGAAACCCAAGCCCTCCTATGACGTCGTTTCCTTTGGAAAATGCATTCTCGATTCCAAGCCACCTACTTACAAATGAGGTTGTCTGTTTATTCATTCAACAGTCTCCACCAGGTGTGTGAGAGGAAAAGAGGTGGTGCTGAGCCACATGGAGGACTTGATGTGTTTTATGTGTGCTTAGACAGGTAGGAGAGAAGCCGTCACCTTCCAAGGGAGTTGATCAATTAGATGGGACGGTGATGACTTGCGTGATCTTTAAAAAATCGGTCCATTTGTTTTTATTTTTTGTTCTTTTCATTTGTTCAATAGTAAAATCTGAGAGAAAATTTGAATTCTGAGACTCATTATATTGGTTCACCAAGTACTTTCTAAAATCAGGTAAGTAGCCTGTGTTAATCCCTGCTGGGTTGTGAAGAAGAGCACACTCTCCTTCCCTGCACTGCAGTGCGTTGGGATGAGCAAACCACCTGGGAGTGGTACGGGGAGAAGGCTGCTGGCAGCTGGCCTTCAAGTGCAGAAACCAGGTTCCAGCCCCAGCGATCTCGTCATAGTCCAGTCAAGTCTCTCACCCTTTCTGACCTCAGTTTCCTCAACTGAAAATGAAGGAAAGAGCAAGCTAATCTTTTCCAATTCAAAATATTCTTTTGTTCTTGAAGAAGACTGTCAGTGCAGAAAGGGCCCCTAACCTGGAACAGCTGGGCAAGGGTTAACCCTGGTATTAGGTTACCATTAAGCAAGTACATCCTGTGCCTCTGGTCAAATATGTCTCAGGCCAAAGCAGCTACTTGTCTCTAGTTAGTCTCTCTGCATCAGCACCCAGGCATTCAAGTGGTGGTCTGGGCAGGAGCTCCCACTCTGTTTTTCCTGAGCTACCTAGTCCATGGGAAGGAAGATATATGCAGCTAAGGAATAGGAAGTGGATATTCTCTGTGCCTTCAAGAACCGGGATCAGCCAGGAGCTGCAGAAAAGAAGCTTCAGGGCAGCAGGCCTCAGAATGGCTGCTAGCCAATCCCCTGAAGCATTTATTTCTACCCTCTTCGTGCCTAGGGCAAGTAGAGCTACTGCTGTCTGGTGCCACTGTAATGCTGTCTCCTCCTCTGAGTTCATCCTGGAAACATTTTCTCCCATAAGACACGCACAGGTCTTACGTTTACATGTTTCACTGAAAGAAATTTGAGTCCATTGATGGGATGACAAGGTAGATCATAAATGAACACTTTTTAAACACATCTTTAAAAAAATAAGTTTATGCCAATTGTACAAAACAATAGGGGAGAGGAAATAATATTCATTTGTTTATCCATTCATTGGTTTGACAATTACCTATTGCAGGCACTTGTTATGAGCCAGGGATGGTTCTAAGTATAAACCTGCCCTAGAGGATCATATATTATTTTTTCTTAAAGTCAGCTTTATTGAGGTATACTTTCTATACAATAACATTCACTCATTTTAAGTGTAAAGTTTGATGCATTTTGACAAATGCACGGGGCAGTATAACCACTGCTAAGATCAAGATAGAGAACATTTACATCACCCTGAAAAGATTGCTTGCGCTGCTTGTAGTCAATCTCCTACCCTCCCCCCAGCCACTGGCAACCACTGATCTGCTTTCTGTCACTATAGTTTTGCCTTTTCTAACATGTCATATAAGAAGCATATATTTTAGCAGTGAATACAGCCAAATGAGTAAATAGACATTTGCATTCCCAAGTGAGGCAAGAGCTTTGAAATGGGACATACAGGCTGTGCTATGGGAGCATGTAAGCTAAGTTGAGAAGAGGCTTCTAAGCTGAGATCTGAAGGGCCAGTAGCAGTTTTTTAGGCAAAGAGTGAGAGTAAAGTGTGTTCCATGCTGGGAGGCTACTATATGCAAAGGCCAAGAGGAGACAGACTGCAAGGCGGATTCATCTAGGACCTGCAAGTTTTCACAGCTCAAGGATGGAGTAGGAGAGAGTAGGAGTGGCTAGTCAAGACTTTGAAGAGATAAACCAGTTCAGACAAAGAAGTTCTTTCTGAGCATTGTTTGACCTTTATTCCCAGTGGGGAGCTACGGAAGGATCTTCAGCAGAAAAGTGACGGGATCAGATTTGCATTTTAGAAGGATCACTCTCCCTGCATGTAGGGAACAGATGGAGGGCAAGGCAGGAGGTAGGGCCCCCTATTAAGAGGCTGGTGCAGTGATCCAGATGAGAGATGCTTAGAGCTGCCGCCAGGGGAGGGGCAGGTAGTGAGAATGAAGAGAAGTGGATAAGTATGGGAGAAATGTAGGAAGCAGCAGTAACAGTACTTAGTAACTTACTGGATAGTGGAGAGGATGAGAGAGAAAGGCCTCACGGAGGATTCCTTGGTTTCCAGCTTGGACACCTGGGTGGGAGATGGTAGCATCAATGAGATAGCAACTTCAGTGGAGTAGGGTTGGAGGGGTGGGGAGAGGAGACAATAGGTTCTGTTTCAGACATGTTGAATTTGGGAGTGTCTAAGAAAATGATGTCCAGCAGACAATCGGGTGTTCAGGTCTCAGGAAAGAGCTCTTCACAGAGCTTATTCTTCTCTAGTCTCTGTAAACGAGCTTCCAGGTTCTTTCATAGAATTTCCTTGCAGAAAAAAATCAAAGGATTTGTCCTGTCAAGTGGAATGTTTGTCATATGAAAGGGATTGGCTTCTTGTGTAGTTTGGTCTAGAGAGATTTGTTTCCATGTTACAAACCTTTGAAAAACCGGGAAAAATTTAGTGATGTCCAACTTTGATGACATCTCTTCTTCCCCAATACAATCAATCTATTGACATAATAATCTTGAATATCTTGCAGATGAGGAAGAAAAAATAAAGTCAAATGAGCACACCGAGGCCAACCAGATCTGAGATTTCTAATCTTAAATTGCCTGGGGGTGTGGATGTTATGTGTCTGCTGACACGGGTAGATTGTATATGGTTGCCTTTATAAAATGAAGCCCATAGAAATGTTTCAGTAAACAGAGTCCTTCAAGTGAACTAAATGTCAAAGGAAAATCTTTTCCTTGCCATCCTCCTTTTCTCTTTTAAACAGAAAGATCCTAAAGAAGCTGTATTAGTGCCCTCAAGAGAAACAGAAGCAATAGGATATATAGATCTATATGTTGGATCCTATATATAGCTATAGGATATATAGATGTATATATCCTGTATATAGATATCAGATGTATAGCTCTTTCCTATTGATCTATAGATCGACATATAGGATATATAGAGAGAGATATGCATAGGCCTGATATAGACACATAGGTCTGATGTCTGAGGCCAGAAGATAGATGCCTCAGCTCAAGGAGAGAGCACATTCACCCTTCCTCTGCCTTTTGATGCTACTTGGGTTCTCCACGGGTTGGATGGTGCTCACCCACTTTGGTGAGGGCAAATGTTCTTTATGCAACTACCAATTCAACACCCTCATGACACACCCAAAAATAATGTTTTACCAGCTGTCTGGAAAAACCTTTGGCCTAGTCAAAATGACACGTAAAAGTAGCCATCATAGAAACTCATTTCAGTGTTGTTTTGTTTTATTACGGGAAGACTGGAGAAACCTAATCCTAGGTGCTGCCATTGGGACAAAGAATAGGAACCAGACACAGTGCTGTTTTAGGGTGGGGCAGAATTATGCTGAGGGAAAAGTTATTATCACTCTTTAAGGCCAAGGAAGCCACAATTTTTAAAGAAGCTTCTAGAAATTCTACCTAATAGAAAATAAAGATAAACTTCTGTAAGGAATTTCGTTCTTTTCAGAATTCACAATCTGAAATGTAGAAGCTCATTCCTTCATGGTTCTCATAGATATTTAGGGTGACTGAGGGGTCAGTGGATCCATAGCACTCAGGCCAGGCTTCTCCCGAGTCCCTTTCTTCGGCACAGAGGGAGTGACTCACAGATCCTCTACCCCCAAAGGCGTTGTTTTCTCATCTCAACAAGAATCCAGCGGCTGTCATTTTATCAGCACATGTCACTAGCTTCTCAAGTGAGACTACTCTTAAGTGATCTGTGTTTGAAGAGTGCCTTTCCCTTTCTCTTCCGTAACTAAGAGGATGAAAAAGTACACTCACTCCCTATATAAAAGCTGTGTGTTGTGAGCAGTCATCTTGCCTGGCTGAGAACTCTAGGATCTTTTTCTCTGCTCTCCGTTAGGCTGACACTCATAGCCAGTCCTTCTGTTTATTAGCCCTCGGAATCTATTTGAAAATACTTTTGCTTTCATTATAACATAAGTCACATTCTTCTTGCATCTGCCACTGCATTTTCCAAAAGGGTTATGTCAAGGGAAATTCAACACTCACCTTCCTCATTATTTGCCCACCAGCTTGCTCACTCATCAAAAGACCAGAGTTATTTGATACTTCAGAAGAGTATTTTCCCCCTTAGATGATGTGTCAAGGGAAGGGGAGCTGGCCTCAGGGTCAGGTGACAGAATTTTCTTCACATTTCTGTTGTTGACTCAATAAATGTCCTTGGACAAGTCACGGAGTCTCTTCATGCTTTGGTCTCTGGGGACAAAATCTGCCAACCGCAGCGTGTGTATTTGAACCTCAGTGCCCTCTGGAATAAAAATAGGAGGGGACCAGGTGTCCATGTGACCCCAAGCTGATGGGAAGAGGATGACATAGGATTTCAAAATGTCCTTGAGCTGTAAATTCTATAATAGGGTCAGGCCCACCAGTGGCCTTCAAGCACTGGTACAGTGGTGTGTGGATAAGTTCTAGTACTTGAATTTTTTCAGTAGATAGGAGGCACTGTGTCAACCTCCCACCCATGGATATTCTATTTGCTCTGTGTCCCCGCGTCTCTGCATTTCCCTGCCATATTACTTACCACTGGTCATTATTACTTGCTTGATCACTTGTCTCCTGATCTGTAAGCTGTTTGAGGGAGGGGGAGCACGTCTGCCCTTTGTAACACTGTACCCTCAGTGTGGTACACAGGAGCACATGCCTGGCACATAGAAGTTATGTAAGAAACATTTGCCAAGTGGACAAACGAATCGTGGTGCCTGGCCTCTATAGAAATCCCTTTTCTGCATCATTAAGGTTCCCAAGCCTGGCCAAGAAGTAGCGGGATCTGATTAGCCTCATCTCCTCATAACCCTACTTCCTATCATGTTATAATGAAAGCAGATCTCAGCCCAAATGCTGGCACACATACATATTTATTAGTAAGAAGATTCGACATCATTCACGCAGCTGGTTCTGTAAGCTTGGCAAATTTCCAGCCCTCTGACCTTTTCAGTGTTTTGTCCACACTCTACATGAAAGGGCCTCTTAAGAGTGACAGGGCAGTATTCTAAAGACCAGATTTTAATTGCACCAGGTAACCGAATTGTCTGAATTCATAGCTGAACACAGGACAAGGTCAGAATCACATTTCTTATGCCATTTAGAAAGGTGACAAGTGAAGGGCTGGCCAAAATCTTACACCCAGCTTATGTAAGAGTAGAGACTGTCCCTAATGCTTTCTCCAGTCCACTTGTCTTGAACACCATTAGGTTCAACAGTAAAAGCCCATTTCTCACTTCCTTCATGTTAATTAACTGATGACTAATTTTACCAATGAGAAGCCATTTTTATTATTTATCGTTATGATTTTTATCATTTTGTTAATTAGCCAAGCTTCTGCTGTTGACTCCAGATAAAGACAGTTAAAGCACTTGGGGTGACCACCTAAGTAAATTTTTTCATGGTGAGCCAATGGAAGCAACAGAAGCAGCTCAGACTTTTGAAAAGTGATGAAAAAGACCCATGATGCCCTGTTCCTTGAAAATGAAGAAAAGGGTGACAGCCCTACAGAGTTTTTTTCTTTGCATGTTCTTACCAACACTCAGGAGATATTCAGTCTACTAGCTGGCTTCCCCATGTGGACCTCAGTCTATGGGATGTAACTGGGAGTAATTTACCTTCTGGGTTCTCTTACAACCTCCTTAGCTATGTAGGTGATTTCAGGCCCAAGGGGGAAGATATCAGATGAGCCCAGAACATTTTGATTCTACTGACCGAGGTTCCTCACCTCCCTCTCTTTGTTTCTGATAAATACACATATTAAGGTCAGCTGAAGAGTGATGACTCTGTGATGACTGCCCTGAATCCTTACTCCTCTGAGTTTCTGTCTTCTGTAGCCTCTTAGCCATGTTACAGGTGAAGGTCTCAAGTTATCTGCACCACTAGGAATCTTTTGTATTATTGTGACTGATACGTATCCTCAGAGTTGTATCAGTGTTTTCCCCTATACACACATGCACATACACGCACCACACACTATACACATTCTGTAAGACGGAGCCTCTATTTTTGGTGTCTGCTTAGCCCTCCAGTTTCCCACTGGGATTAGTGGTTTTCTCCGAACTTCAGACAACTTGGAGATCCTGTCTAACTTTGGTTGCTCTTCCTTGGCAGACTGGAACTTACTCTTAGTATGGTAGAGCCAATCACTGGCTCTCAGGGAACTCATCACCCTAAACTATGCCTGACAGGACCAGAACACCATCATCTCGGACAAACACTGCCACTTTAAGTTCCAGCTCCCTTTCTTTTTTTTTTTTTTTTTTTTTGAGGCGGAGTCTCGCTCTGTCGCCCAGGCTGGAGTGCAGTGGCGCGATCTCAGCTCACTGCAAGCTCCGCCTCCCGGGTTCCCGCCATTCTCCTGCCTCAGCCTCCCAAGTAGCTGGGACTACAGGCGCCGCCACCACGCCCAGCTAATTTTTTTTTGTATTTTTAGTAGAGACGGGGTTTCATTGTGTTAGCCAGGATGGTCTCGATCTCCTGACCTCGTGATCCGCCCGTCTCGGCCTCCCAAAGTGCTGGGATTACAGGCTTGAGCCACCGCGCCCAGCCTCCAGCTCCCTTTCTATCCTCATGCATTTCAAGGAAATCACTTGTCTTCTCATTACAAGCAGCCAGAGAGAGCAGACAGTAAAATACAGATAAGACGGGCACAGAGGGAGATGGGAGGAAAGTCTCTTGGACTTCACCCTCATACAATGGGCCCCAGTAGAACAGTGGGCCTTAATAAGCACATTCCTTTCCTTTCAGGTGCAGTAAGATAGGGAAGCTAAAGGCAGACTGGGGGGATATGCCTGCAGCTGCAGAAAGATGTATGGGAACAGACACACAATTCTCCCTCCCAGATAAGCACAACAAAGAGACACAGAAGCAGTCCAAGCCTGATATAAACTCTCCCACCCTGAATCTTTAAAAACTCTTAGTCTGCAAGAGAGTGTGGCTTCTGACTAACTCGGTCAGAAGTCCCTCCAAAGTTTAAAATAAACCTGTTAACTGTTAAGCCACCCTTCGTGTTTCTCCCCTCTTTCTTTAATTCTTACAATGCCTTCCTGATGGCTGACTGCCAGGAAACCCCTTGGATACAACACTCAGCCTGAAGCTGCTGACTCCCCTGGGTGTCGCCGTCCTAACTACCCATGGAAGAGCTAACCCTGTTGACAAGAGCTTCCCCCAGCTCTAATCCTACCTGGTTTTGGTTTTGTTTCTTTCCCTACCATCTGGGCAGCTATGTTGGCCCAATGAATTTGACTTATAGTATTAGCATAGTATAGAGCTAATTTTATATGTATTTTTTCCATGGTAAACAAGTTACTCACATTTTCTGTCATTCCCACTAACCTTGCTAGGGACAGTCCAAAGGAGCAGCTCTAAGTGAGGATACTTTGCCGTGTATGACCCTGTCCCTAGAGCAGATTGGTTCAGGGTTGACACCTAGCAAAAAGGCAATCAATAGGTTGGTCAGCAACTTTTCTCATAACCTGATGCACACATAAAAGCTGGGTTAAACGCCATTTCTTCCTTGGAAATTTAACCAAAGAAAGGTCAAGAAAAAAAAAGACTTGGTAGGATGCTTTGAAATGAAAAGATAAGAATTGGAGCTACAACAGGTTGTAGGAAGCCCCGGTTGCAAAATATTGAAACTATGAGCAAGCTGTAGTGATGGTGGAGAGAAGAGTTTCAGGCCAAGGGAAAGAAGCAGCTCAGGGGAGACTGAGCTAGGCCAGTGGACGTGGCCCCCTAACTCCTGCCACAGAGCCCTGGAGTCTCCTGGAACCAGAGTGGCTCCTCAGTACCAGGGCAGTGAGGCCTTTCCTTTCCAATGCCTCTTCCTACCTTCCGTGGAAGACCAACTCCATTAATGTTCCACATTTGTTCTTACAAAACATCCCCCTCCTAAGCTAACCTAGATGAGTCTGCTCCTTACAACCAAGAAAACCCGCCTACTTTACTGGATTCTCTCTGTGTGCAGAGATGGTGGCATATTCTTTGTAGCTTTTTGCTCCTAATAAAATGCATCGTAAGGGTAAGTGATGAGTTCTCAGTAAGTGAAAGTTGAATAAACGAATTTTTGAAAGCCCAAAGGAACAGACAAGTTCATACACTTACTGTTATGTTGTCAAGTCTTCAGTCTGGCTTTCTGGAAGTTGAACAAAAGACGGCTACATTCCTAGCACCCCCGCCAAGCCTTTTCCTAGTCCATGAGTTTAGAGACGGACTGCAAATTTTAAACAATACAAATCTATAATCAGATTCAAAATCTCCCTCAAGAGGATAAATTCTCTACTCCTATTCTCAATCTAGTTTGTTGAACTGATCAACACACACACACACACACACGCACTCAAAATTATTTTAATATATGGATAGTCCTCGGTGTTGTTGTTTTGTTTTGTTTTGTTTTTTCGAGATGGAGTCTTGCTCTGTCGCCCAGGCTGGAGTGCAATGGCGCGATCTCGGCTCACTGTAAGCTCCGCTTCCTGGGTTCGTGCCATTCCCTGCTTCAGCTTCCTGAGTAGCTGGGACTACAGGCACCCGCCACCACGCCTGGCTAATTTTTTTCTGTTTTTAGTAGAGGTGGAGTTTTACTGTGTTAGCTGGGATGGTCTCGATCTCCTGACCTTGGGATCTGCCCGCCTTGGCCTCCCAAAGTGCTGGGATTATAGCCATGAGTCACCGCACCCGGCCAGTCCTCAGTGTTTTTAACACCTGAGTTTGTGGTTCTAATTGTCTGATTGAGCTACAAATTAACCAGAACTGGTTTGAGATCATCTTCCTGCTTGGAAGTTATTTCATCAATTCATTCTTTTATAACATTGTAGAAAAGTAACTTATGACAAGGAAGTAGTAACCTTTTCTTCCAAAGATATATAAAAATAAATTTGGTTATGAAGATAACTTTTGAACTTGGAGTTACTGAAAATTATTTACCATCAGAGAAATATGTACTGGTCCTAAGAATAATGATAAAAGCCACAGCCCCTACTCTGACAGCTGCTGGGCTGGTGGTAGAAGTTGTCTCATCTGCTCTTCCCCACCTTTCTGGGAGCACTAGTAGCTTTGACTATACACAGCTACCAGGAGAGGGAGAGTTCAGCCTAGACCAGGGGTTGGTCTCAAACCTTTACTGCAAAGGGCTGGACAGTAAATATTTCAGGTTTTGTGGGCCTCATAGTCTCCACTGCAAGTACTCCACCATGCTATGGTTGCACAAAAGCAGTCATAGACAATATGTGGAGGAATGAGTATGACTGTGTTCCACTAAAAGTTTATGGATGCAGAAATTTGAATTTTATATAATTTTCATGTGTCCCAAACTATTATTCTTCTTTTCAGCCATTTAAAAACGTAAAAACCATCCTTGCCTTGTGAGCTGTATCAAATCAGAGGATGAGAACATGGACGCAGGTTTGGGGTCCCTGCTTCCTACCCTAGCTGAGTGCTGGGGGAACAGGCTGTAGAATAGATGCCTCAGGTCAACATGCAGGGCTCCCAGGGTGGAAAGACTAGGGTCTCCCTCCCCAAGGTGAGTTCTGGAGTGACTCTGAGCCCTAGTGAAGCTTCATGTCCCTCATGGTACCACAGCAGCAGAGCAACGGTGGCCAAGGGGCCTGGACAGAACACCGTGCAGCCAGCTCTATGACAGGCCCCTACAAATGATAAGGACAAAGAGTCAAAGTTCCTGAGCCTCCATTTCAAAGTAGAGAGGAAGATGATGATGGCTGGCCAGCAAATTCAGAGAAGGCTAGGTTGGAAGGTGAGATCTGCCTGGACTCTACAACCAGAGGCCATTACAAGACTGGGTCCCCTTGGCCAATACAGCAGGGGCAGCAGCTGGTGCCCAAAGACTGCATGGGATGGAGGAGGCTCTTCTCAGAGGAGAAGTGGCCTGCCTCCATGCCTCTGGGTTCCCTAGAGCTGGTGAGGGGTAGGAGAGAGGGTGCTCACTGTCTGTTTGTGCTAGAGGTACAGGGAGAGTTGTACACAGAAAACACTCCAAACTCCTCCAATGCCAGAACTAAAACAGAGTGCATCTTAGAAGCAGTATCTACCTTTCTTTAGAGCGCATTTTAGTCCATAAACAAGGGATATTTAAAAGCCACACAAGGCTAGGTGCTGTGGCTCATGCCTGTAATCCCAATGCTTTGGGAGGTACTGGAGTTTAAGACCAGCCTGGGCAACATAGTAAGACCCCATCTCTTAAAATAAAAGCCACACCCGTCTCTTCCCACTGGACCAGGGGTCTTCCCAGACCAGCTGCAGGATGGCTGACCTCCCGAGGGGCTGCACATCCTGTTTGAGACAGGGCGTCACCAGGCAACAGCAGGAAACCCAGCCAGCCTCCATGCTCTGGACACTTTTTGTGTGGCGATGACTTTACTCTGCAGAGAGGTGGCCACACTGAAGTGCTCCCTCTTCTGCAGGTCAGCTTCCATGACCTAGAAGAGCTCTGTGAGTAGGGCTGTGGTCTCGGGAGGATTATTCCAGAATCCCCTCAAAGTATTTGTTTAAGTTTAGAAACAGGCCTGGAAATGATAAAATCGTCCACATTTGACTGCCATTAATTAACTTTTATGAGAAGCAAAGCCTTTGGTTTCTTTAAGCCTCAATTTCTTTCTTCCTTTTTTTTTTTTTTTTGTTTTTTAATTTATTTTTTTGAGACAGAGTCTCGCTCTGTCACCCAGGCTGGAGTACAGTGGCATGATCTTGGCTCACTGCAATCTCCGCCTCCTGGGTTCAAGCCATTTTCTTGCCTCAGCCTCCCAAGTAGCTGGGATTATAGGTGTGTGCCACCACGCCCGGCTAATTTTTGTATTTTTAGTACAGATGGGGTTTCACCATGTTGGCCAGGCTGGTCTTGAACTCCTGACCTCAAGTGATCTGCCCGCCTCAGCCTCCCAAATTTCTGGGATTACAGGTGTGAGTCACTGCGCCCGGCCTGTGCCTCAATTTCTTCCTGCCTCACTATAGTTACGTCATATTTATTTCTCTAAGTCCCTCCTCAACAGATTTTATTCTACTACTGAAATCCAGTCTGCAGAAACTAAAAGTTGTATAGTGGATATGAAATTTATATTACCACCATAGTTCAATATCTGAGGGGTAAAAATAAAATGTGACTATTTATTTCCACAAAACTGAACCTATCAATTCAGGATAACTTTTGCTTTAAAACTCATGACTCCTTGAATCAATAGTCAATTTCTGGATCTTTCCCCTCCTCCTAGGTCATCTTCTCTCTGAAGGCTGTCGCAGTTCCTGTGCAGAGAGAGAGGGCACTGCAGCACCCAGGCGCTGGTGAGAGGGAGCTTCTGGCTCACACTATTCTCTGCCTTCCATTGGCATTGACTCAGCCGAAACTTGGCACATCTTGTCCTCTTAGTCATGCGCTGGCATCTACCACTTGTGCCCAAATCCACCATGGCCTCACGTCACCAGGCCCACATATTCCCAGGTTCCTTTGGCTCTGCAAGCCTGTGGTGCTTGGGCACGCTTGGGCATGCTTGGCTGCTTTTTCTTCCCCCTGCTGTATTGCGGGGGCTTCTGAGACACTGACTTCCTTGGCCTCTCACTCAATCCTTACCAGATGGGGGCTTCTTTTATATGCTTGCAGAGCCTCTGGTTCACACCCAGGGAAGTGAAGCATAGTTCCCTCTGCACCCAGTTCTTCTTTCACTAAAATGGGTTTTTATTGCCCACCCCCCAAACTCAAGCAAGGCCAATGGTAAGGACAGGATTTGGGACTGTCTCCAAGACATTCATTAATATCTATTTTAATCTCTTCTCACAATTCTCTCCCCTCAGACATTCCAGGTCTTAGATGACATGACTTAAATTAGAAAGATGTCAAATATCCCCAAATTAACTTATAAAACTAGTGCAATCCCAGTTAAAATCCTAGCTGTATTTTTTTTTGTAGATACTTGATATACTTATTCTAAAATGTGTAGGGGTTCTCACTGTGGTAGCACCTATACTAAAATTGAAATGATATGAAGAAGATTAGCGTGCCCTCTGTGCAAAAATGGCTTGCAAATTTGTGAAGCATTCCATATTTTAAAAATAAATAAATAAAATGTATAGGAAAAAATAAGTTCCACAGGGAGCTAAATCAAATGGTACAATAAAGAGGGGAAATTGCCCACCAGATAGCAAGACACCCTACAAAGTTGTTTTGAATGTGGCAGTTGAGTGGAATAGATGGTTCACAGGTAGCTCTGCCCTTGCCTGTGAATTTCGTACAATGTCGAGTTGGCTCCACAGTTTAATTAGGGGGTGGATGGATTGTTTAGTAGATGGTGATAGAAAAATAGGCAGAGAAAGAAAGGATAGAGAAAATTAAAGTAGGATCCATATCTAACCCCACATACAAAGGAGTTTCCAACATACAAGAGACCTAAATATGAAAGATAAGATCATAAAGTTAACAGGAGAAAAGCATTGCGACCTGGAAGGGGTAAAGAAATCCTTAAATAAGACTTTGAAAGTACAAGCCACAAGACAAATTGATAGATCGGATTACATCAAAATTAAGTATTTCTGTGAACAAGTGACATTGCAGTTGAACTGAAGAGATGATGACAGTTTGGGAAGAGATTATGAGGTCTAAAAGTGACAAAGGGGATGAATATCTAGAATATACAAAGAACTCCTGATAGTATCCCAGAAGAAAAATGTGTGACATATTCAGGCAATTTACAATCACTCAAGGCTGTGTAAGGCTGTAAGGCTATTACACAGCTATTAGCATAGAGAATTTAGAGAGCTCGAGAATGCCAATGCTGGCAGAGGTGTGGGAATAAGGTTTTCCTGCTGCTGGTGGGAGCACAGGTTGGAGAAAGATCTGGCACTAGCTAATCAAATTAAGTGTCTACTCAGGGGCATAGTTCCCTTAGAAATTCTCACACAGGTCCATTAAAGGGGTATGTAGAAGCAGGGGTCAATCCAGAATTTGTGGGGCTTGAAGTTTATATAATTTGGGGAACCCTGTTATGATATTGTGATATAATAAATAAAACACATTTGGTCCCTGCCACTGGTTCCTGACACCTGACTCCTAAAACCTTTGGAATCTCCAAAGAGATAAGTGTCTTTTTGTAAGCAAATGAGATGACTGGTGGCTGGGAGCTCCTAGATAGCTGTGGGATGGAAGCTGGTCGCCAAAAGACCAAGGCATGATTAGGGAATTGGGACTTTCAGCTCCAGCCCCCAATGTCCAGGTTGGGGAGAGGGACTGAAGGTTCAGGTGATAGCTGATGGTCAATAATTTAATCAGTTATGTCTATATAATGACTCCTCCATGAAATAAAAACAAAAGGACAGGGCTTGGATGAGCTTTTGGATAACAAAACATGTGGAGGTACCTGGAGGGCATGCTTGGAAAGGGCATGGGAACTTTGTGCCCCTTCCCACATACCTTGCCCTGTGTGTCTCCTCCATCTGGCTGTTCATCTGTATCCTTCATGATATCCTTTATAATAAACGGATAAACATAAGTAAAGTGTTTCCCTGAATTCTGTTCACCACTCTGGCAAATAAATCAAACCCAAGGAGGGGGTTGTGGGAATCCCAATTTATAGCTGGTGGTCAGAAGCACAGGTCACAACCTGGGGCTTTTGATGGGCATCTGAAGTTGGGGGTAGGAGCAAACTTGTGGGACCAAGCTCTTAACCAGTGGGATCTGATACTATCACCAGGTAGACAGTGTCAGAATTGAACTGAATTAGAGGACATCCAGCTGGTGTCTGCTGGAGAATTGCTTGGTACGTGGAGAAATAGCTCATCAAAGAAACGTTCTATGTTGTGTGAGTATAGGAGGAGAAAAAAATAGTTTGGCTCTTTTTCCCCTCAGACCTGTTTAAGAAAAAGAACACAAATGATGAATACACAATTAGGTATGGAGCTTTGGAAGAAGCTTGTACAAGTGAGAAGCCCCAAAGCTGGAGCTTTATCAGCCTCTCTGTGGATTAGCCTCAATTTATGGGGAGGTTCTTGGCAATGTTGTGTGTAGAGTGAGGAGATGAAAGCTTTTAAGCCAATTTGGTTATCACACCTCTCGGGCTCATTGGGATAGATAATTGATGATACTATCTCAGCCTTCTCTTTAATACTAAAACATATACCTAAACCTAAAAAAATAGTCCTCAAGTAATGGGCACCCAGATCTCCAAACTGGCTCAAATAATCTCCTATCACTAAGGCTAAGGGCTGCTGGGTGTAAACATGTCAGACCCATAGAGATAGGGTTAGGAAGTCCTCACGCCTCTGGCGAGGCAAGATCATTCAGTTATACTTGTCGAGAGAAAATATTTTGCAATACTTCCAAATTTGTTTATTTATTTTTAGACATGCCTGTCTACTAAGGAGAGCGTTTGAAAAAAGAAGCTCCATGAAATCTTCTGGATGTGCTGGAGCTTGCTCCACTCTGTGAACTGTGCCCCCAGGGTGTGTGCTGAGTTCACCTGCCCCAGCCAGTTTTCTGGGAGGAAATCTCCAACCTATTTCTAATGAGGGGCAGTGAAAGCTGGAAACACTGGGCTTCCCTATGATGTAAGGGACTCAGAGAAGAGGAAGAAGCTAAAGGAGCATCAGTCTCTCCTGAGTGGAGCTAGTTCTAGAGATGGCTACTGTAGGGGATCAGAATATGCCACCCTAAAATTTGTACTTTGGCGTAACGATTATTTGAAGCTGAAGACAATTGAAAACAGCGGACACCATAAAAACACTCTCCTTCCCCCACCATTTGCCTAGAAGTAGGCTTAGATGCTTAATCACCAGACTTTTTTCTGTTTTGTTTGAGACGGAGTCTCGCTCTGTCGCCCAGGCTGGAGTGCGGTGGCGCGATCTGGGCTCACTGCAAGCTCCGCCTCCCGGGTTCACACCATTCTCCTGCCTCAGCCTCCTGAGTAGCTGGGACTACAGGTGCCCACCACCACGCCCAGCTAATTTTTTTGTATTTTCAGTAGAGACAGGGTTTCACCGTGTTAGCCAGGATGGTCTCAATCTCCTGACCTCATGATATGCCCACCTCAGCCTCCCAAAGTGCTGTGATTACAGATGTGAGCCACCACACCTGGCTTTTTTTTTTTTTGATTAGCCCAGTGACAGCATGAGGGGAATCTATACCACAAACCTTACTAACACAATCCTGACTTTCTATTAGTTTCCCTCATATATTTATCTTCCCACAGTTTTCTGCCCTTGTGTCTTAGTCTGTTTCCTACTGCTATAACAGAAGCCGCAGATTGCATAATTTATAAAGAAAAGAGATTTATTTGGCTCATAGTTCTGGAGGCTGGGAAGTACAAGGGAATGGCACCTGCATCTGTCAATACTCATTCCATGGTTAAAGAGAGGAAGGTGGAAGTGAGTGTGTGAAACAGAGAGAGAGGAAATCTGGCCAAACTCATCCTTTTTATCAGGAACCCACTCTCAATAACTAACCTACTCTTGTGATAACAGCATTAATCCATTCATGAGGGTCGAACTTTCATGACTTAATCACTTCTTAAAAGCTCCACATCCTGCAATAAATTATTTTTAGAGATGGGGTCTTATTATGTTGCCTAGGCTGCTCTTGAACTCCTGGGCTCAAGTGATCCTCCCACCTCAGCATCTCAAAGTGCTGGGATTACAGGCATGAGCCACCATGCCTGGCCCTGCAATAAATTTCAACATGAATCTTGGAAAGGACATTGAAACCACAGCACGTTGGAATCCTAAAATCCTTTCCTTCGTCTCATCACTTCTCTACAAATTTACTGTTCTTTGTTAAGATGTTATATAAGCCCCAGCCTCTAACCATCCCTTTGACTTGCTCATCACCGAGTTCCTTCTGTGAGGATGTGCATTGCACATGTTAATAAACTCTGTTTTTCTCCTGTTTTTTAGACTGTCTTTTGTCAGTCTTATTTGCAGGCCCCCAGCTGGAGAACCCAGGAGGAAGAGGAAAAAAGTTTTTTCCTCCTCTACACTCCCCATGCATGACTACAGAGTGAGGAGGAGGCAGCAAGCTCTGTGACCCCAACTGCAGAGCAGAAACAGCAATGAAAGGACTGATGATCCAACAAGGACCAAGCAACATTTATGCAGCTATGGTCAGTGTGAATCTGGCTTGTTTGATGCCCAGAGTGAATTCATTTTTATCAATCTTCATCTATACAACAAAATTATCTTCAGTAATAATCATAAAAATGGAATAGATAATAACAATGTCCAGGAAAAAAACAGTCAGTAAATGTTAAAAATTGAACTTCATATATACTGTTATGCCAGAAAAAAAGAAAAAAGAAGTGAAATAAATATTATAGTAAAATAAAAAGAAATAGACAGGGAAGACTTATACCTACATGTTTGTTGTAGTCTGAGATAACATTACAGTTTACAACAAATAATAATAAAGAAAATTTCAAACTAAAAATATATTATGTCCAGGCATGGTGGCTCACACCTGTAATCCCAGCACTTTGGGAGTCTGAGGCGGGCAGATCACCTGAGGTCAGGAGTTTGAGACCAGCCTGGCCAACGTGGTGAAACCCCTTCTCTACTAAAAATACAAAAAAATTTAGCCAGGCATGGTAGTGGGCACCTGTAATCTCAGTTACTCAGGAGGCTGAGGCATGAGAATCTCTTGAACCTGGGAGGTGGAGGCTGCAGTGAGCTGAGATTGCACCATTGCACTCCAGCCTGGGCAACAAGAAAGAAACACCATCTAAAAAAAAAAATATATATATATATATATGCATTTAAAAATTAGTGAAAAATGTCATGTGTGAACTAAAATTTGTACTTGCAACCAAAAATGGAGGGGAACGGGGAGTGACTCTGCATAATGGGTATGGAGTCTCCTTTGGGAATGATGAAAAGTTTTGGAACTAGACAGAGGTGATGGTTG
This sequence comes from Theropithecus gelada, assembly GCF_003255815.1. Lineage (NCBI taxonomy): Eukaryota > Metazoa > Chordata > Mammalia > Primates > Cercopithecidae > Theropithecus > Theropithecus gelada. Next base: position 105,923,458 of record NC_037671.1, on the reverse strand, counting down.
TACAACATTGTTAATTTACTAAATGCCACGGAATGTACACTTTAAAATTGTTATTTTTATGTTCTAGAAATTTAACTTCCATTCTAAAAGAGTTTTAAAAATACCATACCTTGAAGTGCATGCTCTGTTTCACTGCTACATTTTAAAAAATACAAATAAAAACTACAAGTGGTTACGTGGAATGGCAATATTGAAGCAACTGAAGTTCTATTTCTTTATCTTTATAGTCATTGTTTTCTCTTTGTTTCAGCGCATTACATAAAGGCAGACATATATAGTACCCAGGAGATGGATAAACAACTGCCTTGGTGGAAACCCAGACAAACTCTGACCTTTCTGGGCTTATCCTGGTGCCACTGAGACTGTGTAGGTGAGACTGTGTGTATTAGGAGACAGTACGACTAACAGGGAGTTCCAAAATTCGCTTTCATGTAGAGAACAATGCATATCAATGGATAAGTAATACAATTTGCCAATTTGAAGTTTACATGTATTTAATTAAAACTCACAGAAACTGTTTAGAATTTAAACCCAAAACCTACGTTGTGAGGAAGGCGTTTTATCACAGCCATTATGTAGAATTGCCCATTTGTGGGCAATTGTCAGTTCATGGGCTTTTCATAAAAAGTGGATTACCTTTTATTTGGTTTTATTATTGCTTATAAACCTCTACTGTCTGCACCTGTAGCAAAGCATGCATCTGGCTCCCCTCCCACCTTCTCACCTTGGAACACCACCAGCTGTGGGCATCTACGTGCAGCAGGAAACATCACTGAGTAAGCTGGACTACACGTCAAGGGCAGACACTGCACTGTCCATCCAGCCTGCTCTGAACTGGCCCTGGGAAGGCGTGTCTGGAGAAGCTGTGTTGGAAGGATTAGAATAATACACATCTCCACACGTACTCTGCATGGGCTGCCTGAGAAAACTGTGTACCAGGTTGTGTTAAGAGTTGGAGAGTACATATGCAGGTTTTAAGAGCCTGTTTTTCTGTGCCCTCTTCAGGAAGATTTAAGTGGATCCTGCTATAGAAAGGTGCATTCATGAAGGCTGCCTGCAGTGGACCGAGTGGTCATTCCACTTGGGGTCAAGATGGGGTTCATGACAGAGCAGGTAACAGGGCACCAAGGAGGTGCCCCTGGCCATACTGGATGGAGTTCAGGACAGAATCCAGTGACAAGGAGGAATGGAGTACCTGGTCAGTGCTCAAGACAGAGTCTCATCCTTTTTTTGTTTACTTTTCTTTTTTTCTCTTTTTTTTTTTTTTTGAGACAGTCTCACTCTGTTACCCAGGCTGGAGTGTAATGGCATGACCTAGGCTCACTGCAACCTCCGTCTCCTGGGCTCAAGCGATTCTCCTGCCTCAGCCTCCAGAGTAGCTGGGATTACAGGCGCCCACCACCATGCCCAGCTAATTTATTTTGTGTGTGTATTTTTAGTAGAGACAGGGTTTCACCATGTTGGTCAGGCTAGTTTCAAACTCTTGACCTCAAGTGATCTGCCTGCCTCGGCCTCCCAAAGTGCTGGGATTATAGGCGTGAGTCACGGCGCCCTGCCAGCCCATCCTTACAACGTGCCCATCATGCCAACATGATGGCATGTTGTAAGTCCATGTTATGTGTGTGCCCGGTGTGTGTGTGCGTGTGTGTGTGTATGATGTGTTGGGAGGTGGCATTGCTGCTTCAGCTCCCTGGGTTCACCCCAGCCTCAGAGCACCAGGTTAAAAACAACTCAAAAAATTCTAGCCACCATCTGCTGGGGCAGCTGAGGCTTCTGGTCAGGGGCTCGGTCTGCAACAAAGGAGCAGCTGAGCAGAACTGGACCAAGTTACCAGCCCCTAGAGAAGCAATGAATTCCGGCTCAGGAGTTGAGAGCTATTTACTGGTAACGTTTTACCTGGTCTTACAATTGAAGTTTGCCTATCAGGTATGGAAAAGGAGAAACCCTCATGAGCCAATGTGGAAAAGAGACATTTTGTGGCCCCTTTGGGGAACTCTTGACTGTGGCATGGATCTATGGCCTGAAACGGTAGAAGAAGAAAACAAAGGAGAAATTTGGCATCAGGTTGGCAAGAGTCTTGAATGCTTGCCACGGAGTTGGGGCAATGGGGAACAATAGAAGGTTTGTAAGCAGAAGAAAGGGGGAATGAAGGGTTTTAGAGATACAACTCTGGAGGCAGTGAAAAGGAAGAACTGGGGAGGGGAGATGTTGATTGGAAGCATCAAGACCTGTTATGAAAGTGCCTGCAGAAGTCCTGGAATAGATAACAAGGGCTTGGGCTGGGGGTACAAGAATGAAAGGCCCAGCTAGATCCCTGCTAAACCTAGTGTGAAGCTAAACAGATCAACGCACTCATCAGATACAGCCATGGCGGGGTCTATGGCAAGGCATAGAAAGCACTTCAACCGACATGATGGTCAGGGATGTCATACAGAGATGCTCCCTGAACTGCATTCTGAAGGATGATTCAGTGAGCTAGGCAGGAAGGCACCAGGCAGAGGGAGCAGCACGTGCAAAGGCATGGAGACCCAGGAGAGCATGGGGCCTTTGACCTGCAAGAGATTTCCTGTGTGTGACTGCTATATAGGGTAGGTATGGGTAGGGGAGTGTCAGCAGGAGGCTGACTTACAAGGGGCTTGGTTGGTTTACTGTTGGTTAGTTTACCCGTGCTGATTGGTTTACTAAGGGCAAAAAGGAGCCATTGAAGGTGAAGGTTGAACACGCCCAGATTTCTTCTCTTTGTGCTCTATTCTTTAAATTGTATTTTATGTGGCAATCGATTTACTGGTATTTTTCCCCCAGTCTAGATAATTATTAAGTGTATGGATTTTGCCAGTATGAAATTAATCTGCTCTGTGGAGCAAATTGTTTGGACAGAACAGCCTTGAAACTTTGTTTCTGCCCTGGCAGCCAGAAGGTTGCAATATGAGCTGAATTTGGCCCTAAACTAAGTCCTGGTGGCTAATTAACCATGAGCCAAGGCTGAGAAGTGGAGTGGCTTGTGCCCTACAGTCGTGAGAAAAGGCACAGGGGAGCGCTACGTGGACTTGAGCTTAGCATCTCTGGTTGCTCAGAGGGCAAAGTGTCCTGTGGGAGGTAAATTGTGGTAAAACAGTTTAAAAAGTGAGAGGAGTGGGAGAGGTGAAGTTTAATTCCTGCTGGTTTCGCAGTGATGGTATTACGCTTAGGAGTTGAAAAATGATTTCTCTAGCCCATAGGAACTCAAACTCACTGAAAGAGAAAAACTTGGCATTGCTTTAGCAAAATTCAAGTAGACGCTACATTCCACTGGAACAATCTAGAATGCCTGTGCTAGTTTCTTCTATATTGCAGGTTGCATTCTCTGGCAGGCCTGCTTCACTTGGCAGCACCACTTTTAAAGAGAAATGGCTACATCTCCAGGTTCTGTGTCCCGGGCTTGCAGAGAAAAGGAATAAAATTAAAACAGTACTTGAACTTTTAAAAATATTTAAATTGCTGGCTCATTTCAGACTGGCATTTCTTAAAATAATGGTCTCTGCTCACCAAGCCACTGCCAAGGGACCCACGGTGGCTGTCCTGTATCCTTGAATTTGATTAGAAGAACTCTCCTTGCTCATCAAGGCTTTCCATAGCTGTCTCTCCCATTTATCCTCCACGCCTGCAAACTTCTGTCATAAGTTCTAGTCCAGCCCATCATCTCCTGGTTTCACTGGACACCAGGCACTATACTTAGTTTTTCTTTTCTTTTCTTTTCTTTTTTTCTTTTCTTTTCTTTCTTTTCTTTTTCTTTCCTTTTCTTTGTTTCTTTTCTCTTTTCTTTTCTCTCTCTCTCTCTTTCCCTCCCTCCCTCCCTTCCTTCCTTCCTTTCTTCTTTTTTGTTTTTTTTTTTGAGATGGGTCCTCACTCTGTTGCACAGGCTGGTCTCAAACTCCTGGGCTCGCGTGATCCTTCTGCCTCAGCCTCTTGCATAGCTGGGACCACAGGTCCACAGGCATATGCCACCACATCTGGCTAACTTTTTGATTTTGTGTAGAGACGGACTCTCACTTTGTTGCCCAGGCTGGTCTCGAACTTTCAAGCCATCCTCCAGCTTCGGCTTCCCAAAGTGCTGGGATTGTAGGCGTGAGCCACCATGCTCTACCTGTACTTGCTTCTATTTTTGCGTTCTGTTAGATTGTGTTCCTCATGGCATAAAGAATGTAAACCCAGTAGAATGCATTTCTGTTCTTGCATGCTACCTTGCATTCTTGTTTATAAAGCTTCCCCTAACTTCCTCCCTCCTTCTCCACCTGCTCAAATATGTCAATGTTCAGACTTGGACCCAACCCTTCTGTTGCTGACTGTACTGGTGGCAGTCCCTTCTCCCTGCCAAACAGGACCTCCGTGCTGTTTAGGGGTCCAACTCTCTCCAGCTAAGGGGAAGGTGATCTGGCCACAGCTCAAGATAATTTCCAACTTCTAAGTCAACTATCATGGTTCCATTCCCTGACTATGACTAGCTGGGGTGGGCAGGCTGGTTGGTTTATAGAACATCCTTCAATTTCCAATTTCCAATTCAATTTGCCTGATTATTTCCTCATTCCTCATGATTAGATTCAGGTTAAACAATTTGAGGTCGGAATATGAATAATCTCTTGATTAGCCGAGAGGGTAACTGGTATTTATCATTCCTGAATCCTCTAAAGTGTGAGGGGAGCCACAGAATCCATGCCCTTGGGGGCATCTTGTTTATTTTTATTTTTGATTTCACAAACTTTTATTTTAGGTTTGAGGGTACACGGGCAGGCTTGTTACATACGTAAACTCGTGTCACCCAGGTATTGAGCCTAGTACCCAATAGTTATCTTTTCTGATCCTTTCCCTCCTTCCATATTCTACCCTCAAATAGGCCCCAGTGTGTTTTGTTCCCCTCTAAGCATCCATGTGTTTTCATCATTTAGCTTCCACTTATAAGTGAGAATGTGTGGTATTTGGTTTTCTGCTCCTGCATTAGTTTGCTAAGGATAACGACCTCCAGCTCCATCCATGTTCCTTCAAAAGACCTGATCTTATTCTTTTTCACAGCTTCATAGTATTCCATGTTGTGTATATAAGTACCACATTTTCTTTATCCAATCTGTCATTGATGGACATTTAGGATGATTCTATGTCTTAGCTATTATAAACAGTGCTGCAACAAACTTTTGAGTGCATATGTCTTTATGGCAGAATGATTAATATTCCTTTCCGTATACACCCAGTGATGAATGGGATTGCTGGGTTGAATGGTAGTTCTGTTTTTAGCTCTTCGAGGAATCACCACACTGCTTTCCACAATGGCTGAACAAATTTACACTCCCACCAACATTGTATAAGCATTTGCTTTTCTCTGCAACCTTGCCAGCATGTTATTCTTTGACTTTTTAATAAAGACCTAACATTCCAACCGGTGTGAGATGGTATCTCATTGTGATTTTGATTTGCATTTCTCCCATGACAATGATATTGAGCTTTCTTTCATATACTTGTTGGCAGCACATAAGTCTTCTTTCGTAAAGTGTCTGTTCGTGTCCTCTGGGGGGCATCTTTTTTAAAAGTGAGTTTCTCAAATATATACCAGTTATGGGGATCCTGTGATTTTGTGTTTCTCGTCCAAACTAGTGAAGCCACTTGCACTGAGAGAGGCCCTTACCTCTCCAGGCCCTTGGCAGTCCTGCATTATCCACAGAATGCCCAACCCAGGGCCCCACAGTTAGGCCTGTGCTGCTGCCAGGGATTGCTGTGGGTGGAGATGGCAAGGGCCTGACAGATGCCTATGTTATTGCCACCCCCGCCAGGGCAAGCTTCTCCAGGGATTCAGCAGAGGCTCAGCTTGCAGCCTCAAGGGCTCTCTGGCTCTACCTCCTTTCTGCCTGGAGGCTCCTAGCCCTGGCCCTCAAAAGGCTGAATATTGAAGGGAATGGGGCCAGGTACTTTTACAGTACATCACATAGGCACCGGATAAATGTTTTGAGGGAATCAAGAGTAAGGAGGTAGAAAGAGCTTTAGTGATAATTGACTGTTTTTCAGATCAATGCCATGAAATAATACAAACAGCAAGAGGAAATCTGATTGTTGGTATTTTGCTTACCAATATTCTGGAGCTTTAGGCAAAATTGCAAAGGAGCTATTATTTTTCTTTGGTGCCTTCAAGCTTCCCCTTCTGGTCCGTCACAATTGTCCTTCCTTAGACTTCTAGAGCTCAAAATGGCTTATATCAGGAATTAGCTTCAGTTTCCTTGTTCACACTGAAGTGTGTATAGCTAATAACATTTTAAAGTGTTACTTCTATGGAGATGTTGGCATTTTGCCAGGTTCCACAGCCAGAAGAAGAAATGCAGCTTAAAATTCCTTGCATCTGCCAGATGGGGAAAATATGTGACTCTGTATACGGGTCTCCCCTAAAATTCATTTATTTGTTCAATAAATATTCATTGAGGCCTATTATAGCAAAACCTTAGGGAAATAAGGAATGCATATAAAAGTACACAGGAAAGAATTTACACGAATGGGCAAAATGTGGCAGGGAGTGTTACATGTCTTGTCTGAGATTACCAAATTTACTTCTGACAATCAATCCGTAAATCACTCAAGAACCAGAGGAAGTACTGGAGACCTGTTACTCAGTCTGTGATCTGCATTTACAGTGTAGTTTGGATAGCAAGAATAATAAGCATGAAGCAATTAGCCAATTGTTATGGATAGAATGTGTCCCCCCAGCAAATTCACATGTTGAAGCTCTGACCCCCAGTGTGATAGCATTTGAAGATGGGGCCTTTGGGAGGTAATTAGGGCTAGACAGGGTCATGAGGGTGGGCCCTAGGAGGGGATTAGGGCCCTTGTAAGAAAAGAAATCAGGCTGAGTGCGGTGGCTTATGCCTGTAATCCCAGCACTTTAGAGGCTGAAGTGGGCGGATCATCTGAGGTCAAGAGTTCGAGACCAGTCTGGCCAACATGGTGAAATCCCGTCTCTACTAAAAATACAAAAAATTAGCTGGACATGGTGACGGGCGGGCGCTTGTAATCCCAGCTACTTGGGAGGCTGAAGCAGGAGAATCTCTTGAACCTGGGAGGCGGAGGTTGCAGTGAGCTGAGATCGTGCCATTGCACTCCAGCCTGGGCAACAAGAGAGAACCTCCATCTCAAAAACAAAACGAAAAACGAAAAAAGAAGAGAAATCGAAGCTTGTTCTCTCTCTCTCTCTCTCCACATGTGAGCACACAAAGAAGATTGTTATGTGAACACACAATGAGAAGGAGGCTGCTTGCAAGTCAAGAGAAGAGGCCTCAGCATGAAACCTGCCTTACTGGCGCTTTGGTCTTTGACTTTCCAGCCTCTAAAACTGTGAGAAATAAGTTTCTGTTGTTCAAGCCACCCAGTCTATGGTATTTTGTTATGGCAGCCAGAATTAAGACACCAATGAAGCAAGATAATCAGTAACTGGATACTTAACTGTGTGGTATGAAACATAGGGGCTTTAGTAGAGAAGAAAATTGGACTTTCTTGGGGACATCCTTACTACTTCAGCTCATGTATCATGCTTTAGCTTGTTTCTGTCTTTGGAGGAGGCTGCACATTTTAAAAATACCCCCAAAGGTACAAAGACGAATGCTACAGCCCCTCATTCTCATTATCCAGGCTTAATAAATGTTAGCCGTTTTCCACTTTTGTTTCATACATACGTTTTCTACAAAATGAGGACAACACCTTAGATAAAGCTGAAGTTCTCCATGTTTCATTCTGCATCCCTTCCCCCAAGGGCTTCTTTTGCTCCATATGGGGCTCATGAGAGTCATCAGTGTTGTGTGAGGCAGCTGTTTGTTCATTTTCTGGACCAAATAATATTCCATTGTGTGACTGGACATACTTAGTCTATCCGTTCTACTGCTGATGAGCATTTGAGCTGTTACTATTTTTTAATCATTACAAATTATCTTGCTAAAACATTTTTGTACATGGCTTTTGGTGACCAAATAGACTCATTTCTCTCAGGTATGTATCTCAGAGTGAAACTGTTTTATCATAGTGTATGCTTTATATTTAGTGCTTTACAATTCCTGATTAAGAAATCTTTGCCTGCCCCTAAGGATGTAAAATTATTCTCTTATGGCCTGGCTCAGTGGCTTATGCCTGTAATCCCAGCAGTTTGAGAGGCCAAGGTGGGAGGATTGCTTGAGGCCAGGAGTTCAAGACCAGCCTGGGCAACATACTAAGACCCTCATCCCTACAAAAAAAAAAATTGTTTAATTAGCTGAGCTTGGTGGTACGTGCCTATAGTCCTAGCTACTCAGGAGGCTGAGGCAGGAGGATCACTGGAGCTTGGGAATTCAAAGCTGCAGTAAGCTATGATCATGCCACTGTATTACAGCCTGGGTGACAGGGTGAGACCCTGTCTCTAAAAAGATACAGCTGTTAAAAATAAATTTTAAAAAATAATAAATTATTCTCTTATGTTATTGTCTAGAATCTTTGTTATTTTACCTTTCAGATTTAGATCTACAATCCACCTGGAATTGATTTTTGTATATGCAGTGAGAGGTAGAGGTCAAGTTTTGCTTTTTCCCGTACGACTATCTTATTAACTTAACATCATTGATGTAAATGACCACTCTTTTCCTACTATGCTTCAGTGCCACCTTTGTCATAATTAAGTGTTCCTTCAAGTCTGCTTCTGCTTCTGCTTCTGAGTCTCTAATTTCTGTTCCTTTGAGCTATTTGTCCTGGGCTTTTACTGCACACCTCAGATTTGTCCCAACAAGGACTGAAGAAGGTGGGTTATTCATCCACCAATTCCTATTACTCATTGGTGAAAAGTTGCTCCTGGGGACATGAACTCCCTTGCACTTCTGCTGTGCTCTGGGAACTAGCCAGGAATAGCCCTATGACCAGGAAAAGTCTCCAGGATCTACTTCTCCACTCACACAATTGTTGGCAGCATCCAGTTCCTTGTAGTTATGGGACTGAGAGCTTCACATTTTTGTTGATTGTTGGCCAGAGACCACCCTCAGCTCCCAGAGGACACCCACAGTTCTTTACCATTTAGGATGCCCAACATGGCCACTTGCTTCCGCATAGTCAGCAAGAGAAAGAAAGACCAGCATGGTGGGCACTACCCTTCTAAGGAATGTAATCATGTAATCATGTATACATAATCACATGTATCTTACCACCTTTATTCCATTTGTGTCACAGGTCCCACACTTATGGGGAAAGCATCACCCGAAAGTGACAATGTCTAGAGGCAGGAATCATGGAGGCTTCCTTAACTACCTGTCTGTCTGCAACAACAGGTATGGAAGCAATCTGTCAAGCTGAAGGTAACTGCCAGGGTGTGCCACATAGAGACTGGCAAGACACCGTCAGGGCCTACTGTATGTCTGTATTCCAAACCCCTCTTGAATTTCAGACTCATATATACAATGGGCTATGAAACATCTCCTCTTGGACAGCTAATAAGCATCTTGTTTTTGGCATGTCACAAGCTAAACTTAATCCACGCTTCCCCGCCTCAGTAACAAATAGAAAAAAGCCATCACTCTTCCAGTTGTAAAACTCCTGGAGTTGTCTTTGACTCCCCTCTGTCTCATAACTCTGTTGGTTCTGTTTTCAAGATAGATCCAGAAACAGAAAGTGACCACTTTTTACCCCCTCTACAAACTGCCAACCTGATCTGAACCACCATAATCTCTGGCCTGTTTCTATACTTTAATCTCTATAGTCAGTAGCCAGAGAGATTCTGTTTCAATAAAAGTCAGAAAACTGCAGTTCTCAGGTCAAAAATCCTCCAGTGGTTTCCCAAGTTCCTCAGAGTTCAAACCAAAGATCTTCCACACCTGCAAGCCCTACATGTCCCCAGCCCCAAACCCTCTAGCTCATCCCCGCCCTTCTCCCCTCTACACTCTGCTCCAGCCACACCGGCTGCCTTGCTGTTCCTTGACCATGTGGACCACATTCCCACCTCAGGGGCTCTGAACTTGCCATTCCCTCTGCTGGAATACTCCTCACCCAGTGAACACATGGTTCACTCCTTCAACTCTTCCTGGTCTCTGATTAAATGCCCCCTTGTTGGTGAGGTCTTTCCTTCTCATCCAACATAGCACCAGACCCTATTCCCCTTACTCTGCTTTATTTCCCTCCATAGCAGTTATCACACAATGTGACATATTATGTATTTATTTCCTTTTCATTTTTTTTCTTTGTAGAGATGGGGTTTGGCTACATTGCCCAGGCTGGTCTCAAATTTTGGCCTCTTGCCTTGGCCTCCTGAAGTGCTAGGATTACAGATATAAGTCACCATGCCTGGCCTGTATTTATTTTCTTATTTATTGTTTTTCTTCCCCTCCTAGAAAGTGGGTTCCCCAAGGCTAAGGACTTCAACTCCTTTATTCACTACTGCTTTCTCAAGATACAGCCTAGAGCAATATTTCACATGCAGGAGATGCTCAATGAATAGTTGTTGAAGGAATGGATGCAGTGTCCCAGAAGAGACCTTAGAGTCACCTGGTCTGGTCTCAATTCAGAGAAGGGCCAGGCCGTCATCACACATTTAGTGAGTGGCAGAGCTGGGACAAGAATCTAGGTCTCCTTTCTCTTGTCCACTGCTCTTCCCACTCTTCTCCGTTCTATGCATAGGTGAAAGCTCAACACCATCAACTGATAATGAAGTAAAACAATGGGGAATAGGAATGAATGTGTTCCTGAAAGTTTTGCTAAATAAAATGATGCCATTGTTTTAATCTATTAATTGATTATCCAAAGCAAATGTCAACAGTGAGTAGAAGGCGGCAAGGCATGAGTTATCTTAACTGATAAAGCAGGAGTGGCGCAGTGGGGGGTTGGGGAGGTGATAGATCAAGTGAGTTATCGTCCTGCCCCAGGGAACCATGGTCTGAGTTATGTGCAAGGTAAATGACTCTGGTAAATAACTCAGTTTGTTCCTTTGATTAACAGGGAGGGATGGATCTAGCAGCTCTGCTCAATGGCCCCTTTCATTGTGTTCTTTACCTGAGCAGTGGCTCCAAGAGCCACTCTTAATAAAGCCAGTGTCTAACCTACAAAGCCCAGAAAATAAATCTCTCCTCTGTGACCGGGCTTAGGCTCCTTTTGCAGAGAGAATGCATGTAGAGAAGAATGTTCTCCACCCACATTTTCTTCCATCCCTTTCCTTGTCCCATCCCTCACCATGCTTTTTAGTAAACTCTGCTCTGCTAAAATAATTTAATTAAGCTAAAACAACTCCCTAGATTCCCAGGTCATTTATTTCTTTCCTTCTTTCCTTTCTTTCCTTTCTTTTCCTTCCTTCCTTCCTTCCTTCCTTCCTTCCTTCCTTCCTTCCTTCCTTCCTTCCTTCCTTCCTTCCTTCCTTCCTTCCTTCCTTCCTTCCTTCCTTCCTTCCTTCTCTCCCTCTCTCTTTCTCTCTCTCTTTCTTTCTTTCTCTCTTTCTCTCTTTCTTTCTTTCTTTCTTTCGATGGAGTCTTGCTCTGTCCCCCAGGTTGGAGTGCAGTGGTGCGATCTCGGCTCACTGCAACCTCCGCCTCCTGGGTTCAAGCAATTCTTCTGTCTCAGTCTCGCTAGCAGCTGGGACTACAGGCATGCGCCACCATGCCCAGCTAATTTTTGTATTTTTAGTAAAGATGGGATTTCACCATATTGGCCAGGCTGACCTTGAGCTCCTGACTTCAAGTGATCCGCTTTCCTCAGCCTCCCAAAGTGCTGGGATTACAGGCATGAGCCACTGCGCTCAGCCCCAGGTCATTTCTTTTTGCCCCCTTGTTTTCACATGCTTTCCTTTCTCTGCACTCTATTCAAACACATTTTCTGTAATGGCTGGATATTGAGATGGGAGGCAAACTAAAGCAAAAATTGTACTATCTTATTTGCATTTTTTTTTTTTTTTTTTGAGACGGAGTCTCACTCTGTTGCCCAGACTGGAGTGCAGTGGCGCGATCACAGCTCACTGCAACCTCCGCCTCCTGGGTTCTCGCCGTTCTCCTGCCTCAGCCTCCTGAGTAGCTGGGACTACAGGCGCCCATCATCACCACGCCCAGCTAACTTTTTTGTATTTTTTAGTAGAGACGGGGTTTCACAGTGGTCTCGATTTCCTGACCTCGTGATCCGCCGGCCTTGGCCTCCCAAAGTGCTGGGATTACAGGCGTGAGCCACCGCCCCTGGCCCTTATTTGCATATTTCCACAATTTCTCCAGCAATATGATAGATTGGAATAATAGAGTGGTTTAAGATGTCAGTTTTAAAAATTAATATTTAATTGACAAATAGAACTGTATATATTTATCATATATAACATAATGTGTTGAAATAAGTATACATTGTAAAAAGTCTAAACTAAGCTAATTAGCATATGCATTACCTCACATACTTTTTTTTTTTGTGGTGAGAACACCTAAAATCTGCTCTTAGTGATTTTCAAGAATACAATACATTGTTATTAACTATAGTTACCATGTTGTACAAAGATGTCAAATTTATAGGCAGGATATGTCAGAAAGTTATATCTGCTGATTTAAAATAATTCTGGGCTGGCACAGTGGTTCACACCTGTAATCCCAGCACCTTGGGGGGCCAAGGCAGGTGGGTTACCTAAGGTCAGGAGTTCAAGACCAGCCTGGCCAACATGGTGAAACCCTGTATCTACTAAAAATACAAAAAATTCACCAGGTGTGGTGGTGAGCACCTGTGATCCCAGCTACTCAGGAGGCTGAGGCAGGAGAATCACTTGAACCGGGAGGTGGAGGTTGCAGTGAGCCGAGATGGCACCACTGCACTCCAGCCTGGGCAATAGAGCGAGACTCCATCTCAAAACAAATAAATAAAATAAAATAATTCTGCATAAACACTATGATATACCTACGTGTAAATTAACTCTAGTATCACTCTAGGTGGCATGGATAGCATTTGAAAGAACCTAATCAAGAAACCATGATCTCGAAATGGTTATGTAAGCTTTATAAATATTGTTATAGATATCTACAGCAGAGGGTGTGTTTAGCCAATTTTAATTGGCTAAACTAATAGTCTTCTAACTATGAGGTTGGAGAGATTGCACTAGGTCCCACCTCTTTGCCCGGGAATAGTACACCTTTGCAGCAAGCCCATGAGCCATACACCTTGCAGCAGTGCCCCAGGTCCAGAGGTCCAGCAGTGCCCCAGGTCCAGAGGCCCATCTGGCCCTGCCTCCTTCTCCTGCATGAAGGGCTCTGCTGCCTGATCTTCCCAGAAGCCTGACTGAGCTGCTGTCAGAATAGCACGGTATCTGTCTCCTTCTCTTGCAAGGTGCTTGTTAGTATCTGAGTGTGGGGGGACTTAGAGCCAAGACTAGAAGAAGGGTTCTATGATAATTTTGGGGCCTGCTTGCTAATAAAGCTTTGTAAGTTTGTCAGAAACTGGCCCAAGACTAGCTTTCATCATAATGAACCATCTGGGAGCAAGGAGATATATATATATACACACACATATATATATATATATATATACACACACACTTTTTTTTTTTTTTTGAGGCAGACCCTCACTCTGTCACCCAGGCTGGTGTGCAGTGGTGTGATTTGGCTCACTGCAACATCTGCCTCCCAGTTTCAAGTGATAAATTGGCTCAGGTCAATTTGCAACCCATATCTTCGGCTGTATATATGTATATTTTTTCTTTTTTGAGACAGAGTCTCGCTGTGTCACCTAGGCTGGAGTGCAGTGACACAATCTCCGCTCACTGCAACCTCTGCTTCCTATGTTCAAGCGATTCTTGTGCCTCAGCCTCCCGCGTGGATGGGACTATAGGTGCACACCACCACACCCGGCTAATTTTTGTATTTTTAGTAGAGACGGGGTTTTACCATGTTGGTCAGGCTTATCTCGAACTCCTGGCCTCCAGTGATCCGTCCACCTCGGCTTTCCAAAGTGCTGGGATTATAGGCGTGAACCACCGTGCCCGGCTCTATATTTTATTTTTATTGTTCTTGATGAAGAGTAAAAAACAAATAAGCCCTAGTGGTTAGTGGAGGGTGGTAAGAGGTAAGATTTTCCTTCAAATTTGTCTTTCGATCTACTTAAGGATTCTAATGTTCTGAAATTCTTGATGCCTGTTGCTTCACTCATCTGGGAACATGATGGACCCAAATGGAACTTGAGTTTTCTCAGGTAATATTTATTTAATAAAGGAGAATCCTTTCACTGGTAGATGAAAGTCAGGCCTGGAGAGAATCTAGGCCAAATAATCAAAATATATTTTTCACCTGTGATTTTGGCATAGCGGCCATGGGTACCTGATGGGGTTACAGAAGGAAGAGAATGAGAAGAACATCATCACGAAAATGTTTCTCCTGGCCAAGGTACCCCCTGAGTAGAGAGGCTGGGGCATCCTTCTGCAGGAAGGGTTTGGGCTGATGAAGGCTGCTTCCCAGAAAATAAGTGATGACCAATCAAGAGAGGTCAGGTTCCTAAGGGCCAGATGCAGGAGGACGTCCTCACTTATAAGACTGAGGAAGTGGTGTACCTGCAGACTGACTTATAAAGTTTTACTGAGCCAGTCAGCCCCAAAACACAAAGAGATACATTTTTGCCCTTACACTTTTAGGGTGGGTAGGCCTCCCCCAAATCACACACTTGGAGACTATGCCTCCAACCATTCTGTCTTTTGGCCTGGTGTGTATATGAAGGAAGAGGCAGCTACAGGCAGGCTTTGTTTTCCCTTTTTCAGTTTGGAACATTTAGGGGCAGATAAATTGGCATAAAGCAAACATAATTACATGTCAACTTCAAAGAGAGAAAATATCACGTACTTTAAATTCCGTAACCTGCCATGAAGGAAATTATTCATGTTGACCTAATTTTATTTCATATCTACTTACCATAGTTTAGAATAAAAATGTTGGTTGATTTTATAACTCAGTGCTTTTATTGGAAAACAATGTTTTTAAGTGGCAATATACTTCTGAATAGAATATACATTGTCCCAACAATGTATTTTACAGTAACTGATAACTATGGATAATGAATGGCCGCTTTGGTAGGGAATTTAACATCTTTTTAAAAAGTAAAACTATAGGCTCATTCATTTTTGTCTTTATTTAATTTTTTTGTATTTTATTCTTATTATTACTCATTTATCATTATTAATCATCGTTTCTTCACCTTCTTGTTTTTTTTTTATTTATTTTTTATTATTATTATACTTTAAGTTCTAGGGTACATGTGCATAACGTGCAGGTTTGTTACATATGTATACTTGTGCCATGTTGCTGTGCTGCACCCATCAACTCGTCAGCACCCATCAACTCGTCATTTACATCAGGTAAAAAATATGGAACGCTTCACGAATTTGCGTGTCATCCTTGCGCAGGGGCCATGCTAATCTTCTCTGTATCGTTCCAATTTTAGTATATGTGCTGCCGAAGTGAGCACTACCTTCTTGTTTTCATGCACTGACTCAATCACGTACCCAAGTTTCTGGTTACAACAATATTATTTTCACTCTTTCATTAATTTCTGGTTTATTTTATTTTAGGTGCTAGAGAAGACACTGCAGAGTAGAGACCAAAGGAATCTTAGTAATTGTTCAATCCAATATCCACACTTTAAAGATGAAGAAACTGGTATTGAGAAAAATGCACAGCTTACCCAAGGTTGCACTGCCGGTTAGTAGCAGAGATGAAACCCACATCTGATGACTACACCATATTGCTCCCAGTTTCCCTGTCTGTTCCACATGTAAAAGTCTGATTCTTCACTTCTCCTTTGAGTATACAGACTTTTAATGTTTTTGTATGTCAAGATGGAATTTTCCTCATATACAGCCCCTGCCTTTTCTCCTCCCTTCACATCTTGCGGGATGTTTAACAGAATTTAAAAGGAATTTTTTGTTTTGTTTTGGTGTATCTGATAAAAGTCAAGGGAGGGAGAGGGCCAGTATAAGCAAAAGAACTCTTTGTCTATCTTGTAGATGCTGTAGTCTGAGGTATCAGAAACACACAAAGGTTTGAAGAACTGGTACATGCCCCCAGGTGGGAAGCCAGGACTCTTGGCAGGATCTTGAGGACAAGGCAAAGCACAATAAGAGAGTGAGGGGATCCTAGAGGTGAAATCAAGGAAGAGAAACTAGAGACAGAGAAAGAAACTGGCTATCCATCCAAGATGGATCCTGTGTGGACTGATGGGAGGCTTGGCATCATCCTTTAGTAGACTTCATGTGGTTGAATAATTGGCCAATGGAAGGAATTTCTTTTTTGGTAACAGACTCTGTGTGTACAGTTATGGATCTTAATTTATAATAAAAGGTTACATTGAAAATTGAGCATATTGGCAACTTTGGGCTTTAATATTACTACTGTGCTATTTAGGTCCCAACCATCATTTTAATCTGGGCGTTCTTGAAACAGCTCTCATTATTGGTATGCCAAGCTGTCTCATAGGGCATCCACTTAGCAAAAGTGGAGTGAAGTGTTCAGGATACATAAATGAGGTGAAGCTTGTGGTATTCAGTTCCTTTTTGCTGAAGCCACTCCTACCAGCTGCTTTCTAGATTGTTCACCTTATATGAGCATGGTGCAGTATAAAAGTTGTAGACTTTGGCCTCAGACAGATCTAAATTCTAATCTCAGCTCACTACTTCCTAGTTAAGGACAAGATTTCTTTACCCACTCCCAGTCTCAATTTTCTCATGTCTAAAATGGCAGAAATAATGTGTACTTTGCAGGGTTGTTGTGAGAATTAAACAATATGGGTAATGCACTTGGGACAGTGCTTTACACAAAATTGTCAATAAATGGTGATCTTTCTTTTCCTGGCACTACAAAGCTGAGGAGAGGAGGGAGGGAGATGAGTGTCTGGAGGAAGAAAGGGCAGGAGTTTCTTTATCTTTGAGTGAAGGAGTGTTGGGGGTTAGTAGGAATATAGGAATAGTGAGTTGGCTGGTAAGAAAAAAAGAAGGATGAAAAGAGGAAAAGAATAGGATAAAAGAAGGATACGGTGGAGAAAATGGGCAAGGGCCCGAGAAAGAAGAGCGAGAATGGCAGTGATGGTGAGCATTGGTGGAGTGATGGAAGGTTCTCTAGCCCCAGTCGAGCTTGTTAGAAATACAGTCTCAGGTCCCTCCCCAGACCCTCTGAATCATAATTTGCAGTTTAACGAGAAGTCCCCAGGTGATTCCCACATCTATTACTTGTGCAGAGTTGATGTTTTCATCTGCTGTGGGTGGGGGGCGGGGGGCAGATGTAGAGCAGATTCAAATCAAGAGGAAGTTCCCAGGGCTTTGGGTTATCTCTAAATTTATCAGGAAGACTTCCCAACGAAGTGGGTTGAGATCCAGGATGTGTCACTTTCCTTTGTATTCACATCTGGCTGGTCTGGACAGAGGATCTGCAAACCAGAGTCAGGCTGTGGACTCAGGGATTCTTGGAACTTCTCTTCTGAATCCAAAGTAGCAGGTGTGGAGGAACAAGGAAGTGGAGTGGTGAACATTATTTGTCTATACAGGAAACAGGAAGAGAATGGGGATTGTCCTTTTAGACACATTTGGCAAGTGAGGTAGTCATCCTGCACCGCACCCTCCTCCCTACCCCTTCAGCTCCCGGTGCCCTACCTTTTCTCTGAGCAACAGAAGCACTTTTGTCTGCATTTAGGTTGCTCATCGCTGGTGCATTGGAAAGAACACTGGGCTAATGCCCTCGGGCAAGCCACTTCACCACCCTGCTCCCAGTTTCCTGATATGCAAGAAGGGCTGAAAATTGTGATGGTAGGTGCCCAGGGTTGCCCAGTGCAGTGGGGACTGGAACTGTGGTGACTATTTCTGCCTGATGGTACTCTCAAGACAGCAGCTAGCCAGGTGATAAAAGGGAAAGAAGCTGCTGGGTGTAGAATAGAAAAGTGCCAGCGGAAGAGTAGGAACAGTCGCTGTTCAGTCCTGCCACTTGTCAGCATGAGGGAATTTGAGCCTAGGGTAGCCAGACAATCTTTTCTTTTTTTTTAAGAAAAACTAGAAGTCCAGACTTTTCTGTTAGATTTTCTGAGTTTTAAAGACTGACTGTGAATTCATTAAAACACACACACACACACAAAATGAGAAAACCTGCTGCTCATACAAAACAAATCTGAGGGCTGTTTTGAAGACTGGCAGTGAATTCATTAAAAAAAAAAAAAAAAAACACATACACACAATGAAAAAACCTGCTGCTCATACAAAACAAATCTGAGGGCTGCAGCAGCTCACAGGCTGCCAGTGTGTGACCTCTTTCCTAAGTCTTTTAAAAGAGGAGAATTGACATTTTCATCAGACTTGAAATAGGTAAACAGGACCAAGACTCTGGAATAGCTGCTTGCCCCAGTATGGCAGGCCCTGGCGACGCCTCCCCCAGGGATATAAAAACACGGATTTGGCTGGGTGTGGTGGCTCACGTCTGTAATCCCAACACTCTGGGAGGCCTAGGCGGGTGGATCACCTGACGTCAGGATTTTGAGACCAGCCTGGCCAACACGGTGAAACCCCGTCTCTACTACAAATACAAAAATATTAGCCAGGCATGGTAGTGCACGCTTATAATCCCAGCTACTCAGGAGGCTGAGGCAGGAGAATCGCTTGTACCAAGGAGGCGAAGGTTGTAGTGAGCCAAGATCGAGCAATTGCACTCCAGCCTGGGCAAGAGCAGCAAAACTCTGTCTCAAAAAACAAAAACAAACAAAAAAAAAACCACACACACACCTGGATTTGTCCTTCTTGATGGACACAGTTTGAATAAAATAAAGTTGCCATACCCTTTCCATTGCAACTAAACATAAAAATATAAGAATATTCAATAAGTCATATACTATGGGATGAAAAGAGCGTGTCATAATTAGTTGATTAATCACTGTCACCCTCTTGTCATGTGGTGATACATGAGTAATGTATGTTCAGAGTATTGATTGCATCCAAGCTAGGATTCCTTTGTGGCATCAGCTGAAGGACATGGTGACCACAAAGGTCCACCTCAAGTTACTACCTTTTGTGAATTGATAATGGGGTGCACAGCCAGGTGTAATTCAAGCATATCTTCCCACAGGCAGTGGGTGGTTATGGCTGCACTGGGGTCACTGTGTTGCTTTCAGCCTTAATGGGAATCTTCATTGAAATAGAAACCTAATTCCATTTAGGTTAATAATATGCTCACTCAAGCTTCCTTCCCAGAACTAGCCTAATTTTTACACCTTCTGAGGGGAAACTGGCAGTGATTCCTCACTGCAGGTGGATATCTTATCAGGTAAAGCAGGGTTAGGAAAGACTTACATTTTTACTCCAAGCCATTTCGATTGCTTTTTTTCATAGTGAAAGTGTAGTAACTCTCTCTTATCTCTGCATGCACTGGTGCTAAAAATGTGTAGGACCACAGTAGTTGGTATTTGTCTCCCAGATAGGCCAGCCTGAAACTTGGGAGTGGAATGAGCTTGTACTCAAGCTGGTGTTAACCAGGACTGTAGCTATTCGTTCCAACTCTACTCTTTTCATCCAGGCTGTTGCATGATCAATGGCTATGGAAATAATTTACGGGGCCAAAAGAGGGTTCTGGGAATGTGATAATTTGGATGCAATTTCTATCTTTCCCAACCCCCACTCCAAAAGTTCTTCCTCTCTAGACTCAAACAGCTGCTAACTCCTGTGGATGGCTGGGTGCCAGTGAGGCCTCAGGCTTTGGTGGGTTCCAAGCAGACAGAATTGTAAGCTTCCTTCTTCCAGTGGGCTGGGCAGGTGCCTAGAGAATAATGTCAAAGGCGAAGAAGGGAAGGCAGTCAATCCTTAGTGGAGAGGGGCTGTCAGGGCTAATGTCAACACAAGCCTAGTGTGACTGTGCTGGGTTTTCCTAGCTGAAGGGGCCGAGGAGGAGCTGAATGGGAGACTGAGTCCTCCACCTGGAAGCTAGGGCAGTGTGAGAAGTTTGGGAGGTTTCCTGCAGGTGACTAGCAGGGTGCTGGCAGCTTCTACAATGCAGTCTGTGGGGACCTTCTGCCACCTGTGGGGCTCCTACCACTTAGAACACATAAGCTGCCACACCCTGAGTGGGGCTCCCACCACTTAGAACACATAAGCTGCCACACCCTGAGTGGGGCTCCCACCACTTAGAACACATAAGCTGCCACACCCTGAGTGGGGCTCCCACCACTTAGAACACATAAGCTGCCACACCCTGAGACCTATGAGCCCACAAAAAAATAACAATAACACCCCATTTAAAATGGGCCAGCAGCCAGAGAGAGGAGAATCAGCTGGAAAAGCAGAACACACTCCCAGCAAACTAAAGCTTAGAGAGGAGTGTCTGAGTCGGGGAGGGGTGCGGATAGGAGCTTCAGTGAGAAAATAGCAACTTTTGGTGGGCAGAAGGAGAGGGAGAAATAAGATTCTAAGGCGCTAACGAGGGGAGGAGAGAGAAAGTAAAATGATCCTAAAGCTCTCATCTTGTTAAAGTGAAGGGATCAGGAGGAAGTGGAAGCATCTCAGTGGGGTAAAAGATGAGTATTGGTGAGGATAACAGTGTCTTGTTTTCAAATGCTGGTAGAGAAGTATGTATCAGAAAGCAACCAGGAAAGAATGATTTGTTCAGGCAAACTAATATAAGGGAAAGAAAGAAAAAAACACTAAAAATAAATTACAGAAAAAGTAGGTTGGGCTGGGCACAGTGGCTCCCGCCTGTAATCCCAGAACTTTGGGAGGCCGAGGCTGGTGGATCACTTGAGGTCAGGAGTTCGAGACCAGACTGGCCAACATGGTGAAACCCCATCTCTACTGAAAATACAAAATTAGCCGGGCATGGTGGTGCATGCTTGTAATCCTAGCTACTTGGGAGGCTGAGGCAGGAGAATTGCTTGAACCCAGGAGGCAGAGGTTGCAGTGAGCCGAGATCATGCCACTGCACTCCAGCATAGGCGACAGAGTGAGACCTTGTCTCAATTTAAAAAAAAAAAAAAAGTAAGTTGGAAGAAATAAAATCAAGTACTATATCAGTCACACACAAAATGTGAAGACTAAATTCTTTCTTTAAAAGACAAACTATTCCACTGGATTAAAAAGCAAAACCTATTTATATAAGGAACATAATTAAAATATAGTAATAAAAAAGGCTGAAAAATCAAAGAGTAGGCAAATGTAAACAAAAAGAAAGAAGTAGAAATGTTAATGCATAGTGGAATTTTAGAAGAAAAGCACTACAAGGGGTTACTATGTAATGATAATATAAGTAATACTATCATTAAAGAAAATATAACAGTGAAAAACCTTTAGGTACCAAACAATATAGAAGCCAAACCTAAAGCAAAAACAATCAGAAATGCAACAACAACCCAACAAAACTGTACAGTGAAGGTGAGGGACTTCAGTATATTCTCTCATGAGTGAATAGGTCTAATAGATAATCAATAATATTGACTTAATGGCTATATGTAGACATTATATCCCTCAAATAGAGAGTATTATATTTCGCTGTGTTTATGAAACACTAAAAAGAAAAAAAACAATTCTGTATTTGATCATAAAGAAAATACATTTTTAAAAAGTGAGATCTAACAGATCACCTGATCATAATTCAATGAATTGAGATACAAATAATATAACTTAAAGATTCTCAATGACATGGAAATTGAGAAATGTGCTACTACATAGCAGATGGATCAAAGAGAAAATTTAAAGGAAAATTACAAACTATAAAGCAAAGAAAAGAATAACTTATACCAAACCAAGCCACAGTGGAGGCTTACTCAGAGGAACGTTTATAGCTTTACATTTTTTTAGGAAGAAAGATGAGAAATAAAGAAACTAAATATTCATCTTAAGATACTAGAAAAAGAGCAATAACCAAAAGGAAATGGAAATTAACAAAGATAAAAACTTACATAGAAAGCAAACCAAAAAAATATATAGAAAGAAAGTATAAATCAAAATGTGGCTCTTCAAAAACACTAATAAGATAGATAAATTCCTCAAGAGCCTGATAAGAAGAAGGAGTAAGAGAAGAAAAATATGCATGAATTAGAATGAGAAAGGAGATATAATTCAAATAAAGACTAACAGAATCATCAGAGACTACTATAAGAAACTTGGGGAACAAGTATAAAAACCTAATGAAAATGAAGGATTTTCTAGCAAAATATGAATTAACAAAATGAATACAAGGAAATGTGGAAAACTTGAACAGATCAATTACCATAGAAGAGATTGGAAATGCAACTAAAAAAATCTACCATTGAAAAAAGAAGGCCAGGTGCGGTGGCTCATGATAGTAATCTCAGTACTTTGGGAGCCCAAGGCAAGCAGATCACTTGAGCCCAGGAGTTTGAGACCAGCCTGGACAACATGGTGAAACCCCATCTCTACAAAAAACACAAAAATTAGCTGGGCATGGTGGCGTGTACCTACGGTCCCAACTACTCAGGAGGTTGAGGCGGGAGGATCATTGGAGTCCAGGAAGTCAAATCCGAGTGAGCCATGATTGTGCCACTGCACTCCAGCCTGGGCTATACAGTGAGACCCAGTCTTGAAGGGAAGGAAAGGGAAAAGGAAGGGGGAAGGGAAAGGAAAAGGGGAAGGGGATGGGAAAGAAGAAGGGGAAGGGGAAGACAAAGGGGACTGGATGACTTCACAGCCATGTTTTATCTAACCTTTAACACAGATAATTCCATGTTATTTAAATTACTCCAGGCCATAGAAAAGGATGAAAAGGTAACTACTTTGTGAGCCAGCAAACTTTAATACAAAAGCCCAAAAGCCTGATAAAAGATATTAAAAGAATAGAACATTATAAAGTAATCTTACTTATGAATGGATGCAAGTTTCTAAATGAAATACCAGCCACCACCTCTGGTTAAGCTTCATGTAGTGAATAGAAGTATTTGCTACTGTTCTTTCCCAAAATTCTGATAAAATGACAGTAAAATGATTCGAGAGGCATAAACTTGAAGGACAAAAAGAATAGGAGAGGAAGCAACACCAACAAAATTTTGCAAGTTTGAAAACATATGTACAAGTGGTAACTGACTTAGCAGATCACAGAAAGCCAAAACCCAAGCCAGAAGGAAGTTTGCCCCCAGAAATGTTCAGGAACTGGAAGAATCAAGTACCTCTGAAAATGGGAGATCTAAGAGGAGTGGAAAAACAGGAAAATTAATTTAAAATCTACATAAGGAATAGTCTCCCAGGTCACTTTCCTTGCCTTACACAGGATGAGGGGCCCTCTACTACCTCTTTATACAAGACTCTCTGAAGAGGTTGAGCCAGAGGGATTCCGAACTCAGGGACACCAGACACACTGAGGCAGGGATCCCATGCTGAAAATGGGGATTAGGATATTAGTTACAGAAAAGTGAGATCGCTTGGCCCTAGTCTTCATCCAGACTTTACCGCCCAGAATGCTAACAGTCATGCTTATCCCTTCCAGGAGGGAAATTAGAGGTTTTCTCTTTGGGAACCTGACCAGCTAAGGAGAGAAGACCTAAAGATATTGACAGAAGCCCCCTGTGAAACTGATAGTGATACAGAGCCCAGTCAATGAACAGGTTTCACCTACATCCCTGAACAACTCCCAAATAGCCATTTAGTGCATCACTCTTAAATATGAGCAGACAACCAAGGACCACCAGACATGTGAGGAAATCTAACATGAAAGGCAGAGACAAAAAAAAAAAAAAAAAAAAAAGCAAAAAAGAAAGAGAGAGAGACAGAGAAAGAAAGTGGCAGCAGAAGGAAGCTTTTATTTATTTATTTTGTTATGTTGCTCAGGCTGATCCTGGAACTCCTGGGCTCAAGCTATCCACCTGCCTCAGTCTCCCAAGTACTGGTGTTAGAGGTGTAAGCCACCACTCCCAGCCAGAAGGAGGCTTCTTAAAAGCCCTCAGTCTCTCTAGAGAGAAAAGAGAAGGTATTGTATTCAAGAAACAAAAGAGGCTACTATAATGGAACATTTGGAGAACAATTGAGAGATCTTGGAGATTAAAAAAGGGACCACATAAAGGAACAATTCAATAGTAAAGTTAGCAGTTTTGTCAAACTGGCCAGAGGACGGTGGCTCAGGCCTGTAATCCAAGCACTTTGGGAGGCCAAGGTGGGTGGATCACTTGAAGTCCAGAGTTTGAGACCAGCCTGCCTAACATGGTGAAAAACTGTCTCTATTAAAAATACAAAAATTAGCCAGGCATGGTGGTGTGCACCTGTAATCCTGGCTACTAGGGCAGCTGAGGCAAGAGAATTGCTTGAACCCAGGAGGTGGAGGTTGCAGTGAGCTGAGATTGTGCCACTGCACTCTAGCCTGGGCGACAGAGTGAGAATCCATCTCAAAAAAAGAAAAAAAAAAAAAAAAAGAAGTGTTGTCAAATTTAGCAAATAAAAGTTCAAGACTCTCCATTTAATTTGAATTTTATAAAAATAACAAATAACTTTTTTGTATAAGTGTGTCCCATGTAAGACTTAGTTTGTCTGAAATTCAAATTTGCCTAGGTATCCTGTGTTTTATCTGGTAACCCTACTTGGAAGATGAAGTCTCCAAGAAAGGAGAGAGAGAGAGAGAGAAAGAGAGAGAGAGAGAAATAAAGAAAAGATAAAATCCAAAAATCAAATCAGTTGAGGAAGTCCAATATTTGAATGACAAGGAGTTCTAGAAAGGGAAAACAGGGGAAATGAAATTATCAAAGAAATTTCCCAGAACAGCATCAAGGACAAAAAATACCCAACACCAAAGCGCATCACTGTGATGAAGTTGTAGATCACTGATGACAAAACAGTGAAAAATCAAGCTAACACAGAGGATGAGGAATGAGAATGGTAATGTTTCTCTGTATAAATTATCTATCTATCTATCTATTTATCTATCTATACACGTGCACACACACACATCAGTGGCTCATGCCTATAATCCCAACTACTCAGGAGGCTAAGGCAGGACGATTGCTTTAGCCCAGGAGTTTGAGGCTGCAGTGAGCTATGATCACACCACAACACCCAGCGTGGGGACCGAGTGAGACCCTGTCTCTAAATAAATAGTCTAAATTTTAAGAAATGATCAAATTGATGCTGAAAATATTTTAAATAAGTTTTAGCAGACCTTTCTAATAAAATTTCTAAGAAGAAGCTATATATATATGTGTGTGTGTGTGTATACATATATATATGTGTGTGTGTGTGTGTCAGGTTTGTCAAAGATCAGATGGTGGTAGATGTGCAGTGTTATTTCTGAAGTCTCTGTTCTGTTCCATTGGTCTATATGTCTGTTTTGGTATCAGTACCATGCTGTTTTGGTTACTGTAGCCTTGTAGTATAGTTTGAAGTCAGGTAGCATGATACCTCCAGCTTTGTTTTTTGGTTTCAGATTGTCTTGGCTATATGGGTTCTTTTTCGGTTCCATATGAAATTTGAAGTAGTTTTGTTCTAAATCTGTGAAGAATGTCAATGACAATTTGATGGGAATAGCATTGAATCTATAAATTACTTTGGGCAGTATGGCCATTTTCATGATATTGATTCTTCCTATCCATGAGCACAAAATGTTTTTCCATTTGTTTATGTCTTCTCTTATTTCCTTGAGCAATGGTTTGTAGTTCTCCTTGAAGACGTCCTTCACATCCCTTGTAAGCTGTATTCCTAGGTATTTGATTCTCTTTGTAGCAATTGTGAATGGGAGTTCATTCATGATTTAGCTCTCTGCTTGTGTATTATTGGTGTATAGGAATGCTTGTGATTTTTGCACATTGATTTTGAATCCTCAGACTTTGCTTAAGTTGCTTATCAGCTTAAGGAGTTTTGGGGCTGAGACAATGGGGTTTTCTAAATATAGAATCATATCATTTGCAAATAGAGCGAACAGGTAACTTACAGAATGGGAGAAAATTTTTGCAATCTACTCATCTGACAAAGGTCTAATATCCAGAATCTACAAGGAACTTAAACAAATTTACAAGAAAAAAAACTCCCATCAAAAAGTGGGTAAAAGATATGAGCAGCATTTGCAAAAATGGCACTGACAACCTCAGATAACTATTTTAATTGTTGTTATTATGGAATTTAAACAACAACAACAAACAACAAACTTTCAAAACCAGCTTCAGATTTTCAGACAACACTTAGCATTTATTCCATTCTCTGTCCCAGGATGATGTTACCTTGCTGTGTCTCAAAAGATGACATTTATGTGGCCAACAAACATATGATAAAAAGCTCATCATCACTGATCATTAGAGAAATGCAAATCAAAACCACAATAAGATATCATCTTATGCCAGTCAGTTGATTATTAAAAAGTCAGCAAACGACAGATGCTGGCAAGGATTTGGAGAAATAGGAATACTTTTACACTCTTGGTGGGAATACAAATTAGTTCAACCATTGAGGAAGACAGTGTGGTTATTCCTCAAGGATCAAGAACCAGAAATACCATTTGACCCAGCAATCCCATTACTGGGTATATACCCAAAGGAATATAATCATTCTACTATAAAGACACATGCATACATATATTTATTGCAGCACTATTTATAATAGCAAAGACGTAGAACCAACCCAAATGTCCATCAATGATAGACTGGATAAAGAAAATGTGGTACATATCCACCATGGAATACTATGCAGCCATAAAAAAGAATGAGATCATGTCCTTTGCAGGGACATGGATGAAGCTGGAAGCCATCATCCTCAGCAAGCTAGCACAGGAACAGAAAACCAAACACTGCATGTTCTCACTCATAAGTGGGAGGTGAACAAAGAGAATACATGGACACAGGAAGGTGAACAACACACAGGGGGGGCCTGTTGGGTGATGGGGGGCAAGGTGAAGAAGAACATTAGGAAAAATATCTAATGCACCTGGGGCTTAAAACCTAGATGACAGGTTGATAGGTGCAGCAAACCACCATGGCACATACATACGTATGTAACAAACCTGCACATTCTGCACATGTATCCCAGAACTTAAAGTAAAATAAAATAAAGTATGTAAAAGACTACCAAAAAAATAAGAATACATATTATTCTAAATGGCAAAAGGAGACTGGTAAGAGATTGTTCTAGAGAGGTAGCAGCCCCTGCATCATGAAGAACCTTTTTCTGTGAAGTTAAGAAATGTAGGCTTATCTTTCCTATATTTCCGAAAATGTGAAGGACCACTTGCATTAGAAGCACTTGTTTTGGAGTCCCAAAAATTGACATTTTAAACAGAACCCCAGGTAATTACATTTTGGGATAATTTTGAGAATGCCAGCTTAGACCAACAGTAATTACCAGAAGAGTTTGAACTAAGGAGCAATAAATCAGATTTCCAGAGACCCCTCCTTTCTATTCTGTCCCCAGCCCACCCTTCCCCGAGTCATTCCAATGCAGGACCAGCAGCGTTGTTTTGTAAGTCAACTTCACCATTTCCTATGGAAAAGTTAGGCCACTTGGCCTCTCAATGCTGGAAAGGTTACTGGAAGTGGCCCTGGTTCCTGGAGCATCATGCTCTATCTGATTCACAGAACACAGCAAGGTAACATCATCCTGGGACAGAGAATGGAATAAATGCTAAGTGTTGTCTGAAAATCTGAAGCTGGTTTTGAAAGTTTGTTGTTTGTTGTTGTTGTTTAAATTCCATAATAACAACAATTAAAATAGTTATCTGAGGTCGTCAGTGCCATTTTTGCAAATGCTGGAGGAAGTAACCAGGATAGAGGAAATCCTCTGGGCGGGTCTCAGAGCCTACCTGGAGTTGTTTTCATTCAGAATTTGGTGACATCAGTTGAGGGAGGGAGACGGGCTGTCTCTAGAGATCCTGGTGAGTAACAACCATACAGAAGCACAGAGCATCTCAGGAAACTTAAAATAACAGCAACAAGAACAAAGTGTCCTTCTCATTACATGGTTTTCAAATGGGCCCACTGCTTCCATAGAACTTATGTGTATGGTTTCTTTTGAATAAACACAGAAATGGACCCTCCCAATCTTAAAACTTGAGAAACTTACATTTGTCTACCCTGAGTTCTTTTCTCAGGACACCAGCCATTAGGCCTCTCAGATAGAGTCAAGGAACGGAAACTTACCCATTCACCACATCTGGGAAACATCAGACCCCTCGCCCATCATGACTGCCTAACTGACCAGCTGCTGCCTGTGGATCAGCTCTTCTTCCTTATCCCCTCCCTCTTTCCTGTTTTCTCACTCTTAGTTACATTTCTTCCCTGCTACATAGGCTCCGAATTTTAGTCAGCTGAGGAGACAGATTTGAAACTGATCTTCCATTCTCCTTGGCTACAGCACCTGAATAAAGTCTTCTTCCCTGGAAATTCTCAGTGATTGGCTTTCCGTGCAGCCAGCAACAGGACCTAGACCAAACCCCTGGCGTCTCAGTAACTGCTCCCTAGAGGGCAAGGGAAATGACTGAGTGACCTAATGAAACCTCCCCCTGCCTTTGAGAACAAAGAAACTCTAGGCAGTGGTTCTTAAAGTTTAGCATACATCAGAATCACCCAGTGTTTTAAACACTGATAGCCGAGCCCCATTCCAGAGTTTCTGATTCTGTAGATCTGGGTACAGCTTGAGAATCTGCATTTCTAACAAGCTCCCAGGTGATGCTGAAGCTGATGCCTAAGGGACCACACTTTGAGAATGACTGCCCAGTGGTAGGTAAAGGAAATCCTCTCATCAACGTATTTTTTTGCTTGGGCAATGGCCTCATTACCTTTCCCATGGAGAAAAACTAGGAATGTTGATGGGACGGATGTTGGGATCATGCTGAAAACTCTTCTTTTTTTTTTTTTTTTTTTTTTTTTTTTTTTTTAGACAGAATGTCACTCTGTGGCCCAGGCTGGAGTGCAGTGGTGTGATCTTGGCTCACTGAAACCTCTGCCTCCTGGGTTCAAGCAATGCTCCTGCCTCAGCCTCCCAAGTAGCTGGGATTACAGGTGTGCACCACCACGCATCGCTAATTTTTGTATTTTTAATAGAGACGGGCTTTCACCATGTTGGCCACACATGGTGAACTCCTGACCTCAGGTGATCCACCCACCTTGGTGTCCCACAGTCCTGGAATTACAGGCATGAGCCACTGTGCCCAGCCTTGAACACTCCTCTTGAAGCCAAGAAACAGACTTGGGCCTACCTGATCAGACAATTATGCACCTGTTTCTATGAATCAAACCATAAACAACTGATGAGTGACTCATAATTATAGCTACCACTTATTAAGTGCTATCTATATGCCAGGCATGGCATGTACATTTAATCATCACAGCAGCCTGCTACCCCCTCCACACTAATCTTCTCAGGCATATTCCCACCCCAGGACCTTGGCAGAGGCTGGACCCTAGACCTATGTAGAGGAAAATACATATCTTTTCTTCCCATCTTAGGTTCACAGCTGAGGCCTCTATAATAGAAGACAGATGAATAAGAGAAAAGTATAAAAATGTATGTAATGTAAGTTTTACATGGCATGGGAGACTTCATAAGAAAATGAAGACCCAAAGAAACAGGTAAACCTGTGTATTTTTTATGCTCAGTTTGATGGAGAAGTATGATTGGACAAAGGAAATATGACCTAATGCTAATAAACTGGGGGAAACTTAGCAAGGGTTCTTTGCTCAAATTTTTCTCTGTGTCCTTGGGTCTTCAGAGATAAGGATGTACCTTTCCTCTGCGTATAGGGAGGGTACCTCTTGAATAACGGTCTTATGACCTGCTTCAGGGGAAAGTCAGAAAAATCCTTCCTAGGTTTAATTTGACCTGTTTCAGGTGAGAAGAGGGGAAGGTAAGAGTGACTTTTCTGCTTCTGCTGTTTTCTTTAATTCCAAGGTTCATGCTTTGGGAAAACATGTCCTGAAATCCATCACCTGGAACGTGCTTCCCCCACACATCTCTCTCCGGCTCTTCTTTAAGGGTCATGCAGATACCATTTTGTCAGAGAGACCTTCCCCTTCCCTGGTCACCCCATCTAGAATCTTAGCCCCACCCCTGTCCCCAACCCACCGTCACTGCTTTATTCTCTCTCCTGAGCATTTATCGCTAACATTCTATATGTTTTGCTTCTTTATTATCTGTCTTCCTTATTAGCACATAAGCACAAGGGCGAGGATTGTGTCTAGTACACAGAGTCTAGAACTATTTAGCAGGTAGTTAGAGGCAATACTTATTGATAGAATGAACAAACTAAACCTTTAGAGAGCCAAGCCTTACTTGGCAGGGATGTGCAGAGTTTGGTAACATGATGATTAGAACCCATCAGTTAGAAAAGCAATACATCTGACATTATTTCCTTGGTGGGAGCTGTTTGAATATGTGGGAAGAAAATACTAATAAGTAGAAATTAAAACAGAGAGGATGAGAAGTAGGGAATGAGGAAGAAGCAGGATGGGCTAAGAGGAAGTCTGGGCCATAGCACTACTTACTTTGGCCCTGGGGACACTTCTCCCTGAGTCTCCTGCTGAGGGTGGCTCTGGGCGGGTAGGTATGTCACCCTGGCTCTTACTGGGGACAGAAAACAGCTGCTGCAGTTAGCAAGCCTGGAGAACCCTGTCCAGCCCAGGTGCTGGAAAGCAGGATTCATTTCTGAAATGACAAAGAAGGGTTCGCTGAAAGAGCGGCTTTCAAATAGCCAAACCAGCTGACTCCGGAGAGAGCTAGAACTAGGTTTTCACCCAGAAGCAGCGGCCGGCTCAGCAGCATGGCGGCATTGAAGATGCAGGGTAAGAGAGAGGGGATTGTGTAGAAGCTGGCTGCGAGCCAGCCACCAGACTCCTGAGGCAAAAGGAAGACTCTGAACCTACCATTTAACTGCGTAAACAGACTCTGGTTGGAAACATTGTCTGACAGAGCCCATGCCACGTGGAAAATATTAAACATTTCCTCTCTTGGCACCTGTTTCTAACAGACTGGAGTGTTGACTATTTTGCAACGGTACATAAATTTGGTTTGTTAGCGAACTCCATGGAGAGTCCACATGCCCTGACCAACGTAGCTTATCTCATATTTAAACATGAAAAAAAAAGAAAGTGGCTGAAAGGTTGAGTTCACGGTGCTGTGAACACACAGGCAGGTGCTCTGTCACGCTTCACAGCACAGCACCCACATGAAGCAACAGGAGAAGGAACATAAAATACTGTAAAAAGCAACCAACAGACTTCACCCATAGTGATCTGCTGACCACCACTAGATTCAACTTAATTCCATAAACACCAGTGGTAGTGTTATGCCCAGACTGTTTGTTCCCCAAAGAAGACCACCAGAGTCCAGAGTCAAAGCCAAGCGGCAAGGATCTTTACTACAAGTTCGAACCTGGTCCCTCCATTCCACAGTATACAAGAGGGCCCCGAACAATGTGAGCGTTTGCTTTTTATAGCCCGAAAGTTGCAGGGGAACAAAGAAATTCTTTTGGCTCCAACAGACTTCACCCATAGTGATCTGCTGACCACCACTAGATTCAACTTAATTCCATAAACACCAGTGGTAGAAATCAACTTAGAATATAAACTTACTCTTTAAATAAAAGCTAAGAAGTGAGAGTGATGATTGGGCCTCCAGTGGTTAAAGTCCCCTAATTGTAGAGTAGGTAAATTGGCAAACCTTACTTCCTACTCCATCAAGAAATTGGTGAGGACCTACTCTGGGCTGCTTAGGGAAGACCGTATGTTGTGTGACAATAGTCACAAAGCTAAGAGGCAGGCAGCTGCATTCAGCCCAAAAGGGAGTAGCTATCAGGCTAAGGGCTCAGGCTAGGGTAGTGGAATTGTTAAGAGAGGTTACTCCACAATCAAGTTTAGGACATAACAGGTTAAACAAAGTTAAATAGGTCTCTTCTTTTATAGGCTTCTTTTATAGGCTGAGAATCTATAAGAGAAGATAACAGTAGGAAGTGTCTCTCAAATATTTGATTGTAGCAGGCTTTTATAAGAGAGCTCACATTAGAAAAAACTACTCTAAACTTAACTTTATTTCATCTGCACCTATGTTGGGGAAGAAGGCTGTGGTCTCAGTGTGATTGTTTATAAGCAAATTTGGTTAGATTGGTAGGAAAAGGGTTGGTCACAACTAGATTAGTGAGTTTCTGAAATGGAAATCAAATTTCCTCAAGCCCCTAAAACTGACTGTGACAAATGGTGACCTAGAGAGGATGCCCCTCCAGATGGGACTCGGGGTTGACCTTTTCTGGATATGCCTCACGCTGCAGGGCTTTAGACAAGACAAATCTACCATCAGATTCTAGTGTGTTTGTTTATTTGTTTTGTTTTTAAAGTGCTGTTTGCAACCTACCAAATTGATTTTATTAACCTTTAAAGGATTGCAATCTGTCATTTGAAAAAACACTAAACTCTATCTGCACCTAAGCATATTGACATTCTTATACCCAGCCAGGCATGGTGGTTCATGCCTGTAATCCTAGCACTTTGGGAGGCTAAAGTGGGAGGATCATTTAAGCCCAGGAGTTTAAGACAAGCCTGGGAAACACAGGGAAACTTTGTCTCTACAAAAAAATTTAAAAATTGGCCAGGCGTGGTGGGGCATGCCTGCAGTCCCAACTATTCAAGAAGCTGAGGTGGGAGGATTGCTTGAGCCCAGGAGTTTGAGGCTGCAGTGAGCTGAGATCACACCACTACACTCCAATCTGGATGATAGAGAAAGACCTTGTCTCTAAAAAAAAAAAAAAAAAAAAAAATTATTAAATGCTTTTCCTCAAATAATTTCATGCTCACTATTTTATGAGGTAAGAGAAGAACAAATGTGGATTGGAAGGGCTTTAGGACCATGTCTTTCTTTCAGGAAAGGTAGTACCTAGGATCTTCTTCAAGCAGTACAAGATCTGGACCAGAGCCCTGGTTTTGAAAAAGAATACAGAGAACCGTGGTTAGAGCCGTTGTTAACATGTTGCTTTTAAATTTTAAATGTGATTTCATATTCTAATCTTATTCTGTAAGCAACTCACATCTATCTATTTCCTATGTTAGTTCTAATCAAGATTACAGATGAACTCCCAGATAACAGGATTGCTTTGGGTTTGGTCTGCAACACACTGGGTGGCTCTTAGGAGTAGGAAAAAGAAATATTTTTCTTTTCCATCTTAGGTTAATGACTGAGGCATTTATAACAAAAGACAGATAACAAGAGAAAAGCATTAACATTTTCTGTGGCACAGTAGCCTTCAGGAATGAAGACCCAAAGAAAGGACTAAACCTGTGTATTTTTTGTGTGTAGGTCGTTGAAGAAGTGGGTGGTTGTGGAGGAGTATGAATGGAAAAAGGGCATGTCTCATGGTAATTAACTGGGGAAAGGTTAGTAAGGCCTGTTTGTTCAGATTCTTCTTTGTGTCCCTGTGTCTTCAGAAATAAGGAGGCTTCTTCGGTCTGGGTATGGGTCGGGCATCTCTGGAATGAAGGCTTTATGACCTGCTTCAAGGGAGGTCATACATAGAGCAGGTAATTTGGCAAACCTTATTTCATATCTTCATCAAGATTCAAGGGAGAAGGGCAAGGGTAAGGTGAGAGAGACCTTCCTGCTCCTGCCATTTTCTCCAGTTTGGGGCCATTGTGTCCTGAACCGTATCACAGGCAATCACAGGGCAGGTAGGCTTACCTAAAGATGTTCTTTCCTTTCCCTCACAATTAGTGTCTTGATGTCAGCTCCTTGATACTGAACCTGGCTCAGCTTCAGAAGAAAAGCAGAGCCCCAGACCCAGGACTCCCATGGTCTCCTGCTGCACTGAGAAAGATTAATGGTTAAAAAAAGTTGAAAAGATTCTCTTCATACCTGCCTACCATATCAGGGAGGCCTGAGCCTAAAAACCCTGGCCCCACCCTGGGGTGTGGTTTACAAGACCAGCCAGAGACCTTACAGGACCTCCTCACCCTCTGCTGTCCCAATGGCACTTCCAATGAATTTTTTATTTATTTTTTTTATTTTTAGCTAGCAATTGAATGTGATATTTTGCAAAGCACTGTGGTTTTTCAAGCTTTATTTCAAGGGGTCTAGAAAATATTTTTATTTTCAGTTTTCTTTTTCCACTCTCTTTCTTCTCTGCTTGATTCACTTGATTTCCTTCTTAGTATTTTGTCCGTGAAGTTCCTCAATATTGTTCCTTAGAGTAATATCTGAAATATAAAATGCAATCTTGTTTGGAAAATTAAAAGAAAACTATAAGTGCAGATAATGGGGCTTGAGGAGCAGCGGGAGAGAAGTGGGGTAGCTGCAGGGGCTGGAGGGCCATAGTCCAGTGAGAATGGCAAATGATTCGATATAATTTCAAGACTAAAAAAATATAGATTTTTACCATCCTAAATCCATTTAACTGCTCAAATGATTATTGCTCCCCTGGTGTTTATAAAAACATTGCAGTGAAAGGAGACAGACTTACACAGACTTAAAAGAGTTTTTAGAACCCATTAAACCCACTGTCTGTTTTAGTTTTGCCCGATTGTTATGAATCCTAACTTAACCATTTCACTGTCTACAGAAAAGGGACAGTGGCATTCTTTGGTCAAGGGGTGGCTCTGGACACCGCCTCTGCATGCCTAGCTCTGCCAACAACTCTCTAGGTGATCAAGGGCAAGTCACTTCACCTTGCCAAGCCTGTTTCCTCCTTTTAAAATGGGAGGTCAGCTGGGCGCGGTGGCTCGTGCCTGTATCCCAGCACTTTGGGAGGCTGACGAGTGTGGATCACCTGAGGTCAGGATTTCGAGACTAGCCTGGCCAACATGGTGAAACCCTGTCTCTACCAAAATTACAAAAATTAGCCGGGCGTGGTGGCACACACCTGTAATCCCAGCTACTGGGGAGGCTGAGGCAGGAGAATTGCTTGAACCCAGGAGAAAGAGGCTGCAGTGAACTGAGATCATGCCATTGCACTCCAGCCTGGGCAACAGAGCAAGAGCGAGATTTTGTCTCAAAAATAAATAAATAGGTTGGGCACAGTGGTTCACACCTGTAATCCCAGCACTTTGGGAGGCCAAGCGCGGTGGATCACCTGAGGTTGGGAGTTTGAGACCAGCCTGACCAATATGGTGAAACCTCATCTCTACTAAAAATAGAAAAAATTAGCCAAGCGTGGTGGCGCATGGCTGTAATCCCAGCTACTCAGGAGACTGAGGCAGGAGAATCGCTTGAACCCGCGGGGTGGAGAGCCAAGATAGCACCATTGTACTCCCGCCTGGGCAACAAGAGCGAAACTCGTCTCAAAAAATAATAATAATAATTAAAAATAAATAAATAATAAAAATAAAAAGTAAAATGAGGGAGCATTCACAATTGTACTCAGGGTATTGTCAGGATTAAATGAAACAATGTGTGGAAAGTCCTCACTAAAACGTCTGTCATATGGTGAATGCTCAATACATTTTATTTTGGGGCACTACATGAATAGAATTACTGCAAGTAAACCAAGATTCAGTGATTGGCAGAGAGTTCCATGAAAGCCCTGCAAGAGAAGGAGATGGCAGGGGAAAGCTCCCTGCAGGCCTTTTGCGCCATGTATTGAACACAGCTGATTTCAACCTGGAGTGATTTGCTCCCCAGGGGACATTTTCACACTGGTGTGTGTGTTGATGGGAGTGGGGAGTGCTACTGGCATCTACTGGGTAGGGCCAGAGATGCTGCTTAACATCCTGCATTGCACAGGAGAGTCCCTGCAACAGAGTTATCTGGCCTCAAATGCCAACCGTGCAGAGGTTAGGACTAGCACAAGAGGACTAGCACAGTCCCTTTAGCCTCTTAGGTCCAGGAGTAATGCTTTCCTTTATGGCTAAAAATAGTTGTAAATGGAATTGAAACCGCCCTTGCAAAGATGATGACAATGAGAGAACTCTAGCATGGCCAACTCCATCTTGCTTCTAGCCTCAAAGGATGGCTATCCTTGCTCAGTCATGGGCACAGGCCAGGTTAACCATGGGAGGAATTTAGTTTATAGCTTAACTTTGAAGCAAGGATGATAATAGTTCCTTTCTTAAACGGATCCCCTCCTTGTTCCAGGGCTGAAAACATCTTTGTACGACCAGTAAAAGACCACAAGATTAGGATTATGAAGTTGAACCATTTCAAAATAATACAAAAATTGAAAGCCTTCTTGGTTTGGCGGGGGAATGATGACAGTATACGGAATACACTGACCTTGCCACTTTATGAGCAAAAGGTAGTTGTGGCTTACAAAAGAATGTTTCATAATATCCACAGGAAGTGAATAAAGATTCCCCTGTTGTCCCATTTGAATGCTATGCCACAGTTAGGAAGGTCAAAAAGTTTGATTATAGGGCCACCTTTGTGGTAAGAATGGAGGTTCCAGTAATCTTCATAAAGTTGGTAGAAGTGGGTTGCATAAAATGTTTCAAAGTTAGAATGCCCCTCAGAGCACTGAAACTTTTGGTCATAGAGGGAAACATCTGCAGGCAAATGACTTTATGACGAGCATTATCTTTTTCACGATCAGCATTATATTTTGAAGAGCTCCCCAACTGACCATGATATAATAACGACGTCTATCTTCAAAACACTTAGCACTAGAGAGAGGCTTTAATGGAAGCTGAAGATCTGTACGGTCAGAAAGAAATCTCCTTGACATCCACATGAGTGAAAAAGACAGCATGGAGTAATGCTCAGTGGTAGGGAGAGCACTGATCCAGGAACCCGAAGATCCCACCAGCTTCTGACTTACTGCGCATGTGGTCTCGGGCAGTCTCCAAGCCCTTTAGTTCAGTCCCGTCAGTAAAATGAGGATGGATGTTAGCATCTGCTCTATGTACCCCAGTGGGTTGTGAACACTTGCGAAAGCTTCACGAATCACTGACTAAACAATCAGTGTCTTACTGTTCTTGTCAAAAGGTAATAAGAGTTAGAATCAAATTGTATCCTATTAAGGAAATATGTTTATAACCAAATTATTTCCTAAGAACTTCATGCTTCCTGGCATAGTCTTTCATTTCTCTCCTAACATAAAATCTGTCCGGAAACCTATGTTTCACTAGGTAGAAAGTTGCATATCCAGTAAACGTATTTTCTAATGTCTTATTTTATGGCCATCTCCTCTGGTCATCTAGATAGGATATTTTGGAGGTGATCCTAGTCAGAGATCTTTTCATGACAATGGAGAGAAACCCACCCAAGTTAGTACAAATGAAAGCATATTACAAAAACTAAATAAAAAGCAGCAGATCATCTCACATGCATCCCAATCAAAGTAGAGCCACTCTTCATATAAATCTCATCCCAAACCCACAAATGACAAAATCAGCCCAGTCAATTCCCTCAAGCTTATATGACCTTACTGATCCAGTACTCATCACTGATGTACTACAATTTCTTTCTTTTATTCTTTTTCTTTTTTGAGATGTAGTCTTGCTCTGTCGCCCAGGTCGGAGTGCAATGGTGCGATCTTGGCTCACTGCAGCCTCCACCTCCCAGGTTCAAGCGATTCTCCTGCCTCAGCCTCCTGAGTAGCTGGGATTACAGGCACGCACCACCACGTCTGGCTAATTTTTGTTAGAGACAGGGTTTTTAATAGAGACAGGGTTTTGCCATGTTGGTCAGGCTGGTCTGGAACTCCTGATCTGGTGATCCGCCCGCCTCGGCCTCCCAAAGTGCTGGGTTTATAGGCATGAGCCACCACACCCGGCTGATGGACTACAATTTCTGCATCCCTTAGTTTAATCTCTTTCCTTCTTCCTTCATCTTCTTGCCTGCAAAGCAGATGCCATGCTGTTGTCTCCACATCAGCTTCCTTTTTAGCACTTCAAGTTCAGAGTGCATATCACTAAAGCAATAGAGGGACAAGGACATTGGGAAGGGTACTTATACAGAACCACCTTTGGATAAG
Organism: Theropithecus gelada; assembly: GCF_003255815.1. Taxonomy (NCBI): domain Eukaryota; kingdom Metazoa; phylum Chordata; class Mammalia; order Primates; family Cercopithecidae; genus Theropithecus; species Theropithecus gelada. Next base: position 105,885,686 of record NC_037671.1, on the reverse strand, counting down.
GTGCTTAACCTCTCAATGCCTCAGTTTCCTCCTCTGCAAAATAGGAATAATAGTATTCCCAACCATAGTGCCTGATCCATGATGCTCAGCATTAGCCATTGTCATTATTAATTTTAGGGATAGGTAAACGTATGAAACTGACCAAAAGCAGGCATAGAACTGCATAATCCAAACTCTATCAAATTCTAAAATAAGATGAGCTGTATTGAGTTAGTCAGGTACGTTTCCAACGTAGGTGATTTGGCCTCCGTCTTGAAGGAGGTGATGGAAATGACTTGGTGGAGAGAGATGTTTTGGTTTTCAATGGCTATGTAACAACCCATCCCAAAACATAGTGGCTTAAAGCAATAGCAGTTATTCATTTACCCACAATTCTGCAGTTGGGCAGGACTTGGCAGGAATGACTCACCTCTGCTGTACATGGCGTCTATGAGCTGGGCCATGCAAGATGACCTTTTTACTTACATGATGGCATATCAGGTAACAGCTGGCCAGGCATCTCTCTTTCCGTGTTATCTCCACCTGGCTAGCTCTGGCTTTCTGTCATCATGACAGTCTCAGGATAGTTGGACTTCTTACAATGTGGCCAGCTTCCCCAAGTACAAGAGGAGAAGCTTCTAGATCTTGGTGCCTGGACTCGGGAGTCCCAGAAATACTTTTCACCACACTGTATGCATTGCTCGAAACAGGCATAGGGCCAGCCCAGCTTCAAGAGGAGAAGACGGTACAAGCGCATGAGTCTCAGGAGGTGTGGCTTACTGGGCTGCCCATGAAAAAGACGATAACAGGAGGTTAACACAGGAGCTTAGCTGCAGGAGATGGTACATGTGAAAATCAAAGTAAAGAAAACACACCAGGATCAGCCAAGATGAGCATGAGAATTGTGAAAAAGACTGGCCTGGCTGTTGTTTTGAGGGGTAGAAATAGAATCTGAGGGTTTATTCAAATCTAAGAGAGTTCTATCATAACCCCTGTACCGTAAGATTTAAAGGTTCAAACTACGGAGTAACAGAAACCCCCCACGTGTCCCTGGAAGCCATTGTCTTTTGAGAATTTGAATAATGTCTTCCTTCAACTCTAGGTCAAATTTACCTGTTGAACTCCTGTCAGTTTTTTAAACTGGGAGGCTCAGGAGCAGATACCAACTGTCACAAAGGCCCCGAGTCAGGCCTCTAATAGGAAGTTCATTTCCATGGTCGTTTTTTTCTTTTGCTGTCTAGTATAGTACTTTTCCTATCTATTTTTTCCCTCTATTTCTCTGTTTCCTGAAGCAGTAAAACCCTTAGTTTTCATCGGCTGATTATCTTCCATAGGTATAGATCTAGAAAATTTCCCAAGGAAACAGCTCTGGGCTTGATTGATCCAGGGTGCCGTTTGGGGAGCTGCTCTCTGTCCCACGGTGCGGGTGTATGGGGTGGGTATAGGGGAAGATCTGAGGTAGGTGAGGGGGTAGGGGGAGTGGTATTCAGTGTGACTGCTCATCTGGGGCTTGCAGTGTATGCACCAGTGCTTCTCTCTCCTGGCCAAGAAACAGAGAGCTTAGGCCTGCCTCCGAGAGTCACTTCTCTCCCCTAGAGGGCTGGCAGAGCCTGATACCAGCAAGGTGTGCCCGCCACAGAGAAGGCATCACAGCTACATGTTAATTAACCAAGAGGACATGGTCTAACTTCACATCTCATTGTCAGAAAACGTTTTTACCAGAGGAAGTCATGCCAGGAATTCAGAATTTGTGCTGAGCTGCGCCCTGCCCTGCAGTTACAGCTGAGAGAAGGTCAAGCCTCCCTCTTCCTTAGCCCCTGCCTCCTCTTGTCTCTGCCTTCTAAGGGAACCACTGCCTCACTCTAGCCCTCCAGAGATTCCATCCCCTCTCCTCCTTTCCTCATTCTAATCACCAAACGTCTTTATGGTGCCTTCAGAATGTGAGATTTCTTTTAATGCACACAGTTTTGTTTTAAAGCAGTGTTAGTCTCGGGGTTCATTAATTAAAACATCACACTTATCTCATTCATGGCTAACTCCTCATGGCTAGATCCCCCGCACCCACTCTTTCTGCCAGTTCCTAGGACTGTTGAAACAGGAATGAGCTATAAACTGGTTTGAGGATGGTGCAGGGAGCTTCAAGATGAACTTTCCTTTTTCTGTTCATCAGAAGGAAAAGAAATTAGATTTTGGAGTCATTTGACAAGGGGTAGGAGTGGGGCAAGGAAACAGTTACTTAATTATTAATAATCTTTTTAGCAGTCGGATAGGTTTATCACTGAGGAAACCCCATGGGAGGTCATGTTACCGCCCTGGCACAGAGGAGTTCCGTCCACAGCTGTTGAATGATGCGTGAGTATCACCCCGCAAGGAATCCCTCCCCTGCTTGGTATTTTATATTTTGTTCCCTAAGTTTGTCCCTTAGGACTCTTCTTCCATCACAGACTGTATCAACGGAAAACAAGAGATGAGTTTCTTAGAAACAGCTTCTGTCAACAGTCCCTCCACCTCCCTCCACCTCCTCTGCCAAAAGTGGTGAGGCTGTAAACAGCTTTTATCAGAAAACTGGCACTTGGAAGACATAAAACCAATTAGGGAGCTGTGAAATGACTCAAGAGAGCATGACTGGAGAGCTAGAAGGACGAATACACACATACCAGACAAGAGCCTTTAAGATGTAACCTTTTGGAAGACAGCATGGATTGTAAATAGTCAAGCTCTAAGTTTAATCATTTGGTAGTTACTGAACTTCTTTAGATACGTGTGTGTGTGTGTGTGTGTGTGTGTGTGGGTGGGTGGGTGTGCTTTGTACAGTTGCTGGGCTGAAGAGATTTATCAAGGGGAAAGTCTAGATAGTTCTTCAGGGAAATGTTTTAGGTGTTCCTTTGCCTTGTGTATTAATCTGCTCAGGCTGCCAGAACAAAGTATCAAAGACTGCGTGGCTTAAACAACAGAAATGTATTTTCTTGCAGTCCTGGAGGATGGACGTCCAAGATCAAGGTCCCAGCAGAGTTGGATTGCCCTCAGGTCTCGCTCCTTGGCTTGCACATGGTTGCTCTCCTGCTGCCTCTTCACACAGTCGTTCCTCTTCAGGTATGGACCCCAGGTGCCTCTCCCTTTTCTTACAAGGATATCAGTCAGATTAGATTAGGGCCCCATCCAATGACCTCGTTTAACCTATTACCTCTTTTTAAAAAATTAAAAACAAATAGAGGCGGGGTCTCACGATGTTGTCCAAGTTAGTCTTGAACTCCTGGGCCCAAGTGATCCTCCCACCTCGGCCTCCCAAAGTGTTGGGATTACCAGCGTGAGCCACTGTGCCCGGCCACCTAATTACCTCTTTAAAGGCCCTTTGACATACACATTTTGGAAGGACATAATCTATCCACACCATCTTGTTTGCTTGCGTTGCGTGCCAAGTAACACTCTTTCTTCCCTGTACCTTCTCCTTCTGCCAGTTTCTACAATTGTTGAAATAGGAATGCGCTGTAAACAGGTGAGGAAATTGTACAGGGAGCTTCCATAGCTTTTCTTTTTCTGTTTGTCAGAAGGAAAAGAAATTAGATTTCAGAGTCATTTGACAAGGGGTGGGAGGGGGCAAGGAAATAATTATTAGTAATCTTTTCAGAAGTTCTGTAAGTTTATCAGAGGAAAACCCGTGGGAGGTCACATTATAGTGTTTTCATTTGAATCGAGGACAAAGAATGGGCTTGGTAGCTATAGTTTCTCTCCAAATCTAGGAATGCATAACACTGGTAGGTTTTAGTCTCCAAGGGTGCCTTGTGTAGCAGTAGAAACCAAATTCACTACAAAGAAGAGGCTGGTGCAAGTTGTCATGTCACGCCGCCAACTTGCCAGGTCAGGACTTGCCACCACAGCCCAACTAGCTGGCAGTCCCCTGCCAGGATACAAAAACCCTTTAATGACCTGCAGAAACCAGATGGCAGGCTTTGCTTTTCAAAGGAAAGAGATCATGTCAGGACCTCTGGAATTAAAGGTCCGGATTATTTTTAAAGGACTGGATATAATGCTGTTTGTGCAAAAGATTTTTTTTTCCATATTATGTAAGTTTTTCAAGGTGCATACAATTATTCAGTAGTCTAGAAGAATATACACTATAGAAACAGATCAACCATGTTTCCTCTGGATGGTGGGATTATAGGTTTCTTCTTTTAATTTACTTGCACTTTGTAATTTTTTAACAAAGAGGTTGACATTCTTAATAATAAAAAGATTTTTCTCAAAGATAGGAGCATTTTCAATTTGTTATTTTAGTCTTTCATTTACTCTACTAGCACTTGACAGCATAGAAATATCACCTTTATTCAGTGAGTTTGCTCATCAATGCCACATATTAAAATGTGTGTAACTGCCAATGTCTTAGATGAGAGTGACTGGATGTGATGACTTTAGTGTGGCTCTGGGAGACATATCTTCCGTATGACTAGGGTTACTGGAGCTCTATGTTTCACGTCCAGGAGAAACAGGTAGGTCTTCTAATCTCTCCGAAGGAAGAAATTTCCTGATAGCTTAAAACCTGATTTAACCTTAGCCAACCAAGATACTTTATTTGAAATGCAATTGTGTTTACTTGCTTTCTTTATGAGAATGGGAAATGACATCAGAAAGAAATGATATTGTATGTTTTTGCCTTTACTTTTACGTCAAGGACTACTGAAATCATTTAGTTTCAGAAGCACTTTATCTGTAATAAACACCATCATGAAGAGAGGCTTACATTTCCCTTTTAGGCTACCTAAATACTTTTCTTGTCAAATAATAGCAAATGGAATTATTTACACAATTGAAGCAATTCTTTAATATTGAATATGTACATTTATCAAGTTTGCCTTATATAGCTACTTCTATTGTGTTTTTGAGAACCATAGAGGTTATTCGTGGAAAAGGACACATCCAGAGATACTGGGAGAGTATGTGTATGATTTCCAACCAAAGACTTAGCTTTTAACAAGGATAATTTTCTTAACTATAAAAACCCTTATTGACCAAAAATAAGAAAAGGCTTGAGTTAAAATTAGAAAAAACAATCTTAGAGAATACACTTAAAAACTACTCCTTGGGGCTGGGCTCATGCCTGTAATCCCAGCACTTTGGGAGGCCGAGGAGGGCGGATCACAAAGTCGGGAGATCGAGACCATCTTGGCTAACACGGTGAAACCCCGCCTCTACTAAAAATACAAAAAATTAGCCGGGCGCGGTGGAGGGTGCCCATAGTCCCAGCTACTCGGGAGGCTGAGGCAGGAGAATGGCGTGAACCCAGGAGGCAGAGCTTGCCGTGAGCCAAGATCATGCCACTGCACTCCAGCCTGGTGACAGAGCAAGACTCCATCTCAAAAACAAAACAAAACAAAACAACAACAAAAAAACTCAAAACTTTATTTTAACTTATATTTCATATGTTTGATTTCATATAAACTCACTGAGCTTATTTTGCAGAGGTATGCAAAAGTCATTCTTGTTAGCACAGTGATTGATTCTTTTACTTAATTTGATTTCTTTTCCTTCATAGGGAATATATTAGTTTCCCAAGTCCATTGGAAAACTAGCAATGATAAAGCTACATCATTTAGCCGGGCGTGGTAGCTCACGCCTGTAATCCCAGCACTTTGGGAGGCCGAGGCTGGCAGATTACCTGAGGTCAGGAGTTCGAGACCAGCCTGACCAACATGGAGAAACCCCGTCTTACTAAAAATACAAAAAATCAGCCAGGCTTGGTGGCACATGCCTGTAATCCCAGCTACTTTGGAGGCTGAGGCAGGAGAATAACTTGAACCTGGGAGGCAGAGGCTGCAGTGAGCTGAGATCACACCATTACACTCTAGCTTGGGCAACAAGAGCGAAACTCCGTCTCAAATAAATAAATAAATAAATAAATAAATAAAATACGAAAAATTAGCTGAACGTGGTGGCAGGCACCTATAATCCCAGCTACTCAGGAGGCTGAGGCAGGAGAATCTCTTGAAAGTGGGCAGCGGAGGTTGCAGTGAGCCAAGATCATGCCATTTGCACTCCAGCCTGGGCAACAAAAGCAAAACTCTGTCTCAAAAAAAAAAAAGAATGACATCATTTTAAAGCTGTTTTCTAGTCCAAAGCAATTTCTAATTAGACTTTGTGAAAACAGTTTTGATTTTATTTAAATAAATAAATGGGTTTATTAATTTGTCAAGGACTTAACGAAAGTGTTATACTTTTAAATGAGGTACCAGAATAAAAGACCAAAACACTTAATATGCCCAATGCATGCTCACTGTTGGCACATGGAACTTTCAGAGAATGATGAGTCCATGGTGTGGAGGGAATGGAATCTCTGAGTACAAACTAAAGAGTTCCATTCTGTATTCTTACACTTAGTTACTTACCAACCTCTTTACTGATGGCCTCCTGGGTTCCTGTCTTAAGATTCAGTGTAAATGCAGCAAGTCCTGAGTTATCTAGTCTCATCTTAAGCCAACTCCATTGACCAGAGCAACCAATGGAAAATGCTAATGACACTTAGGCATGCATGGTAAGTTTAAACATAATGTATGGTTCATGACCAGCCTGGGCAGCATGGTGAAACCCCGTCTCAACAAAAAATACAAAAATTAGCCAGGTGTGGTGGTATGTGCCTGTAGTCCCAGCTACTTGGGATGGTGGGGGGCTGAGGTGGGAGGATTACTTGAGCCCTGGAGGTTGAGGCTGCTATGAGCTGAGATCACACCACTGCACTCCAGCCTGGGTGGCAGAGTAAGACCCTGTCTCAAACAAATTAAATTTAATTTAATTAAAAAAAAAAAACCCATAATGTGTGGAGGTGCAGGAGGATTGCCAAATGTCCTTCACAAAAATTCTAGTCAGCCCCTGTGAAAATTAAAAAGGATTTTTACATTTCGACTACGAATGTGCTGCTATTGTTGCCTGAAGCTTTTATTTCTGCATTTTTAATTTAAAAAAATTAACGGCTTACCTTCAGAACAATTGTAGGAAATGTTACACAAGACACAAAGTCCATTTCTAGCAGACTCTACTTGCTTTCTGTTTCACTCCTGGGTTAACACATTCTTCCTAACACTGAACATTTGTCTATGCCGGTGTTCGAGACAGGAATTGAAACACTTTTGCAAATATGAATTCACATGCCACCTTGTGAGTTCTGGTTAAATGTGCCAATTAGACAATTATGCTTACTATCACTCCCTCTGGAAATAACTCCTAAATGACATTAAATAATTTTAAACGGCAATGTGATTTTAAAAGTCACAAAAACAAAGAGAACAAAAGAAAAAAACGAAGTAGCATAAAAAAACTAGAAGCTGGAAGTGTTTGCACTAAATGATTTAGGGCAAGGTTTCTCAACCTTGGTACTATTGACATTTTGAGCCATATAATGTTTCACTGCAGATGGCATCTGTAGCAGCATCCCTGGTCTCTACCCACAACTAGGGAGGGGTGTCAGTAGCACCCCTCCCTAGTTGTGACAACCAAAAATACCTCCAGTTATTGCCAAATGTTCCTGAGGGTAAAATTGCCCCTGGCTGAGAACCACTGATTTGGGAAATAAGAAAAATCAAAATGTATCCCCAGGAAAAGTCTAGAACCAGGCTTACTCTGGCCGAAGGATGCCCCACTCCCCTCACCTCCGACCTCCCAAAATAAAGAACTCAGGAGCTAGAGGCACCAGGCAGAAAACAGCACTGGTTAAAAATCTGTAAAAGAGGTAGGTTGAATTCTCTGTATGTCCTGTGCTTTAAAGATTCATTCTTTAAAGAGGCTGAATCTTGGGGCTCCAAGGTTGAAGACACCAGGCACAGCTGAGGGTGAAAGTTCCATACTGAATGTGGTCATTATATAGAAACCTACTAAACAAGTGTGGGATCCTAGTTCTTTGCTCAACTCAAATTCTAAGAACACTGGCATCTAGGTACCTACTTTTTAGGGAAGAGACTGGAAGATTCTTCTGATAAAAACAGACCGAGCCATTAGCAGAAAAAAATTGACTGTCACTCAAATTTAGTGAATTGTCCTGGCCAGATCACCCTAAACCCTAAGTAAAATCTACCAGTCAATGTCCTCTCCCTCTCTTCTCCACACATATCTTCTAATTACAGGCTTTTCAATGCCTTACTCACATGCAAATAGCCAAGAATGGCCAAGCATTTAAAGAAAGCCTCCAGGATGGAAGAGAAAAAAAGAAACAGGAAGGAACTTAGAGAAAACAGAAATATTGGGGAGCAGATGCAAAGTTCAAAAATGTTTTAAGTGAAGCTTCCCTTCTCCGCTTGGTTTCCAAATAGCATTTGCCACTGGACTGGGGGCACAGAAATAGCCTCTTGTTTCAGAAAATGTAAAAATGTGCAAAGAATGATGAGGTGATGAGATAGAACATAGAAGCCAGCTTGAAGCAGTGTCCCCTGGCCAAAATAAATAACAGTATAGAATTGTAAACCTTGATTACAATAGAAACCCATGAGTCCATGATGATATAAACAAATACGAGAAAGGGAAAGCACTTCCTTTCAGTAGAAGGCCACCTAATAATTGTAGAAGGAATAATGGAAATAGTTAATTACCATTTGGCAGCACAATCTGTGGTAGCTGACAGAGATGAGGTCATCAATGGATGCTAAGGCTGGTAGGTAGAAGTTTGGTGAGGAACAGGTATTGGCATAATCTCAGAATATTTCTGCACAAAATAACCAACCAAATGCAAAGGGAGGACTGGTGACTTTACAGTCGAGAAAACTGGCAGACTCCAAGTGATCAAGGGAAGTATCACCAGTGGTGGGATGGGTTGGCCTTGTATTCCTGATGTGATGGGCTAAGAAAGAGCACGGAATCCCTGTTGTAGTTAGTATTTCTTCCAAGAAGCTATGACTCTACTCTGGCTGTGGGGAAACACTGGACACACCCAAGTGGATGATCATCCTACAAAATGAAAGGCCTGTAGTCTTAAACTATGAGAGAGGGTGGACCGGGTCCGGCGGCTCATTCCTGTAATCCCAGCACTTTGGGAAGCTGAGGTGGGCAGATCACCTGAGGTCAGGAGTTTGAGACCAGTCTGACCAACATGGAGAAACCCAGTCTCTACTAAAAATACAAAAAATTAGCTGGGCGTGGTGGCGCATGCCTGTAATCCCAGCTACTCGGGAGGCTGAGGCAGGAGAATTGCTTGAACCCAGGAGGCGAAGGTTACAATAAGCAGAGATCACGCCATTGTACTCCAGCCTGGGCAACAAGAGCAAAACTCTGTCTCAAAAAAAAGATATGAGAGAGGGGTGAAAGGCTGCAGAATTGTTCTAGACCAACACATAAATACAATGTATGTTTTCATATGGGATTCATATACCTTAAAAGAAAAAGAGGCATTGTTTGGACAGATGGTGAAATTTCTAGCAAAGATATCACATTTGGCCCAACAACTGCAATCAGGGCTACTTTTTAGTCCACAGTTACCCTTCAAATTATTTTTGTTTGTTTGTTTGCAGGGGACAAAATGGTGAATTAAATGGAGATATGATGGGGTTTACCACCCCTGTATTCTTTAAGTTTTTAAAGGTGGCACTAATTTCTGCCAGACCCTCTGTGATGCAATATTGTTTTTGCTTTACTATTTTGTGTGTGTGTGTGTGTGTGTGTGTGTGTGTGTGTGTAAGAGGGTACCAATTTCAGAGCTTTACACTTGGCCGTATTCACCCTGATAGCTCTTACTCCACTGGCCAAAGAAGCAGTGTGGGGTTGTGTTAATTGCCAGGAATGCCTATTCCAAACATACATTCAGAGACTAGGAAATGACTATGGATGAGTGTGCAGACCCAGTGAATTCACTGTAAGCCACACCTGAGCCATAACTCCATTTATTACCAGGCCCCTCATATATTCCCCACCATGACCAACTGCATATATATTTTTAAAGGGCCCAGTACAAACTGAAAATACAGGACCCCTTGTTAAAAAATTATTAAGAATTTCAAGAGGGTAACAGTAGAGCATTAAACCAATAATTAAACCACACATAGAACCTTCTAAATGTGAAGTCCTGCGTGGCTGCACACGTCGTACATTCACAAAGCCGCCGCTCTAACAGGGTCCCATGACGGTGGTTCAGGTCTCTGGATATTACTGTCAACCTGGAGTCTGTGTCCAGCCGTCCCCAGAATGTTTGGATAGTCCCCTTTCTCCAGTGTGAAGTTACCCAATTAAATGGCTATTCACCTCTTTGAGGAAGAATCGGGAAATCATTACTGCGAATACTTGTGCCTTCCTGGGCACCCAGCCTCTCTTTCTTTCTTTTGTTTTTTTGTTTGTTTGTTTGTTTGTTTGTTTTTGAGACGGAGTCTCGCTCTGTCACCCAGGCTGGAGTGCAGCTGTGATGTCGGCTCACTGCAACCTCTGCCTCTCGGATTCAAGTGATTCTCCTACCTCAGCCTCTCAAGTAGGTGGGACTACAGGTATGCCACCATGCTCGGTTAAGTTTTTGTATTTTTAGTAGAGACAGGGTTTCACTATGCTGTTCAGGCTGGTCTCAAATTCCTGACCTCAGGTGATCAAGTTGCCTTGGCCTCCCAAAGTGTTGAGGTTACAGGTGTGAGCCACTGCACCCAGCTCCAGCCTCTCTTTCAATTGATGGGCTCTGGGACCCCAAACTGGCTCAGTTCAGAAAACTGGGCAAGACATCCTGACTTTTCATTGAAATGACTATCCTGACCCTCCATTGTTGATGTGTTTGTACAGATCATGTAGCACTCTTTTTGTTTCCTCATGTGTTTTTCCCTAAGCACATTATATTCATTAACCATCTCCATACCTCTCTGCAGGTCCGGCCCCTTGGCTGCCACTCCACCCTGCCAGTGGTTACAATAATTGCATCCACCTGCTAATGATGGTTAAGTACTCCCACTTGGCCTCTATGGAGGGTGTGTGTAGGGGGGAGTGGGAACTGTCCTATCATCCTCATTGCTACACAGTGAGCCCAGTCCTGTAAAGACAGTTACCCTCTTGAAATTCTTAATAATTTTTTTTTTTTTTGAGACGGAGTCTCGCTCTGTCGCCCAGGCTAGAGTGCAGTGGCGCGAGCTCGGCTCACTGCAAGCTCCGCCTCCCGGGTTCAGCCATTCTCCTGCCTCAGCCTCCCGAGTAGCTGGGACTACAGGCGCCCGCCACCACGCCCGGCTAATTTTTTCTATTTTTAGTAGAGACCGGGTTTCACAGTGTTAGCCAGGATGGTCTCAATCTCGTGACCTTGTGATCCACCCACCTCAGCCTCCCAAAGTGCTGGGATTACAGGCGTGAGCCACCATGCCGGGCCAAAATTCTTAATAATATTTTTTTAACAGGGGGTCCTGGCATACCTGTTAAAAAAAGAGAAGAGCTACCACTGAATCCTTAGAGATGTTGGTGCCCTCTCCGCAGCTGTTCCTTATTCCCTTGGCGAACTGTGTAGACTCTGGACTCTCCTGCAGAGCATAGTCATCCATGCCTTACATGGCACATCTATTCTGTTCTAGCATGTCCACTTCCGTGAGCCTTGTGATCCATCTGCCAAGGCAATTCTGGCATTTCAGTCACACTTAGCATGGACCATTGCTTTTTCCTGGCTTCCTAACAGCATGTTTGCACCATCTCCTGGGGCCTTGCCAGAGTGTTGAATCCAGAAGAGTGCTCTCAATAAACACTTTCTTATTCAAAATAACGTTTTGCCTGCCTTGATCCAGCACCCTCGGACATCCTGTCCCGTGTCTTCTCCCCTGGTTCCTGCCTGTACTTGCTGACCCGGTCCTACAATTTCTTTTGTGTCTAGTCCCTTTCCTCCCCAGCTGAGTTATGTGGTGACCTAGTCTAGGGATTGGCCTAGTGGCCAGGATAGGAGATTGGGATGGATCTGGGGGCCACATGTTGTTATGCAGGGGAGCAGCCTCTGCATTGTCTTCAAGAAGAGAGAAGTAGTAGCCCATAGTAGGGGAGGGATGGACCTCAGTTCTGTAGGTGCCTCAACTCAGATGCCCCTGTCCTACTGTCAGGCTCCTATTTTTTGTCAACCAGAGCCCTGGCCTTGGCAGAGCAAACCTGCCTAGGTTGAGAGATTAACCTTCTTTAAAGCTACCTTCATGAGAAGTTCTGAGCCTGGTCCTCAGCTTTCTCTGCACCCCTGCGACAGGAGAAAAGAGATTCATCATATGCTACCGAGGAGGCCTTCTGGCTGCCACTCTTAGCGTTTGAAAGTTGATTAATCACTCTTATTTGTTTTCTTTTTCCAAAGCACTGGTTGAGCATAGTGATAGCCACCTTTACTGTCCTTTTCATGACTATTCTTCTACACTGCTCAAGTGCCTGGTACAATGCACCAGCCGGTACATTTGCCACCACCAATGAAATCTGGGGTTTTGTTTTGTTTTGTTTTTTGAGATGAAGTCTCTCTCTGTCGCCCAGGGTGGAGTGCAGTGGGGTGATCTCGGCTCACTGCAACCTCTGCCTCCTGGGTTCAAGTGATTCTTCTGCCTCAGCCTCTGGAGTAGCTGGGATTACAGGTATGTGCCATCACGCCCAGCTAATTTGCTATTTTTGTATTTTTAGTAGAGACAGGGTTTTGCCATGTTGGCCAGGCTGGTCTCAAACTTCCAACCTCAGATGATTCACCTGCCTTGGCCTCCCAAAGTGCTAGGATTATAGGCGTGAGCCACCGTGCCTGTAAAAGTTTTAACAATTGCACTGTTGCCTTGTCCTGTCTGTGCCTCCCACAACCAGCAACGGGCTTCTCAGTGCCAGCCAGAGCTCCAAAATCCCATCTTAGCATTGCTTTCTCAGACCATTTCTGGTACCAGATTATCACGGATTGGGTTGCTCAGCATGCAGACTCAAGAGACGGACTGGCAGGCAGGAGGTTGACCAGGGAGCACTCTAGGGATCAATCGCGGGAGGGAAGGAAAGGCAGGTAAGGGGATTGGGTTGCATCTAGTTGTTACATTTTCATTTTCCTGGGCAGGAAATTAAACTACCAAGTCAGTGCTCAACACTGCAACCCTAGTGTCAGTGAAGACAGATGAATTGGGCAATTTGGATGTATTTAGAAGGGACTGATTGCCTCTTTTAAAGTAAGTAATGATAATGGTCTATTTAAAATTGTAGGCCGATCACGGTGACTCATACCTGCAATCCCAGCACTTTGGGAAGCTAAGGGGGAAAGATCACATGAGCCCAGGAATTTGGGACCAGCTTGGGCAATGTAGCCAGACTCCATCTTCACAATTTTTGTTTTTTAATTAGCTGGGTGTGGTGGTGCATGCCTGTAGTAGCCTCCAGTCCCAGCTACTCAGGAGGCTGAGGCAGGAGGATTGCTGGAGCCCAGGAGGTTGACAGGTTGAGGCTGCAGTGATCTGTGATTATGCCGCTGCACTCCAGCCTAGGTGACAGGAGACCCTGTCTCAAAAAAATAAAATAAAATAAGATAAAATTGCTTGGCATGTTTCAAATTGCTTTCATGTCTTCAGTTCTCATGGTAATTCTCCAGTGTCAATGGAGCAGATGTTATTATCCCTATTTGATGGATGAGAAAACTTAGGCTCAGAGGGGCTGGGTTTTACCATGAAGTCTGTCGACAAATGCTGGACAATAAATTTAATTATCAGTAGATTTCCTTATGTTTCAATTGGTTGTCTTGAATTTTAAAACAATCGCTGATAGACTGGGGGCGGTGGCTCACGCCTGTAATCTCAGTACTTTTGGAGGCCGAGATGGGCGGATCACGAGGTCAGGAGATCGAGATCATCCTGGCGAACCCTGTCTCTACTAAAAATACAAAAAAATTAGCCGGGTGTGGTGGTGGGTGCCTGTAGTCCGACCTACTCGGGAGGCTGAGGCAGAAGAAAGGAGTGAACCCAGGAGGTGGAGCTTGTAGTGAACCGGGATCGTGGCACTGCACCCCAGCCTGGGCAACAGAGTGAGATTCAGTCTCAAACAAACAAACAAACAAACAAAAACAACCACTGATAAAAAAGAAATTGCGGCCAGGCTTGGTCCCAGCACTTTGGGAGGCCATGGCAGGCAGATCACAAGGTCAGGAGATCCAGACCATCCTGGCCAACACAGTGAAACCCCGTCTCTACTAAAAATATAAACATTAGCAGGGCGTGGTGGCTTGTGCCTCTAGTCCCAGCTACTCGGGAGGCTGAGGTAGGAGAATCGCTTGAACCCAGGAGGCAGAGGTTGCCGTGAGCTGAGATCACACCACTGCACTCCAGCCTGGCAACAGAACAAGACTCCGTCTCAAAAAAAAAAAAAAAAAAGAAAAGAAAAAAGAAATTGCCTAAATATTAAATTGTGCTACATAGTAGATATTTTTTCTACCAAAGGTTTTCTATGGTAGTCTTTCACAGACAATAAGCTTGTTCTAGAATAATTTCTTCGAGTTTCAAGAACATCATGTCAATGCCCATTAAAACTCTCTGTACCTTGTAAAAGATTTAAATTGTCTGAGCTGTCAAATAGCTAATCTTAGAATTAGACAATTCCATTTCTATTGGCAAATGAGATATAAATTATGCCTGGTGTAAGTTTAGAAACTGTAAAGCAAAATAGAAGTGTTTTGGGAGGTGGAGGAGACTCCCAAGGCTTAGCAGGCTCTTTTTAAAAAACTGATAAATAATATTTTACATATATATGGGATACATGCAATATTTTGTTACATGCATAGAATGTGTAATGATCAAGTCAGGGTACTTGAGGTATCATCATTTTGAATATTTATCATTTCTATGTGTTGGGAACAATTCAAGTCCTCTCTTTTAGTTACTTTGAAATATACAATATATTGTTACTTACTATAGTCACTCTACTCAGCTGTTGAACAACAGAACTTATATCTTTTATCTAACTGTATATTTTTACCCATTAACCTAATTCTCTTCATTCCCCCTCCCACCCACACACCCTCCCTGGTCTCTAGCATCTATTATTCTACTCTCTACCTTTGTAAAATCAACCTTTTTAGCTCCCACATATGAGTGAAAACATGTGATATTTGCCTTTCTGTGCCTGGCTTATTTCACTTAACATAATGACCTCCAGTTCCATCCAAATTATATGATTTTATTCATTTTTCATGGCTGAATAATATTCCATTGTGTAGATATACATTTCATTTATCCATTCGTCCACTATTGAACACAGGTTGACTCCGTATCTTTGCTGTTGTGAACAGTGCTTAGCAGCATCTTAACGGTGGCAGTTGCATCCAGTGCCATAGATACCAGAGAGCTGGGGAAGGCACTGGAGAAGAGCTTGGCTCCAGTCTATGAAGCACTCTTCTAATTAGAATTCTCTGAACTCATTCAGTACCTCATGATTTAGTCCATTTATAAGTTTACATCATGGAATGACTAGAGACCACTGGCCCTTCACTTTTGCTGTAAAACAAAGTACTTATTTTTGTTTGCTGTTAAGTCTTCTTTAAATAACATAAAATTACATTTGAGCAGGTACTTACTGAGGGTATTAATATTAGGTCCCCATTACTAGCTAAACACTTATTAAGTAAATTGTTAAATTCTAACCTTCTAGACAAGAGTTTACTGCAATGAAGCCTGAAATTGCTGCCCATAGACTTTTTGAAGCTCTTATGTAAAGAACTGAAATAAATTTGGGGCAGGTGACACTAAAGTAAGGGAGACGCAATATTTTTATAAATTTCAGGCCTTAGTTTTTATAATAAATTATGTGACTTATTTTAAAACATTAACTCATATATGTATATGTATGTGTGTGTGTATATATATATTTATATATATGTAGTACAGATTCAATGGTGCAAAAGAGTCATCAGTAAAAACCAAGTCTCCTTCCCCCCATCCCAAAGCTACTTAGTTTTCCCCTCCAGAGGAAACTAATTTCCTGTATTCCCTACATGGACAAGCCTCTACATAGATTCTACACACACGGCAGCTTACTACATATACTCTTCTACAATAATAAAGCTACTAATTTTCTTTTCCAACAGAAGAATCATCTTACATGGAATGGATATATCATACTGTATTTAACCATTAAAGGACATTTAGAGTGCTTCCAATCTTTTGCTATATGAAGCAATGCTGTAATATAGTTTCATCTTATGTTTAAATCTTTGCTATGCTGAAATTTATTTTGGAGTAAGAAGTGAAATAGGGATACAAATTTATTCTTTTCTAGATAGCCACCAAGTTATCCTAACATGATTTATGGAATCATTGATCTTTTACTACTGATTTGAAAGACGTTCTTTTTTTTTTTTGAGACGGAGTCTCATTCTGTCACCCAGGCTGGAGTGCAGTGACATGATCTCAGTTCACTGCAACCTCCACCTCCTGGTTCAAGGGATTCTCCTGCCTCAGCCTCCTGAGTAGCTGGGACTACAGGTGTGTACCACCGCACCTGGCTAATTTTTGTATTTTTAGTAGAGATTGAATTTCATCATGTTGTCCAGGCTGGTCTTGAACTCTGGACCTCAGGCAATCCACCTGCCTCAGCTTCCCAAAGTGCTGGGATTACAGGTGTGAACCACCATGCCTGGGCTGAAAGGCCACCCTTTGTAAGCAAACTTTGTATATGTGTTAGAGTAAATTTCTATTGTTTTGTTTGTATTTGTAAGTGCAGACATTTTAGTTATTATGGCCTTAAAATGTGTTTTAAATATCTGATAGGGCTGTTTCTCATGATTATTCTTTTTCCAAATATTTCCAGACTTTTAATACTTATCCAATGTGGTCTGTGGAAAATAGTTCCAGAATGTGTATTTCTCCCCAAATTTCAAGTGACTATTAAGGATTTGATATGTGGCTAGTGTCATTAATGAACCAGATTTTAAGTTAATTTAAATTGCTACATGAGGCTATTGGCTACTGTGTTGCACAGTGCAGTTCCAACAGATCTGTTTGTATATAGAAAAGGCTACTGGTTTCTGAACACTAGTTTTGTACCCACTCACCTTATTCAAGTCTTCTATTATTTGTGATATCTTTTTAGTTGATTCTCTTGGGTTTTCCAGGTATGCAACTGTATAATCAGAGGTTATCATTTTACTTCTCTCCTTCCAATTAATATAACTTCTATTTACTTTTTTCTTTTAGTTTTATGGAAGCAGTGGTGCATTGACAACAGAAGTGGTGTGTGTGTATTTGTGATGAAAGGTGGAAGAGAAGATGTGGATTTCAGACAAAGAAGATAACAAGTGATCTATATGTAAATATTTTAGTATTATTTTTCTTTTTGATTCATGTTTACTCTTTAGATATGGTATAGACATTTGATCAAACATTGATACAACATCATGATCTGGTCTGGGATATTTTGAAACTACATTTGTCTTTGGCCACTGTGAGAGTTTTCATAAAAAATAGCACATGATACAAATAAAAGTGATAGTTTCAACTAATGTTTAAGTCACCTGCCTATAATGGTGCAGTGCAATTTAGCTTATAGACTGATTTCAAAGTCAATTTTGTAGTAGCCTTAATTAATCATCTAGTCAAAACAAAAACAAAAAACAACCCAATGTACATTGAAACTCTTTGATAGGTTATGCTAATTATTTCTCTTTCTCTAATAACATCTGAGTCATGATTATTAAGCCTTAGTATTATAAAAGTTCCACGTCAAGACAGCAACTTGGCCAGGTGCGGTGTCACACCTGTAATTCCAGCAATTCAGGAGCCTGAGACAGGCAGATCACCCGAGTCCAGGAATTTGAGACCAGCCTAGGCAATATGGAAAAAAAAAAAAAAAATCTCTACGAAAAATACAAAAAAAAAAAAATTAGCCAGGCGCAGTGGCATGTGCCTGTAGTCCCAGCTACTTGGGAGGCTGAGGTGGGAGGATCACTTGAGCCCAGGAGGCAGAGGTTGCTGTGGGCTGAGATTGTACCACTGCACTCTCTAGTCTGGGTGACAGAGTGGGACACTGTTTTTGTTGTTGTTGTTTTGTTTTTAAGACAGTAATTTGTCAAATTTTATGTACACAATATTAATTTCTTATAAAGCTTATACCAGTTTGCGGAGGCCTCAAAGTTCAGCATATATGGGAAATGGACACAACATGAATGTCAAGGCTTTTGTGAAAGTCCATGAAATAGAAACATAAAAGGCCATGGAATGGATTGAAAATGATAAATAACTATCAAATTCAGTGACTTAATCTCACATTTCTTTATAGTGATCTTTCTGGACTGTGTTGAAGGTTTTGCCCCATAACATAGACTGTCTTTTTCTCTGTAAATTGTTACCTATTCAGTGTAACTAAGTACATGTTTCTTTTACCTTTTATGGAAATGTTAATTTCCCAGGCATTTCACTTTTTTGGGCACTCAGGCACTTCTGGAGCACACAACATCTATATATGGATGGTGGGCTTTTCCAAAATGTAGTTGAAGTTGTCATGCATATGAGAAGAGTGACTGAGGATGCAACTGTGAAATCATTTCCAAGTCAATTTCTTCATGTTCTACCTGAAACCCTTTACCTCTCATTCAAGAAAGTGTTACTGAAAAACCAGGGGTTTGGTCCTGCTGCTTGCCACACAGAAAGCCAATGACTGAAACAATGAGTCCTGCCAATGAGGAAGGCTTTAATTGGGTGCAGCAGCCAAGGAAGTGGGAGCTGAGTCTAAAATCCATCTACCCTACCAGCTAAGGGTTTATATAGCAGGGAAGAAATGTAACAGTGTGTAAGAAAATAGGCACTAGGGAGGGGCAAGGAAATAATCACAATGAATGAGGGGTCCTGAGGGGTCTGGAATCTCATTGTCTGGATATGGTGATCTGGAGAGTTTCAGTTCTTTGAAACTTTTTTTTCAGAGGCCTGAAGGTGGTTCCTGAGAAAGAGACTCAGATAAAACAAATATAAGTTTCAAGCTTTAAGGCCAGAAAGGTCAATTTCTATGTTTAAATTTCTATGTTTATTTAAACAACATCAACAACAACAAACAAAAAACAACTATCTATGGTACTATTGGGTTGGTTTGAAAAGCAGACCAGTGAATGAAGAGAAGTCAGAAAGACAGTGACTGGTAGACTGCTCAGGATGGGCCATGTTAGCCCCAAAATTCAGCAGCTTAAAACAACAAAATTTTTAAAAGTTTTATTTTTTGCTTGTGCTACCCATCCATTAGGTTGACAGAGCTCTCTGACACTTAGTCACTCAGTGGCTTGGGCTGATAGAGCAGCCACCATTTTGAACAGTGCTGGAGGGAGAAGAAAACCCTAGAAGATATCAACCTAGCAAACTCTGGCCCAGACACATAGCACTTCCACTTACGATGCATTGGCTGGAACTAAACACGAGATCCCACCTAACCACAGGAGGGTCTGAAACTGGAGAGAACTGGAAATATTTGACAAACAAAACTAATGATTACCATGATTGTATTGAAAATGTGTTGAGGCCGGGCATGGTGGCTCACGCCTGTAATCCCAGCACTTTGGGAGGCTGAGGCGGGTGGATCACGAGGCTAGGAGTTCAAGACCAGCCTGGCTAAGTTGGTGAAACTCCGTCTCTACTAAAAACACAAAAGAAAATTAGCCAGGCACAGAGTCAGGTGCCTGTAATCCCAGCTACTCGGGAGGCTGAGGCAGGAGAATTGCTTGAATCCGGGCGGCAAAGGTTACAGTGAGCCGAGATCACGCCACGGCACTCCAGCCTGAGTGACAGAGTGAGACTCTGTCTCAAAAAAAAAAAAAAAAAAAAAGGTGTTGAAAGAGCAGTTTTGGCTCAGAACAGAGATGACCTCAACAGAAATGGAAACAGTGTGAACAAGGCTGGATCACAGTGTTGGCTACTCTATGATTATTCACATTTCTCCTCCCTAAAACTGGTTTTCAATTTAATTCAATTTAACAGACATTGAATACATGCTTTAGACTGCAAGATACTTGTTTATACAAAGGTAGGGCAATAGCAAAACTGTAGGTATCACTGTTTCTTTTGAATGTTATAATCAGGCTACTTTGGGCTCACCTTAAGAAAAACCAACAAAGCTTCAACAATGGCCCCAAATCAGACCTGAGTATATAGAAGCATTTAGACTAGAATAATAGTGTGGACAGGTACTGGGTTATGTGGTATTTTTAATAAAAGTTAGGACCTTTCCTCGAATCATTTGCTGACAATTATTACAGATAAATGTGATATATGATATCAAAGGCAACAGTCACAAAAGTAAAAACAGATAAATTGGACTTCATTAAACTGAAAAACTTTTCCCCTGACAGTGTGTGGCAAAAAAATAATAATACAAAAAAGAAACACTTTCCTGCTCCTAAGAAAAGCATTAAGAAAGTGAAAAGGCAACTCACGGAATGGGAGAAAACAATTATAAATCATATACCTGATAAGGGGCTTGTATCTAAAATATGTGTTTCTTTAAAAACCTTTTAAACTCAACAGTAAAAACACGTATAACTCTATTCAAAATGAGCAAAGGATTTGAAGAGAAGTTTCTCCTCCAAAGAATATATATAAATGACCAGTAAACACATGAAAATATACTCAATATTATTAGTCATTAGAGAAGTGCAAATCAAAACCACAATGATATACACTTCACACCCACTGAGATGGCAATAATCAAAAAGAAAAAACAAAAATTGTTGGCAAGGATGTAAAGAAACTGAAACCCTCATGCATTGCTGGTGGGAATGTAAAATGGTGCAGCCACCTTGGAAAAGAGTTTGGCAGTTCCTCAAAAAGTTAAACAGTTACCTATGATTCAGTCTGTTTCTGTGGCTGTAACTGAATACCACACACTGGGTAATTTACAAAGAAAAGAAATTTATTTCTTATAATTCTAGAGGCTGGGAAGTCCAAGATTGAGGGATCACATCTGGTGAGGGTCTTTTTGCCAGTGAGGACTCTCCATAGAGTGCTGAGGAGGGACAGGGCATCACATGGTGAGAGGACCAAACAGGTTTTTATAACAGATCCACTCTCGTGATAACTAACCCAGTAATCCACTAATCTATGAGTGAATTAATCTATTCATGAGGGCAGAATTCTCATGACTTACTCACGTCCCACCTCTCAACACTGCTGTGTTGGGGACCAACTTTCTAACATGAACTTTTGGGGGATACATTCTCGCCATAGCACCCAGCAATCCCACACCTATGTATATATCCATGCAAAATGAAAATATGTTCACAGAAACACTTGTACATGAATGCTCATAGCAGCATTATTCATAATGGCAACAAAGTGGGAACAACCCAAATGTTCATCAATTAATGATGAGTTAACAAAATGTAATGTATCTACCCATCGGAATATTAGTCATAAAAAGCAATGAAATACTGATAAATGCTCCAACATAGATAGACCTTGAAAACATTGTACTGAGTAAAGAAGCCTGATGCAAAAGGTCACATACTGTATGATTCCATTTGTATGAAATGTCCAGAACAGGCAACTCCAGAGACAGAAAGTAAATTTGTGGTTGCCAGGAGGTGGAAGGAGTGGAATGGGGAGTGATTATTAATAAGTACAGAGTTTCTTTGTTGAAATAATGAGAAAGTTCTGGAATCAAGTGGTGATGCCTGCATAACTGTGTGAAGTATAACACCAATTTTGTTGTTGTTGCTGTTGAGATGGAGTCTTGCTCTGTTGCCCAGGCTGGAGTGCAGTGGCGTGATCTTGGCTCACTGCAACCTCCGCCTCCTGGGTTCAAGCGATTCTCCTGCCTCAGTCTCCTGAGTAGTTGGGATTACAGGCACCCGCCACTGTAAAAAAATTAGCCTGGCTAATTTTTATATTTTTAGTAGAGACGGGGTTTCACCATCTTGGCCAGGCTGGTCTCAAACTCCTGACCTTGTGATCCACCCGCCCTGGCCTCCCAAAGTGTTGGGATTACAGGCGTGAGCCACAGCACCCAGCCACACCAATTTTATTAATAAAATACATATAATTACATAAGCATATACATATTATTTAAGCAAAACAAGCAGGAAACCATTTTTATGGGATTGCTTCTGTACCCAGAGCTCTTAAGTAAGCACACAGGAACTTAACTTGCTAACATTTCTTGTAACTGATTTAATTTAAATAAATAATAATAATAAAAAAAGGCCAGACGCGGTGGCTCATGCCTGTAATCCCAGCAATTTGGGAGGCCGAGGTGGGCAGATCACCTGAGGTCAGGAGTTCAAGACCAGCCTGGCCAACATGGTGAAACCCTATCTCTACCAAACGTAGAAAAATTAGCTGAGTGTAGTGGCAGGTGCCTGTAGTCCCAGCTACTCGGGAGGCTGAGGCAGAAGAATCTCTTGAACCTGGGAGGCAGAGGTTGTGGTGAGCCGAGATAGTGCCACTGCACTTCAGCCTGGGCAACAAGAGACAAAAGTCAGCCTCAAAACAAAAACAAAAACAAAAACAAAGCCTCAGCCAATCACAAACAGCCAACCAACCAACTGGTTATATGGTTAGGGACCTCTCATCAGACCATACCCAAATAAGGCAAATGGCTCATCATACCACGCCCCAGTAAGGAAAATATCTAGCTGTAGCCAATCAGATGATTTCTCTACTTCGCTTCTGTATTCAGCCTATAAAAGCTCACTGCTCGTGCTACTACTTAGAGTTCTCAGAACCTCTTCTGGTTCCAAATGCTCTTGATTCATGAATCATTTTTTGCTTAGATGAACTCCAACATATTTATTTTGTCTAAAGATTTTAACAATATACATACCAGATGGTGAGGTGACAAGTGATTTTTTTTTTTCTCTTATAGTGCTTTTCTTTTTCTCCTTTCTTACAGAGAACATGCATTACCTTTGTAATTAGAAAAAGAAAACCTGTTAAAATAGGTGGTGGGTATGTGGGTGTTCACTGCTGTATATATGCATGATAGGGGTATATGCATCTAAATTATCCAAAACTGGTTTCAAGTCATTAACGTACAAACTAAAAGGAAGTGAGGCTGGAATTCAGTTTGAAGACTTAGAATAACCAAGGATATTCTAATTCTAATACAGTACTCTATCAGAACCGTTCTATAGACAAGCATGTAAGAAAAATCTATTTCTTTTAAAATTATGCACAAATTATCTTCTTAGTGGTAGCGCTTCATTTCTCCGTGGAAATGGCCACTAGGATACCAGGTAATTGGTGCAGAATAATAAAATAATAAAACACGGGAAAAAAAGGAACCAAATATAAAGACTTCATTATTTATGCTCTGACTCCCAAAACTCCATCTTATTTAGTTGCCTCTTTTTCCTCTGCCTGTTAGGCCTCTCATTTGCCTGTAGAATTCTCCAGCCCCTACAAATTATTGTTGCTTTCCCTTTTTATTTAATATGAATGGTAATACCATTCTTCCAGCTGTGAACATTTCATAGGATAAAAATAATTTTTCTTTCCCTCCATTCTCCCCTATCCTCTAATCCAATTAAGGTCTACGTTCTTCTAATTTTCACTTCATAGTGCTTCACTTCTTTTACCATTAGCACCATCTTAATTCTGCACCAATTACCGGTATCCCAGTGGCCATTTCCACAGAGAAATGAAGTGCTATCGCTAAGAAGATAATTTGCACACACACACAAAAATAGATTTTTTCTTACATGCTTGTCTATAGAACTGTTCTGATAGAGTACTGTATTAGAATTAGAATATCCTTGGTTATTCTAAGTCTTCGAACTCTGAATTCCAGCCTCACTTCCTTTTAGTTTGTATGTTTATTACTTGAAAGCAGTTTTGGGTAATTTAGATGTATACACCCCTATCATAGATAACAGAAAGATAAGTATTCTAAACTATGACTGGCCTCTATAGACAATTGGCCCTGCTAAGTGAACTATGGTAAAATTGCCGATTATCATTTTGGCAGATATCTGCCACCGATTTTATCATATTATTCATTGACCTGCAGGTCCATTTTGCAACTAACTTACTATGGAAGATTCACCAAGCAGTGAAATTGCTTACAATTAGATGCCTCATGGGTCCTTCATTAACTTATTTTCCCTGAGGAATGTACTAATTGGCTGTTGGTACCATTTACCTTAAAATTTTTTCCCATGTTAAAGGAATTGCACTGAGGATACAGTTATTTTGGAGCCTGAATTATGTGTATATGTTAGAATGGAACTGCTTTTTATGAGGAAGAATTTGGTTATGTCAAAAACACTTTCCCCATAGGAATATGGGTGGCCATTTTGGGGGCACCTTCATTCTTTTTTTGTTTTGTTTTGTTTTGTTTGAGACGGAGTCTAGCTCTGTCGCCTAGGCTGGAGCGCAGTGGCCTGATCTCGGCTCACTGCAACCTCCGCCTTCCTCCAACCTCTGCCTCCCGGGTTCACGCCATTCTCCTGGCTCAGCCTCCGGAGTAGCTGGGACTACAGGCGCCCGCGCCCGGCTAATTTTTTGTATTTTTAGTAGAGACGAGGTTTCACCGTGTTAGCCAGGATGGTCTCGATCTCCTGACCTCGTGATCTGCCCGCCTCGGCCTCTCAAAGTGCTGGAATTACAGGCGAGAGCCACCGCGCCCGGCCCGGAACCTTTATTCTTTAAAGAGCTGTCAGCCCTGTTCTTCATTTGGTTCACACATCACGAAGACTTTCAGATTTTCGATCACTGGAATGGCCAATTCCTTATCAAAAACTCAAGGAAATTGCTTATTTTAATTTTTTTGAGACAAGGTCTCACTTTTTGGCTCAGGCTGAGGTGCAGTGGCGCGATCACGGCTCATTGTAACCTCCACCTCCCAGGCTCAAGCGATCCTGAACACACCTGCACCGCCACGCCCAGCTCATTTTCTGTATTTTTAGTAGAGACGGAGTTTCACCACGTTGCCCAGGCTGGTCTCAAACTCCTGGACTCAAGTGATCCGCCTACATCGGCCTTCTAAAGTGCTGGGATTATGGGCATGAGCCATCTCTCCAAGCCTCTGGAAACTGCTGTTTAAATACGAAGTCTAGTGGCCGGGCGCCGGTGACACACGGCTGTAATCCCAGCACTTTGGGAGGCCAAGGTGGGTGGATCACGAGGTCAGGAGATTGAGACCATCCTGGCCAACATGATGAAAACCCGTGTCTACCAAAAATACAAAAATTAGCTGGGCATGGTGGTGCGTGCCTGCAGTCCCAGCTACTCGGAAGCTAAGGCAGGAGAATCGCTTGAGTCCGGGAGGCAGAGGTTGCAGTGAGCCCAGATCGCGGCCACTGCACTCCAGCCTGGCAACAGAGTAAGACTCCATCTCAAAAAAAAAAAAAAAAAAAAAAAATCTATCAGTTCTTCTAGATATTTTAAACTCTATTCTCAGAGGAAGCCAGATCATCAGGGAAGTATATAGCTGGTCTCTAGCATAAGCTTTCAGTAAATTATAATTTGGCCACATGCCAAATTGTGGCCTCTACAAGAGTTTACTGTGAGGCCTCTAAGAAAATGACTTAAATTCATGATTGCATGCATTTTTTATTTATAGCTACAAAATATTGCGTGCTTATTCTGTCAGGTATGCTAGGTGCTTTTAGCGTGTCACTTAAATTTAATCCCTCTGACCACCCCATGGAGTGGTTATTATCCCTATTTTACAGGTCAGGATACTGAAACTCAAGACAAATTACACGGCTCAGAAATGGCAGCAACAAGATTCAGTTCAGGTTTGCCTGATTTTTAAATCTGGTGGCCTTACCCCACTACAAAAGTTAATTTCCCACCATATCATATACTATCCAACATTAAGCATCTATATAGATACCCTGATAAGCATTTTTTGTTTTTAATCTATTTCTGGTTTTATTATTCTTCCCCACTTTTATTATCACTTCATAGATTTCAACTATTTACTTTTATACAATTGTAATAATATATTTTTAATAAACTGCCTAAAATATTTTTGGGTTTAAATTCTATTGAAGTACAAAGAAAAATAAATAAAAAAGCTCCTCTGAAATCCTGTAATAATTACTTTTACTTAATGTTGCCTGTGTTTTTTTTTTTTCGTGTTATTTGCCTTTATTAAATTTTCAGGTTTATGTTCTAGTGTACACATTGCTTAAGTTATGAAATAACAGAGGAAAGCCTTCTATTTTAAACTTCCTCTGGGTCCTTCTAAATACAATGGATATGTTTTTTCCTAGGCTTGTGCCTTGGTACAGATAACCACATTTGAAGAAAGGGAGGGAGGCTGGGAACGGTGGCTCACTCCTGTCATCCCAGCACTTTGGGAGGCCAAGGTGGGCAGATGGCTTGCGCCCAGGAGTTCAGGACCAGCCTGGGCAACATGGCAGCACCCTGACTCTACAAAAATTTTAAAAATTAGCTGGGCCTGGTGGTGCCACACTTGGGAGACTGAGGTGGGAGGATTGCCTGGACCCAGGAGGTCAAGGCTGCAGTGAGAAGACTGTGCCACTGCACTCCAGCCTGGGTGAGGGCAAGACGCTGTCTCAAAATAAATAAATAAATAAAAATAAAAGAAAAAGAAAGAAAGGGAGGGGGATTTAAAGTAGTTAATGAAAATTTATAATAAGAGATATTTTAAAAATTCCATTATTTTACTCCCTGGCTTTGAATTGAATAAGGTATGGCACACAGCTTGCTGAATCCCGAGGTCTACTTATTAGTACCTACTTATTTCTTTTCACTCTCCTTCAGATTCTGTTTAAAATCCTAAAGTTACTTATTTACATTAGGAGGTGCAGGTATTTCCTAACAGGAATAAGCACTTTTTCATCATTTTGTACACTCCTCTTCTACACCACACCATCTTTTTTAAACAGCCCAGTTTGATGTCATCACCGAGGACCTGGTGTCAGCCACTCAAAGGGAACATTCTGCCTCCTGGGTTTCAAGTGCTTTTCTTGGTAACGCTAATCGTGGGCTATTATGGAACACTAGTTTTCCCACTCGCTCCTTTGGCTCTCTGTGGTGGCAGGGCACCATGTTTTATGATCACATCATTTTTTCACTCTGACATGCGTTCATTCAAACTTTTGCTTTGGTTTTTTTGGTTGGGTCTTTCAGGTCTTATCAAGGAACTCATCTTACACGTGTAGACATCTTCACCTTTCAAAAACACTCTGTTCTGGAAGTTCTGTTGCTAATAATTTTAGAGTTTAATTAGCTGAGACAAAGAAAGCATTTGTCACTTAAATTCCCAGACAGTGACTTGGCAAAATGAGACCTACTAGATTAAGAGTAAAAATGAAGAGGAAAGAAAAACAAATTAGGTATCATTTCATGCTAGTTGGGTATCAGTATATGAGAATGGTAAATGTTTCACTTTTTAATTTCCAGATTCAAATTATTAGTGCAGCTCATGTAGAGATATAGGAACAAGAGAATAGTATTTGAAATAATATGGAATATCACTGCATATTGAATATTAAATATTGAATATATAATATTGAATATTATTTTGGCCAGGTGTGGTGGCTCACATCTGTAATCTCAGCACTTTGGGAGGCTGAGGGAGGCAGATCGCTTGAGCCCAGGAGTTTGAGACTAGCCTGGGCAACATAGGGAGAGCCCATCTCTCTCTCTCTTTTTAAAAAATTCATTACATAAAAACAGATTGGGGCAATGGTTTGTTTATGTACTTGCTTTTGACATCATATTTTGCTCCTTCAACTAAAATGGTTTCCTCCATCTAGGATGTTGTGGTGTCTGAGAAATTAAGAAACTTAAAATGGTTTCCTCTTGCTATAAAGTAATGCAATTTTCTCTCACGGATTTCTTCCTCTTTCAGGGATTCAGTGTCAAAATTTATAAGAGTATTATTGAGCCTGGTACATCAACGTTTTATGTAAAGTTAATCCGGCTGAGTATTTGGGAGCAGGAGGATCTCAGAGAGGACAGAAAACTGTTTATGAAAACTAACAGGTGACGATGAAACATTCCAGTGGTTCTGCAGATGATTCTGACTCATTTTCTCTTCATGAACGTCATATTTAGAAAAGAATTTTTTCCTTCTAAACAAAGTGAATTTATTAAGTAACAATTCAGCTATTTTTATTTATCAACAATATGTAAGTGCTGGATTAAAATACCCAATCAATATGAGATGACAATGGTGTTCTAGTGAAGACACAGAAATCCAACGATGAAGCCTTATCATGAGTAAATGGATGGTTTCCATTAGATTTTGTCAAATATTGAATACAGATCTCCATTAATACCTCTCTGGGCTCGAGGGGCCCAAATAAAAAAAACACTTGTAAAGACAGTCAAGAGGAAAAGGAAACCGTGAGATATAGAGAATCCGGGGTAAGGCAAGGTCTTGCCATGCGCATCCCCATTTTGGCATCATCAACAAATTATCTGCACGTTTTTCAGTGTATGTTACTTGTGTTTTGGAACTTTTTTCACTAATACCATGCTCTGCTATCTTCCAAGTTTCCAATCTGTGATGGTCTGTTATAGGTTACTATAAACGTTTCTGTGACATCAATGAGCTCATTTGTGATCAGTTAATAGGAGCATGAACTCGGTGTAACATGGAGTTATTCTGGCTTCTAGGTATGGGCTCTGGAATAGCAGAAGTAAAATTGTAACTCTGAGGAGGAAAAGAAAGTTCTCAGTCATTTCAGCTCTTTCTTAGGGAAATAAAAGGAGTGCCTGCACCTGGGGCTCCTCCCCAGAGAGGCATACCCCGAGATTTGCATGATTCTGGGCCCTGACTGGTTGCATTTCCTCCTGTGCTCAGAGTTCCTCTTCCACCTGCTTTGCTCAGCACTCAGAAGCCAATAATCCCACTCAATTGTTTCTATGCATTTTTAACAACCCCTGAGGCGGCCTTCACCACATGATAAGTTGCCTGCCTAGGCTATCCAGGTTACCTCTAGAAGATTATTCATGTTTTTGTTTTTGTTAGTGTTTTAGTTACACAGATATACACTTTTTGAAAAGTTTATCCCTAATCTTATTTTTACTGTAAACTCTTTATAATGAACATTATGGCAGAATGCATTGTTTTTGAGGGACAGATGTCTTGTGTTATTGTAGAAGTATTGTACACTTAGTGGATGCTTATTAAATGCTGACACATTATTTATTATTAATTGTCACAGGAATTTTAAAAAGTAATTCCATGGAATGACTGTATTAACAAGAAACCTAATTACAGGAATTGAGCAAGACCATTTGACTCTAGATATTAGAATCTCTGAATGTTATTTTATTTTATTTTATTTATTTTGAGACAGAGTCTTGCTTTGTTATCCAGGCTGGTGTGCAGTGGCATGATCTCGGCTCACTGCAACCTCCGCCTCCGGGGTTCAAGTGATTCTCCTGCGAGTAGCTGGGACTACAGACGCCCGCCACTAAGCCCGGCTAATTTTTGTATTTTTAGTAGAGACAGGGTTTCACCATGTTGACCAGGCTGTTCTCGATCTTCTGACCTCATGATCTGCTCGCCTCGGCCTCCCAAAGTGCTGGGATTACAGGTGTGAGCCACCGCACCCGGCCTAAGAGTCATTTTAATTTGTAGGATATGTTTACTGTTTTAGAGAGACAGAGGCTGACTTTTCATTTTCAAGGACTGCTGAACAATCATCCATGAGTTCTTGAAGTTGAATGACAGGAAACTGTACTTGTTTTTCAAACCATTTGGCTACTGTAAGAAGCTGCTGGTCACAAAACGCACGTCCAATAAACTGCAGTCCTATTGGCAACCCTTGGTTTGAGAGTGCAACAGGGATACTCACTGCTGGCAATCCTGGGAAAAGAAGGAAACCCAGTAGGTGATTAATTCCCCATTCTAATTAGCAGAGACTTCTTCCACTTTTTGGTGCTAATAAGTACGATACAGGCTAAGGTTTAAAAAACAGCTAAAAATATTATGCTATATAATGCTTTTGAACTGTTTTGTTTACTTAAAAATATATCTTGGAAATCATTCTGTATCAGTTCACAGAAACCTTTTTCATTCATTTCTTATTGCTGTAAAGTACTCCATTACTTGGTTTCACCATAATTGAGTAAACCAGTCTTCTATGATTGAGTATTTAGATTGTTTTCAATATTTAGCTATTTTATACAATGCCCCAGAGAATTACCTTGTGTATGTATTTTTTTTGGTATTTTTTAAATTTTCTTAGATGAAGAGGAGATTGCTTCATCAAAGGACAAATGCATATGTAATTAGATATTGCAAAATTTCCCTGCAAAGAAATTGTACCATTTTGAACTTCCACCTATAGCCTTGCAAACAGATTGTGTTGTTCGGTTTTTGAATTTTTGGCAATCTATTAGATGAGAAATTAGCTCAGGGTAGTTTTAATTCCAGGTTTGGGCAGAGAAAGTACAAAATCCCAGAACATCTTGTTATACCATGAAATAAGTTTTCAAAAATTAATGGAGACAGTTTTAAAGGACACATATAACTTGAAGGGGCTCTTATTGGCCAAATTTAAGGCAATCTGAGCATCAAAAACAATACTGACAGTAATTGCTTATAATACATTGAATTAAAGAAAAAAAGGAAGACTCTTCTTTAGAGAATACTGCTAGCTAATAATGTAGAAGGAATGATAGAATTAGTAAAGCCAGAATTTTGTAATTCTCTAGCTAATATTTCAAGGATGATCAATGAATGCTAAAACTGAGTTCAAGATTATTGGAAAATAGGATATTCACATGGTCTCAAAACATCACCCCAGAAATCGCTAAAAAAATGATAAAAGGAAAAATGTACCTTTTTATAAAGAAACATCTAGCAGTTACTTCCTTAGCCAAGTGATCAACTTGGTTTCCAAAAATAGTATCAGTCAGGAAACTGATATTAACTGTTTCCTGACATGAAGATTATGTAGTATTTCTACCAAAAATGTTTAACTCAATCCAATCATGAGGAAGCAATCTGACAAATCCTGATTATGGATGGGACATCCTACAGCACAAGTGGACTGGGCTCTTAACATTTTTTTAAGTGCTAAAGATAGGAACTGTTGAACCAGAGTTCTACACCCAGCAAAAATAACCTTTAAAAATCAAAGGGAAATCAACACACTCTCAAAAGGAAAGCTATGATAAATTTTTCATCAGCAGAACTACCCTAAAAGAAAGGCTAAAGAAATTTCTCTAAATGGAAGTGACACAATAAAGAATCTTGGTACTTCAGGAGGGAAGAAAGAACACAGTAAGCAAAAGTATAGGTAAATGTAATAGACTTTCCTTTTCCTCTTAAGTTTTTTACATTATGTTTGATGATTGAAACAAAAATTACAGCACAGCCTGATATGGTTTTAAAGAAAAAAGAGAGGTGGGGTGATTGTTCTAGGTTTTAAAAAGAAACCATAAACCAATGTAATACATCAGGAGGAAAGACAACTTATAAAAGACACTTTTGGTAGGACTGAGAAAATTTGAATATAAACTACATTTGAATTATTAATCATGTTAGTTTTCTTAGGTATGACAATGGAATTGTGGTTCTGTAAGAGAATTTATTCTTATAAGATTTGTACAAAAGAATTTAGGGGTGAAGTGTCATGACATCTGAAACTTTCAAATGATTCAGGTAAAAACAAAGTTGTGTGTGCATGTGAGTGTGTGTGTGTAGAAAGAGGAAGAGAAGGGCAAAGCAAATAAGGCAAAATGTTAACAAGATTACATACATGGGAAGGGCATAACAGCATTCATTATACTACTTCTTCAGCTTTTCTGTGGGTTTTAAATTTTCCGAAATAAAAGTTAAAAAAAAAACTACTAAGTGTGTTGTGTTTGTGTGTGTGTGGTGAGAAGGCATGCATGTGTACTGATATGGTTTGGACCCGTGTCCCCACCCAAATCTCATGTTGAATTGTAATCCCCAGTGTTGAAGGTGGGGCCTAGTGGAAGGCGACTAGATCATGGGGACGGTTTCTCATAAACGGCTTAACACCATTCCCCTTGGTGCTGTTCTCGTGATAGTGAATGAGTTATTACAAGACTTGGTTGTTTTAAAAGTGTGTAGCATCTTTCCCCTTTCTTTCTTGCTTGGGCTGGGCCATGTAAGACATGGCTGCTTCTCCTTCATCTTCCACTGTGAATTTAAGTTTCCTGAGGCATTCTCAGAAGCGGAAGCTGCTCAGCTTCCTGTACAGCCTGCAGAGCTGTAAGCCAATTAAACCTCTTTTTAAAAATAAATTATCCAGTCTCAGCTATTTCTTTATAGCAGTGTCAGAACAGACTAATATATGTACACACACACACTCCTAAGCAATCCAAAAGGATAGACTTTTGCTTTTAGGGAACCATCTAGCTAGAATCTTAGTTGAAGACCAGAGTACCTGCCTAAGAATTTGAAGAAAACCAGAATGTTCCTGAGGAATCCTCACCTGCCATATTTACAGCTTGTGTAAAAATATCATCCTGGGCACTTCGGGTTCTGTTGTCCTCTTTGATGAACTCCAAGTATGGTACTGCCTCACTCAAGGTAGTGGGAGTTAGCAAGACATCTACTCCAGAGTTAAAAGCATTTACAAAGTCATTAGCAATGAGGCGTCTCACTTTCTGTGCTTTGACGAAATAATTTTCGTAGTTTCTGTGTGAAAAAAGTGGGTGTCGTTTTTAAGGATTTTTTGGTATTTTTCTTTTAATCAATTATCTTACATTAGACTTGATAAAGAACCATTGGATTTCCATTTTCTGGCTTAGAATAAAAAGTTTGGCTTGCCTGTGTAATGCCCATTCCCTTCCCCCCGGCTCCCCAGTGGTGCGGCGTATATGAGAGAGGAGTGTTTTTCTATCATAGACGCCACAGGGGAAAGTTTGGGTATGAAGCAGAGCTTAAAGGTGTTTCAATTAAGTTAGAAAACTGACACAGACTGTTGAGAAATCTTTGCGACTTTTCCCACCCAAAACAGCCTGGGGCCTGACATCTTCTGCCCTGGGCCCCTTTCTCTTGATGTGGAAAGTCTGAATGCAGTATTTATAGACTTCTAAGGTTTTAAAATCCTGCATCAGGAAGAAAATCAGAAATACTGGTTGGTGAAATAAAGAGTTTAGACGTTGTTTAAAAAAAAAAAAAAAAAAAAAACCACTGGATTCTTGGCTTTTATGAGGAGGCACCACTAAGATTCTTAACATATAAAAATGAATTCTCTTCCATTGTGCTGCCACTCTAAAAGCTTATATATAAAAATTAATCAATCAGAATTCAGAATGCACTAGTAGATGCAATTCTACATGTATAATCTCAAAATATTAATAATTCCAGGGCTATCATTAAACAAGAATATTCATTGGTGAGGAAAATAAAGCACATAGCAATAAATTACTTTCTAAAGGTTACTGAGACAGACAGTGGTAGACTATGCTGTATTTGAATTTTGTATTTTATGGATAGATATAGTCCAGGGGTAGAAATGTGAAATTCAAGAATGCTTATTTTACTAAAAAGACTAAAGAAAAGGCCAGACATAGGAGCAACCATAAGTCAATGATACTAAGAAAAGGAATAAAACTCCTTTGGATTCTTCTGAAGCTGTTAGGAGAGGCTAGCAAGAACTAACTGTTCTAAACCTCAGTTCCCACAACAGTAAAAATGGATATACTTGCTCCAGTTTTACTGAGGGCCACATAAAATATGATAAAAATGTGAAATATATTTTACTCTAAAAGAGTGGTACAGCAGTATCATAGGTCCTTACTCTTATTTGACCACCAGGTCTACAGAGAGACCAATGCAGGCAACACATATAATTTACACACTGACAACAACTAAGTGGTTTAAACACCACAGTCCAAAACCTGAATTTTATAAAGAACAAATACTGGCCAGGCCTGGTGGCTCATGCCTGTAATCCCAGCAATTTGGGAGGCTGAGGCGGGTGGATCACAAGGTCAGGAGTTTGAGACCAGCCTGGCCAACATGGTGAAATCCTAACTCTACTAAAAATACAAGAAAATTTAGCCAGGAGGTGGAGGATGCAGTGAGCCAAGATTGCGCCACTGCACTCCGGCCTGGCGACAGAGCAAGACTCCGTCTCCAAAAAAAAAGAAAAAGAAAAAAAGAACAAATACTTGTTTTCTATTAAATTTCTTCCTACTTTAAATACGGCTCAGAAGAAGAATTGCTTCCATCCAAGATGGAGTAATGGAGATGGAATTTACCCTGTGTTATGGTTTGAATGTTTGCCCCCTGTAAAACTCATGCTGAAATTTAATTGCCACTGTAACAGTATTAAGAGATGGGGCCTTTAAGAGGTGATTGGGCCATAACAACTCCACTCTTGAGTGGGACTGGTGCCATTCTAAGAGGGAAAGTTCAGCCCCCCATGTGCTTTCCCTTTCTCTCCCTCTTTTTCTCCCCACCCTTGCTTTCTGCCATGTGTGGACATAGCAAGAAGGCCCTCACCAGGTGCTGGCTTCTCAGTGTTGGACTTCCCAGCCTCCAGAACTGTGAGCCAGTAAATCTCCATTCATTATAAATCAGCCAGTCTCAGACATTCTGTTATAGCAGCAAAAATGAACTAAGCCTGCTTCTCAGAATAGGGGATTTAAAAAAAAAAAAAAAAAAAGAACTAAGACACCCTGCCTTGTTAAACAACTAGAAAACTGGACAAAATATATGAAATGACCATTTTCAGACATTAGACAACAGACATTCAGGAGAAAAAGTGGTGAGAGAAGAGAAACAAATGAAGTAAGCCAGGTTAGGTGTGGTCTCTCATGCCTGTGGGGGATGTGAGTGGGGGGCGCGGAGGATTCCTTGAGCCTAGGAGCTTGAGACCAGCCTGGGCAACACAGGGAGATCCTGTCTCTACAGAAAAGTCTGCAGTAGTCCTAGCTTCACTGGGGGGTGGGAAGTGTTGAGGGTTGCTTAGAAGAGCTTAAGCCTGGGAGGTCGAGGCTGCCAGTGAGCCATGGTCACACCAATGCACTCCGGCTTGGGTGACCAAGTGAGGTCCTCTCTCCAAAAAAAGAAAAGAAAAGAAAAGAAAATGAGATATGCCCTTTGATTTCCCCAGCTTAATGCCTAGAGGCAGTTTGCAGGCCTCATTCCAGAGAGGAAGCCAAACAGTATGGGGGGCGGGGTAAGTTAAAGAGACAGAGATCTGAAGTTCAAGGAGGCAAAGGCAGCTAGAATTTGCAAAGCAGGGTACTGAGTAGGAGGGAGTGGCACATAGAGCTCAAGAGATCTGCAGGGAGATTCCTTGAGTCTTTGGCTGAGTACTGATCTATGAATGCATGAGAAGAAATTCCCAAGGCTGGGGAAACAATCCCCAAAAAGCAGTGGACCCAACAATTCCTAGAGCTCAAACAGGGCTGGAAATAGTTTGTGTTTCTAACAGCCAAAGCAAAAAGACTTGAATATATGCAACATCAAAGCACCACCTCAAAGTAAAGTAAAATTAGCCCCGGACTAAAGGCTGCTTTGGATTTATCTTCACAAAGCTTTAAAAGAAGACTTGAAAAGATCCAACAAATTCCAAGCAACTTTATTGCACCCTGGGAAAAAGCCCAACACGGTTTAAAGGAATATAACAAAAGTCTAGCAAATGCCAATGTAAAATTCACAATATACAGGCATGAAAAGAAGCAAAAAATATGACCCATAACCAGAGAGGGAAAAAGCATTAATACAAACAGATGC
The DNA here is from genome assembly GCF_003255815.1 of Theropithecus gelada. Lineage (NCBI taxonomy): Eukaryota > Metazoa > Chordata > Mammalia > Primates > Cercopithecidae > Theropithecus > Theropithecus gelada. The sequence goes on along the minus strand of NC_037671.1, from coordinate 105,850,175 downwards.
AAATATGTTGGAATGAGTACATAAGAACATTAAAAGCTACCATAAATACATTTTTTTTTTTGGAGACAGAGTCTCCTGGGTCTTTCTGTTACCCAGGCTGGGGTGCAGTGGCACAATCTCAGGTTACTGCAACCTCTGCCTCCCAGGTTCAAATGATTCTTGTACCTCAGTGTCCTGAGTAGCTGGGATTACAGGCATATGCCACCCCACCCAGCTAATTTTTGTATTTTTAGTAGAGACAGGTTTTGGCATGTTGGCCAGGCTGGTCTCAAACTCCTGACCTCAAGTGATCCACCTGCCTCGGCCTCCCAAAGTGCTGAGATTACAGGCGTGAGCCACTGCACTCAGCCTAAGTATGTTCTATATGTTCAAGATGGTAGAAGAAAACATAAAATAATAAAGAAATTGAAGGGATAAGAAGACCTACATGGAACTTCTAGAGGAAAAAAATACAATGTATAAAAAATATACTGGAAAGAATCCACATAACAGAAAAAAAGATGAGTGATTCTGAAAACAGTAATGGAAACCAACCAAAAGGAAGTAGAGAAGGAAAAAAGACTGGAGAAAAAAAAAGAATGTAGTGTCTGTGAGCTGTGGGACAACATCAGGCAGATTAACACACGTGTGAAAAGAGTTCCTTCCAGACAGATGGAGGACAGAAAAAACATCTGAGAAAATAATAGCCAACATTTTCCAAATTTGATTAAAACTATAACTCAACCAATCAAAGCTGCTTAACAAACCCCTATGCAGAAGAAATATGCAGAGAACCACACCAAGGCATATCACAGTCAAATTCCTGAAAACCAATGATAAACAGAAAAATCTTAAAATCAGCCAGAGAAAAAAAAAGATACATTATATACAGAGGAATGACCATAAGAATGACAACAGACTTCTCAGAAACTATGTAAACCAGAAGACAATGGAACAAAACCTTTACAGTACAGAAAGAAGGAGCAACCTATGTTTTTTGTTTTTGTTCTTGTTTTAAAAAGAGATGGGCTCTCGCTCTGTGGCTCAGGCTTCAGTACAGTGGTGCGATTATAGCTCACTGCAGGTTCTCACTCCTGGGCTCAAGCAATCCTCCCACCTCAGCCACCTGAGTAGCTGTAACTACAGGAGTGCACCTGTGGCCCAGCTTAACCTATATTTTTAAACCCAGAGAAAATATCTTTCAAAATTAAAAGCAAAATAAAGAGTTTTACATATAAACCAAAGCTGAAAGAATTCACTGCCAACAGGACTACAAGAAATATTAAAGAAAGTTCTTCAAGTAAAAACAAAATTATACCAGATGGATATTTACATCTCTAGAGCGGAGAGAAAAGCACCAGAAATACTAAATATGTAGGTAAATATAAATGACACTATTTTTCTCATTTTAGATCTTTTTTTAAGAGAAAAATTACTATTTAAAGAAAAAAAGCAGAAGAAAAGGTTAAAAGAAAAAAAGAACAGATGGTACAAATAGAAGATAAATAGCAAAAGGTGGATATAATTGTGGTACATAAGTAACATTTATGTCAATTAAAAATAAAACTCTTCCTGGTCAGGCATGGTGGCTCATGCCTGTAATCCCAGCACTTTGGGAGGCCAAGGTGGGCGGATCACGAGGTCAGAAGTTCCAGACCAGCCTGGCCAATATGTTGAAACCTCGTCTCTACTAAAAATACAAAAATTAGCTGGGTGTGGTGGCGTGCGCCTGTACTCCTAGGTACTCGGGAGGCTGAGGCAGAAGAATTGTTTGAACCCGGGAGGCGGGGTTGCAGTGGACCAAGATTGTGCTGCTGCACTCCAGCCTGGGTGATAGAGCGAGACTCTGTCTCAAAAATAAAAAAAAGATAAATAAATAAATAAATAAACTCTTCCTGGCACATAAGTTGACTTCATAAAATAAAAAAAGTATTCCAAATCCCAGTTTTCCTATCACCTTTGTCCACCCAAGTTGACCCAACTTGGAACTGACTCAGGAGCTAGGGATACCAGCAGTACTTTGAACTTCCTTTTATCAGAACCCCCCAAATGGTGATCATGAGAAATGCTTTCTGACTCCTCTCCTTCAATTTCTTTTTATGCTGTTACAATGACCTATATAATTCATCAACTTGTGCCCTGAGATAAACAATATGTTTCTAATCAGTAATATTTGGCAAAAGTAACATCTTTAGCTTAATAAGAGTTTTCCCTTAGAAAATTTCTTAGCAATATTTCATTTTCTTTTCTTACTCCAAATTCATTACAAGCATCTGGTCAATATGGTAATAGCCTTTTAATCTGGAACATAATCAAATAGTATTCTTTTTTTTCTTTGTCTTTTTGAGATGGAGTTTCACTCTGTTTCCCAGGCTGGAGTGCAGTGGCATTATCTTGGCTCACTGCAACCTCTGCCTCTTGGGTTCAAGTGATTCTCCTGCCCCAGCCTCCCGAGTAGCTGGGATTACAGGTGCCCACCAACACGCCCAGCTAATTTTTGTACTTTTAGTAGAGATAGGGTTTTGTCATGTTGGTCGAACTCCTGACCTCAGGGGATCTGCCCATCTCAGCCTTCCAAAGTGCTGGGATTACAGGCATGAGCCACTGGGCCCGGCCTCAAATAGTATTCTTAGAAAAAGTAATCCTGTGGCCCGGCATCGTGGCTCATGCCTGTAACACCTGCACTTTGGAGGCTGAGGTGGGCGGACTGCTTGAAACCAGGAGTTGGAGACCAGCCTGGGCAACATGGCGGGATCCCGTCTCTACAGAAAATACAAAAATTAGCTGGGCATGGTGGTACATGCTTGTAGCTTCAGCTACTAGGGAGGCTTAGGTGGGAGGATCACTTAAGCCCAAGAGGTCAAGGCTGCAGTGAGTTGAGATCACTCCACTGCACTCCAGCCTGGTGATAGAGTGAGACCCTGTCTCAAAAATAAAAAGTAATTCTAACTATCAGCCTGAGAGGATGCACAGATAAATAAAATGCTTTCTGCCCTTGAGGGCATGGAGAAAAACTCCATGTAATGAAGTTCTGCATTACAACAACCAATCTTGCTTTTTCACACTTCTCATGTCCTCTTAGACATATGTGGTGGTATAGAAGATGAGGCTTGTTCACAAGGTCGTGAATAAACTCATAATGAAGACAATTGAAGGAGGAGTCATGGTCATTTTGAATTCTTTCTTAGAGCAAAGACATACATAATATAAGGAAAAACTAAGTTGATTCAATACATTTTCAAGAGACAATACAACTCCCTGCTTAAGGCTCTAACAGCAATAAACCCATGTGGTAATACCTAAGGGACATTTAATGAGATTAAAATCCTTAATGGCTTCCTACTCACACTCATCCCTTGGTGTCTGTTGGGGGTTTGGTTCCAAGACCCCTTTGGATACCAAAATCTGAGGATATTCAAGTCTCATATAAAATGGTGTAGTATTTGCATAAAACCTATGCACACCTCCTGCACGTTTCAAATCATCCCTAGATTACTTGTAACATCTAATACAATGTAAATGCGATGTAAACAGTTGTTATACTGTATTGCTTTTTAATTTGTATTACTTTTTATTGTTGTATATTATCTTTTATTTTATTTTTTGAATATTTTTGATTTGTGTTTGGTTGAATCCAAGCTTGCAAACCCCACAGATATGGAGGGCTGCCTGTCATCTGTACCAATCGTTTAGCTAAAGTACCAATATTTCTTTTGTTTTTGAATACTAGGACCCAAAAGAGCCATAAACAGGTCTTTTCTAATTCAAATCCTAAAGATTTTGTTTCTTTACTAAATATCTTGACTTATAAGACCTGATAGAGACATGTTACTTGAGGTTTCAAGAATGAAGAAAATTCCTAAATGAGTTGTCTTACTCTTTTAATAAGAAAAAGTTTCCTGAGAGAATTCTTCCTCTCACCACATCATTGAACCCTTCTCGTCTGCTTGCAGCATACATGGCTTCAGTGGACACATTAATGTCACATCTGTGACCTGAAAATAAGATAAGGGTAAATATTACTTGAAAGGAAGTAAAGTCAGTGAAGTTTGGGCTAAAACCAGGCCTAGATTCACTTTATTTATTTATTTATTTTTTTGAGATGGAGTCTCACTCTGTCACCCAGGCTGGAGTGCAGTGGCGTGATCTCAGCTCATTGCAACTTCTGCCTCCCTTGTCAGTGATTCTCCTACCTCGGCCTCCTGAGTAGCTTAGATTACAGGTATGCAGCACCATGCTCGGCTAATTCAGATTCACATTTTTGTGACCAATATTAAAGTTTAGGGAGTTGCCCTTAATGGTTTCTTTTCCCTATCTGCCTTTTGACTGACTGGTCATGGAGAGAGAAGAAAAGAACCAAGAAAGAAACTCCATTTGTTTACTCCCTCATTCATTCATTCAAACATTTATTGAGCTCCTACTATGTATCAGGCACTACATTAGTGGAATTGAGCATACGACAACAAGATACTATCCCTTCAAGTTATTCACAGTCCTGAGAGGCAAACCAAACATACACAGGTATTTATGACAAATAGTCAGTACAAGTCTAAAATGACAAAGGTAAAAAATGACTCACTGATTAACTTTTCTGAATCATTAACATTATCTCAAGCATTAACTTTTTTGTCACTAATAAGTGAACTTTTCAAATGTTTGCAACAACTACCTTAAAAATAAAATAACCCAGCCATCTTACCATATTGTAGCCCATCAAATCTTGCCATATTCGATGCCACTTCCGATGTGCACAATACATGGTAGCAGACAATTGAATAACTGGTGTGAGGAAGGGATACTTCAAGTACTTTGGCCCCCTCAGACTCAAAGAGGTCAGCAGCTTTGGACCAAAGAGACCGTACTTCGCTTGATAATTCTGGTATAAGATATTCCTTACAGGAAAAAGTCAAGATACAAAATTGAAACTGTATAGATCATTTCATAAAAGTTTGTACTTCATCTGTATAGATGATTTTATAAAAATTTGTACTTTAGGACCTTTGGTAATACATTAGAAAATATGATAAAATTGCTGGTAGGTAGCTAGAAAGACTGAATCCATTTAAGAGCTTGTGGTATGACAAAGCATAGTACTAGATATTATGATCTGGATATAACAACATTAAAGATTGGAGATCTAGTTGGGGAAAATATTTGTTAAATGCTCATTATGTATCAGGTACCTAACAGCATATCAGTATATACCAGCATATATGCTAATTGCTCATGTATTAGGTACCCTGTTAGATGATTTTCAAAGGTTCTCTCATGTCATGCTTTTAACAAGCCTGTGATCTAGGTATTATAATCCTTCATTTTGTTAATGAAAAATCTTAACATAAGAAGTTACTTTCCTAATGTTAAATAGCAGGTAAGTAGAGGGTCTAGGATTTCAAACTGGGTCTGTTTAAAAGCCTGTGTTCTCTGTAAATAAATTCTTAAAAGAAGGTACAGATACTGCCTTTTTTTTTTGAGGCAGAGTCTTGCTCTGTCACCCAGGCTGGAGTGCAGTGGTGCAATCATGGCTCACAGCAGTCTCAACCTCCTGGACTCAAGCAATCCTCCCACCTCAGCCTCCCAAACAGCTAGGACCACAGATGCATGCCACCACACCCCACAACTTTTTTTTTTTTAACTTTTTGTAGAGATAGGGTCTCTGTATGCTGCCCAGGCTGGTCTCAAACTCCTGATCTCAAGTGATCTTCCTGCCTTGGCTTCCCAAAGTACTGGGATTACAGGCGTAAGCCACTGCACTTGGCCTTACATATATTACCTTAATGGAAGATTTTAAATAAAGTAGTATTTCTCTATAGCAGTGGTCTTACCTGGGGGTTACTTTTGTCTCCTTTTCCCTAACCAGGAGACACTTGACAATGTTTGAAGACATTTTTGGTTGTGGGGTTGTGGTTTTGGTGGTGGGGTACTACTTGCATGTAGGGGTAGAGGCCTGGGATGCTACTAAACATCTTACAATGCACAGGACAGTCTCCCACAACAAACAATTACCAGCCCCAAACACCAACAGTGCTGAGGTTGTGAAACTTCATTATTCTGCAGGGTAACTTATCTCCCTAAAAGATTTAAAGCAGTAATATATTGCAAGCCTTAATATTTTTAAAAGGTTAGTAATTTAACATTATAACATTCACGTATTCATTACTCAATTGCTACTGTAATAGATGCAGTAGTAATAACAGTAAAGATGTTAACATTTTTTGAGGCATTACTATGCAAGGTATGGCTTTGGGCTAACTCCCTTCTTTACATTAGGGATTGGCAAACTATGGCCCATAGGCCAGATATGACAAGCCAGCTGGTTTTTTGAAAATAAAAGTTTTATTAGAACAGAGACACACTTTTTCATTTACATATTGCCTGTGGCTGCTTTCTCACTATAATGGCAGAGTTAAGTAGTTATGATAAAGACTGTATGGTCCACAAAGTCTAAAATATTTACTATCTTGCCCATTACAGAAACAATTCGCAGACTTAACATGACTGTCTAATCAATCCTCACAAATCTCTCTAAAGGCAATATTTTTATTATTCCCATTTTACAGATGGGGAAATTGAGCTAAAAGAGATTAACTCACATACTCAACTCACATGATTAATAAAAGTGGCAGAGCAGAGATTCAAACCCACCCAATCCGCCTCCCAAGTCTGTGCTTTCTATTGAACTTGACAGTATTTCTATAAAGTAATGAAAGGAAAAAGTTACCTTCGGAATTCCTATACATAGTTTGCTCACATCTGCCAAACTGGGAAGCATGAATGGTTTATTAATAGGGTCATGTACTGTGGTAGAGTCCTTGGGGTCAGGTCCAGCCAGTGCACCTGTAAGGAGCAATACTTATGAATGGCAGATACATTGTTGTATAGAGAAACTGTTGCAAATGATATAGAATTATATAAATACCCAACACAATTGCTGCATCATCCACACATCTGGTTAAGATTCCTGGCACATCCATCGAATTCACCAGGGGAATGAGACCATGACGGGAAACTAAGCCATAGCTTGGTTTGAAACCAACAAGCCCACAGTGGGCAGCAGGATTTCTGGTCGATCCTCCTGTATCTGATCCTAAAGCCCTGGAATTTAAATGGAATTATCTTTAGAAGAATGATATATCTCTAATTATATTTGGAATCTACCCTTTCAACTGTATATTTTTAAACTGTATTTTCCTCTGATTACACAAAAGTAACACATGTTCATCTCAGAGAATTCATAAAGTATAGAGAACTTTAGGTACTCAATATTCTAATACCCAGAGGAAAACAATGTTAACATTTTGGTATATTAACTTCAAGTCTTTTTAAAAATGCATATTTTCATCGTTGAGATAATTCTGTAATCATGAGTTTCCATCCCTTTTTTAACATGAGCCTTTTACTATGTCATTAAAATTCCTGAAAATGTAAAGTATATGTAATATTCCATCATATAAATTGGTGATTCCTGGTATTTTAAAGTCCATTATCCTTTCAATATACATATAAATCTTGCACTTTCCTCTGATGTTGATCCTGAAAACAAATCAAATTAATGACAATTTTACAGTATGATTTTACAGACTAAATATGCCCCTCCTAGAAATTCAGATAAAGCCCTTTGCTACCCACCCCATTTAAAATCATGGATAGAGATGTATAATAATTTACTTAAATACTTATGTTGTTTCTAACTAGAATATTTAATAAATAACTTTGTAATTAAAATCTCTGAACATAAATTTTTGCTTATGTGTGAGTACTTTCTAGGCTAGCTTCCAAGAAGTAGACTTAGAGCACATAAGCTTCCGATATATACTGTCCAATTACTTGTCAGAAAGATTATGCCAATTTATATTCCCAGTTGCAGTGAGTCAGATTGTGTTTTAAAGTTTCAGTACCATCACTGAGTACTAGGAACTTTTAAAATTGTTAGTGTGATAACCAAAAAGTTTTTATTAATGTGTATTTCAAATAATTTTGCACACTTATTTATACATGCATTACTCAACTACAAAGTGACTGTTCATTTCTTTACCCAGTTACCTACAGAGTTTGTGTTGTTCTTATTTTAAAAAAACAGAAAACTAACCTGGAGGACATTATGCTAAGTAAAATGAGCCAGTCACAGAAAGACAAATACTATATATGACACTACGTACATGAGATAACTAGAGTAATCAGATTCATAAGACAGAAAGTAGAAGGTGGTTACCAGGGCTGGGAGGAGGGTTGAAGGGTACACGGTTTTTGTGTTGCAAGATGAAAAGTGTTCTGAAGACTGATTGCACAACGTTTTTAATACTTTTGAACTGTACATTTAAAAATGGTTAAGCTGGTAAATTTTATGTTATGTGCATTTTACCACAATTAAAAAACCATTTCAGGAAAACAAAAGTTGTGCTGTAGAATAGTACATATCTACTATAAAAATTAAGATATCATATAACTATATGATGTATAAAGTAAGATTTCTCTTATAATCACAGCCCCCACAATAACTGTTACCAGTTCTGATATGCATTCATCCAGACATCCAGTACTTCTATGCAATGACTGACATATATATGTATGCAATTGTTACTTTTAACAGAAATGGATTCTGCGACTTATTTTTCACTTAACATATTTATCTTGGTTATTTTTCCATGTCATTGCATGGTGCTCTAACTCATTCTTTTCAGTGGCTGCATAGTACTCCAGGAATCTTCCTGTTTTTAAAACGATCACAAAAGAAACAAATCAAAAAGGGGGAAACAAATCAAAAAGGGGGAAACAAAAGCAGAACACTTTACAGTTTGACATACATTCAATCTGAAGTTATTTTTGGTCTGTGCTTCTATTGCTTATATTTAAAGTGAAGCTTTCGGCTGAACAATGCTCCTAACAATAACATGGCACTCAGAAAATGCAAATTATATTTCCTTCCTTACAGTGTCAAGTTAAGCTACAAAATCAGACTGTTGCTTTCACAATTTTAAAAGATACATTTTCTTATTAGCATTCACTGACGGCTGTGTAAAAGTAAAACTTACATTTCCATAGGAATTATGTGTCAAAATGCCATCTACTCAAAGCACATTCAGAAAGATAAACACTAAGTGGGATGATTAGGACAGAAAAAAAGCACCTAATCCTGCAGTCCTAACTTGTCATAACTCACATTAATATTAATGCAATGCTATAAAATTCCACAGAGATCAAATGAAATGGTTTTACTTGTTAATAAGATTTTAGGAAAACTGAAAAAAAAAATCTGCAGAACTCACATCTCCATAGCTCTAAAAATATATAAATAATTTATGGATTGCAATGTGTGTGAAAGAACTTAGTTTTAATGGATAATTAAGGGGAGATAAAATATAAAACTATTATTAAAGAAACACATTCATTTTGATTAAATTGAGACTGATAAATATAGCAATGGCCATATTTACTTTCTTTTCTTTGGGTAGTTAAGAAATGCTTTACAAATGGAACTGAAAATATCATCAATGGATTCTTACCAAATACAAAGTATGATAGATAAACAGAATCAGCACCTAAAGCTGGGAGGAGGGAGGAGCCAAGTACAGAAATAAAAATACATAAATAAAATAAAATACAAAGTACAGAAATAAAATAACTCCAATAATAACAATAAAAAAAATTCCTAAAGCTTGAGAAAACTTTACTTACTGATGTACATTTTTAATTGCAGATTTCTGAAAACACTATTTAAAATATCTTATTAATACATATTAGCATTTTTTTTCTTTTTTTTCCTTTTTTTTTTCAAAAGTCTGACCTTGCTGAAGGATAAACATTACTAACAGTTTAGTTCAGCAGCACTCAACTAAAGTCATTGTATGTTAGTCCCTAAATATTAGTACAATCAGTGAGCACACACTGAAATTATTTAAAAATGAAATGCAATGAAGTTCATTTATGTTCAATGCTTTATTCTACAAGATCCACAAAATCATATTTTAAGAGAACCAGATACCATGGAGAAAAATTTGTTATCTTAAATTAAAATTAAAAGTATTAAATATACATAATGTACTGTACAGTTGAGTGCAACTACAAGATATAATTTTGATATACCTTTGAGCACATACAGCTCACTAAAAAGAAAAATACCAAGGTATGAACTAGTCTATTGCTGGACACACTTTACGACTGTTTGTATATGGGTGGGTTTTAAAATACAGATAGAGAAAAGCATCTTACGCGTAGCATGTGAACGCCGATACGGCAGCTGCACTCCCACCTGAGCTCCCTCCAGTTATCAGCCAGTCTGAATCTTCATTCTTGCTGTGGGGATTCTGCTTCCTCTTTTCTCTATATTGTTTCGAATAACTCCAGGGGTTTTTAACTGGTCCAAATATACCATCTGTGCTCCCAGATCTGATGAAGTGAAGCAAGATACCTTAGTAAAACTTTCATTTTTTGTGAAAATTTCATCTTCTGAGTATATTACTTGCTTCTGACACTCATTGAGCATTTAAGAACCCACTGTAGCTTGAATTGAAAAAGGTGGGAAGCCTGCTCACATGTAGCTTTCATTAATCGACAGTTGGGGAGGATGGGAAGGAAGAGCATTTGTGGAAGAAAGTAGAGAAAGCTAATCGGCTAAGAAAATATTTTGTCTCATTTGATCATCCAATTCGACTGAAGATGATTTCCCCCTTGTGAATCAAGGTCTTCCAGCTGAAAAGGGTCATATTCAGTTAAGTCTTCTGAGGAAATCTCTCCCTTAACCAGAAGTTCTATGGAAAACATTACAAGTGGAATGCTAATAACTTTCTTTTAAATTTTTGAAATGATTTTATTCTCAGATAAATTGCAAAAATAAAAATAACATATAAAGCACTTTATACCCCTTACCCAGATGTACCTACAGTCAATATTTTATCCCATTTGCTTTACTACTTGTGTGCTCTGTGTATATATATACATGTACATATATACACAAAGTATGATAGAAACTTAAGGGTATCTTAAGGGTCCAACTTATATATATCATAGCCCTTTATCCCTAAATACTTGAGTGTGTATTTCCTAAGAGTAAGGATATCATGTTATACAGCCACAGTACAGTTATCAATCTCAGTAACATTAATATCAATACGATATGTTTACCTAATCTACTGTACGTAATTCAATTATGTCAACTGATTCAATAATGTACTTTGGCCGGGCGCGGTGGCTCACGCCTGTAATTCTAGCACTTTGGGAGGCCGAGGCGGGCAGATCACGGGGTCAGGAGACCATCCTGTCTAACACGGTGAAACCCCGTCTCTACTAAAAATGCAAAAAATTAGCCGGGCATGGTGGCGGGCACCTGTAGTCCCAGCTACTCGGGAGGCTGAGGCAGGGGAATGGCGTGAATCCGGGAGGGGGAGCTTGCAGTGAGCCGAGATGGCGCCAATGGACTCCAGCCTGGGCGACAGAGCGAGACTCCGTCTCAAAACAAACAAACAAAAAGAATTAATAATAACAATGTACTTTATGGCATTTTATCCCCTTCCTGGATCAAATCTAGAGTCAGGTCTTCCATTTAATTATCATTGTCTCTCTTTTTTGTTTTGAGACATTCTCGCTCTATTGCCCAGGCTGGAGTGCAGTGGCGCAGATCTTGGCTCACTGCAAGCTCCATCTCCCGGTTTCAAGTGATCCAGGTTCAGGCGATTCTCGTGCCTCTCGAGTAGCTGGGACTACAGGCATCCACTACCACGCCTTGGCCTCCAAAAGTGCTGAGATTACAGGTGTGAGCCACTGTGCCCAGGCTCATTGTGATTTTAATTTTGAATTTCCCTAATGATCAAAGATATTAAGCAGTTTTTCATGTGTTTGTCAACTATGTTTTAATCTCTGATGAAATGTCTGTTTAAATCTTTTGTTCATTTTTTAAAAATACAGTTGCTTGTTTTCTTATTTTCTTATTGAGGTGGGAAATGTTCTATGTATTTTGGATATCAGTTCTTTCTGAGATACATGTTTTGCAAATATTTTTCTCAGTCTGTGGCTGGCGTTTTCACTTTCTTAGTAGTATATTTCAAAGTACAGAAGTTCTTAATTTTAATGAAGTCTATCAATTTTTTAGTTCTTAATGAAGTCTATCAATTTTTTAAGTGGATTTGTGCTTCATGCATCCTATCTAAAAGACCTTTGACTAATTCTAGGTCACAAATATTTTTCCCTGTCGTTTTAAATTGTTTTTTTCTGTAGAGACAGGGTCTCACTAGGTTGCCCAGGCTGGTCTAGGACTCCTGGCCTCAAGCAATTCTACTGCCTCAGTTTCCCACAGTGCTGAGATAACAGGCGTGAGCCACCAGGCCTGACCTCCCCCTAAATTTTCTTAAGTTTTATGATGTTAGGTTTTACTTTCTTTATCTCTTATCCTGGAAGATTTTCACAGCCCTTTTTTGTTTCCATATGATATTTTAATAGACTGGTTCTCATTTTGGATTCATCTTTTGTTTCCCCATTAGTAGAGTCAGGTTATACATTCTCAGCTGGAATATTACATAGGTGATATTGTATCCTCAGACAATTATATCTGGAGGCACATAACGTCCACTTCACCCTCACTGGTGATGTTAATTTTGATCAGCTGATGAAGGCAATGTCCTAAAAGCCTTTGTTCAAATTTACTCCCATGGATTAGTTCATTCAACATACATATAATGAATTTGAAGAGCTACCACTCTGAACTACACATGCAAGGACTCTTGTTTCTATGAAACAGAGAACAAAGACCAAGCAAATATTACAAATGTGACAAGTGTCATAAAAGGGTAAGTATAAAGTACTTTTGGTGAAAGACTGCTTTTCCCTAAGATCGAGATCAAGGCAAGGAAATCTGCTCTCACCACTTCTATTCAACATTGCACCTAAGGCCCTAACTGGTGCAGTAAGGCAAGAAGAAGAAATAAGATGAACTCTATTTGTAGACTACACAACTTGCTACATAAAATATTCTATAGCACAAACATCAACTAGAACAAATAAGCGAGCTTTAACAAGGTCATGGGATAAAAGGTCAATATAGAAAAATCAATTATGTTTCAATGTACTAGCAATAAACAATTAGAAACTGAAAAAAATACAATTTTCTATAGCATTAAGAAACATGGCCGAGGGCAGTGGCTCACACCTATAATCCCAACACTTTGGGAGGACGAGGTGGGCGGATCACCTGAGGTCAGGAGTTTGAGACCAGCCTGGCCAATATGGTGAAACCCCGTCTCTACTAAAAATACAAAAATTAGCTGGGGGTGGTGGTGGGCACCTGTAGTCCCAGCTACTTGGGAGGTTGAGGCAGGAGAATCTCTTAAACCCAGGAGGCAGAGGTTGTAGTGAGCCGAGATCACTTCACTGCACTCCAGCCTGGGTGACAGAGTGAGATTCTGTCTCAAAAAAGAAAAGAAAAGAAACATAAAACATGGGAATAAATCAAATTATATGTACGATTTATATGCAGGAAATCATAAAAACATTCCTGAGTAAAACAAAATCTCACTAAATGGAGAAATTTAGGTATGGTATTCATGGATGAGAAGACACGTATTATGATGCCAATTCTTTCCAAGTTGATCTTTATAAATTCAACACAATTACAATCAGAATCCCATTAAACTTCTTTGTAGAAATTAGCAAGCTTATTCTAAAACATATCAAAATATAACAATCTGGATTATGTAAAATGATTTTGAAAAAGAAGAACAAAGTTAGAAGACTCTTACTACATAATTTCAAGGCTTACTATAAAGCTATAATAATCAAGATGGTGTGACACTGGAATAAACAGAGATGCAACAGAGTCCAGAAACAGACCTACATGAATGTGCTCGATTTTTGACAAAAAAACCTAAGATCATTCAACAACAAAAGGATAATCTTTTTTATCATTAGTGCTGGAGTTAATAGACATCCATATGTTTAATAAAGGGACTTTATTCATACTATATACGAAAATCTAATTCGAAGTGAATCACAGATCTAAATGTAAGAGCTAAACAATAAAACTCCTAGGAAAAAAGTCTTTGTGACCTTTGTTAGTAAAGATTTCTTGGCCAGGCACGATTGCTTACGCCTGAAATCCCAGCACTTTGGGAGACGAGGCGGGCAGATCACCTGAGGTCAGGAGTTTGAGACCAGCCTGGCCAACATGGTGAAACCCCACCTCTACTAAAAACACAAAACTAGCTGGGCCCAGTGGTGCACGCCTATAATCTCAGCTACTCGGGAGGCTGAGGCAGGAGAATCGCTTGAACCTGGGAGGCAGAGGTTGTAGTGAGCCGAAATCGTGCCGTTGCACCCCATCCTCGGCAACAGGAGCGCAACTGTGTCTCAAAAAACAAAAAAAATACACACATCATAAAAGAAAAAAATTAAGCCACGTGAGGTGATGTGTGCTTGCAGTCCCAGCTTCTCGGAAGGATGAGGTCAGAGGATCACTTGACCCCAGGAGTTCAAGAACAGCCTGGGTAACATAGTGAAACTCCATCTTTAAAAAATAAAGGAAAAAATGGGCAAGGCACAGTTACTCGTGCCTCCCAACACTTTGTTGGACCAAGCTGGGAGCACAGTTCGAGTCCAGGAGTTTGAGATCAGCCTGGGCAACCCAGTGAGACACTCTCTATATGAAAGGAAGAAAAGAAAAAAGAAAAGAAGGACGGGCACAATGAATTACATGCCTGTAATCCCGGGAGGCCTACGCAGGTGGATCACCTGAAGTCAGGAGTTCAAGAGCAGCCTGGCCAGCATGGTGAAACCCCATCTCTACTAAAAATACAAAAATTAGCTGGGCATGGTGGGGCATGCCTGTAGTCCCAGCTACTTGGGAGGCTGAGTCAGGAGAATTGCTTGAAGCTGGGAGGCGGAGGTTGCAGCGAGCTGAGATCATACCATTGCATTCCAGCCTGGACGACAAGAGCAAAACTTTGTCTCAAAAAAAAAAAAAAAAAAAAAAGAACGAAAAGAAGAGAAAAAAGGAAGAGAACAATTGATAAACTGGAGTTTATCAAAATTAAGAACTTTTACTGTTTGAAAGGCATGTTCAGAGAATAAAAAGATAAACCAGAGACTTGAATAAAAATTTGCAAATCAGCATCTATCTGATAATGGATTTGAATCCAAAATATATGAAAGAATTCTTTTCTTTTCTTTTTTTTTCCTGAGATGGAGTTGTGTTCTTGTTGCCCAGGCTGGAGTGCAGTGGCGCGATCTCGGCTCACTGCAACCTCCGCCTCCCGGGTTTAAGCGATTCTCCCGCCTCAGCCTCCCAAGTAGCTGGGATTACAGGCATGTGCCACCACACCCGGGTAATTTCTGTGTTTTTAGTAGAGACAGGGTTTCTCCATTTTGGTCAGGTTGGCCTCGAACTCCCTACCTTAGGTGATCTGCCTGCCTTGGCCTCCCAAAGTGCTGGGATTACAGGCCTGAGCCAGAAAGAATTCTTACAACTCAATAATAAGATGACCCAATTTCAAAAAACGGGCAAAGAATTTGAACAGCTATCTTCACTGATGAAGATACAGGGATGGCAAAATAAACACATGAAAAGATGTTTAACGTTATTAGTCATCAGGGAAATACAAACTAAAAGTAAAATTAGAGATGACTATATATCTGTTAAACAACTGAACATAATCTCACAGAGGGACTAAGAAACTGGCATTAGACCCTTAATCCTTTTAGGTAACTACATTTAGTGAAAACAAAGGCACAGGCCGGGCGCAGTGGCTCACGCCTGTAATCCGAGCACTTTGGGAGGCCGAGGCGGGTGGATCACGAGGTCAGGAGATCGAGATCACCCTGGCTAACACAGTGAAACCCCATCTCTACTAAAAATACAAAAAATTAGCCGGGCGTGGTGGCGGGTGCCTGTAGTCCCAGCTACTCGGGAGGCTGAGGCAGGGGAATGGCGTGAACCCGGGCGGCGGAGCTTGCAGTGAGCTGAGATCGCGCCACTGCACTCCAGCTTGGACGACAGAGCGAGACTCCGTCCCCCACCTCTCTCCACCAAAAAAAAAAAACGAAAATAAAGGCACAGACATAAGAAACTCAAGAGAAGATTTCAATTTTACTTACCCCATAGCAAACTCATCTAAATTTGTTTTTCCCATTAGTAGAGCTCCCTGATCCAACAACTTCTGAACTACTGTAGCATTATAAGGTGGTATATAACCTGAAAAAAATTTAGTTACTATTATTGTTTTTTACAGTCCAGAGGTCTTTTATTTGTTTATACCTATTATGCCATGAATTCACAGGGAATAGGCTCCAGCAGCTCAGGAGCCTTCCCATTGGTTCTCACACAGTGTGTTTCTCCCGGTGGAGCAGGCTGAGGCTTCAGTTGAACCCAGGTACCTTTCTCTTTGGCTTCCTTCTTTTTCTCATCATTTTCCTTAATGCATTTCAGGAAGCTATCTCGGCTCTTACAGCACTTACTGTGCTCAATATGCACATTCATTCTCTTGGCAAGAATCTTGCCCCTGTTTATTTACAACAATGCCGACAGCATGCTGGGGAACACTGTAGACTCTCCAGTTTCACCATGGTAACACTTGTGGGGCATTCCTTTTTGAACAGTACCCATTCCCCTGATGTCTACAACATCACCTTTCTTACAGGTTCGCATGTATGTGGCAAACAACTCCTTGTTTTCTAAAAGGCCTACAAAACACGTATTGGGGCCTCTCCTCTTTCCCTTTGTGTTCATCATTTTGGTGAATTACCGTATGATGGTGGTTCCTGCCAAAAGGCCAGTTATTTTTTTACAGGAAACAAAACAGTGAACATGCAAATCATATGTAAGAAACAAGAGTCGGCTGGGCGGGGTGGCTCATGCCTGTAATCCCAACACTTTGGGAGGCCAAGACAGGCAGATCACCTGAGGTCAGGAGTTTGAGACCAACCTGGCCAACGTGGAGAAACCCTGTCTCTACTAAAAGTATAAAATTTAGCTGGGTGTGGTGGCGCATGCCTGTAATCTCAGCTACTCAGGAGGTGAGACAGGAGAATCACTTGAACCCAGGAGGCAGAAGTTGCAGTGAGCCAAGACTGCGCCACTGCACTCCACCCTGGGCGACAGAGCAAGACTCTGTCTTAAACAAACAAAAAAAAAAAACAAAAAAAAGAGTCTAAACTGCAATTAAGCAATTCATAATGATATGCCTTAATTATTCCTAATTTAAATAATCAGTTGTACTTTCTTCCAGTAATTTTTTTTCTACTGTTAAATGTATGTTTTCCAAAGATAGTCTGTGCATTCACTATTTTTATAATCTAAAAACAGACTTTAACAGTTAGTTCTACAAAATATTGCATGATAGTCAGAGATGTACCCAGTATTTTTGAAATAATAAATCTCTATTTTGCTCACTGTACTTGACTGTTTCTTCTCAGATGATGTTATACCACACAGTAATTTTTATGTATTTCCAGTAGAAATAGATCTTTATTTTCAACTAAAATTTTCTCTGGCTATTGAAAAGCTGTAGCATACATTCCAAAATAATGAACAACAGTCTGCATATTAGAGGAAGGTGGGGCATATTCCTCATAGAATATTATTTTTAGCGTATAGTACTCTGAATAACCTTTTTTCTATTTCTGTTTCTTCCTAGGATCCAAATATCTTGATAAACCTGCTTTCTTTTGACCGAACTCTAAAGAATAAATCTAAACATTGCCATACTGTGCTATAAGAGAGGAATCAGAAAATAAAAAATAACTGGCCAGTAGATGTTAATGAATCCTCACATCATCTACAAGAGAAGGGTATCGATAATAGCCAGTTCACACTTATTCCCATGTTATCAATTAGCTGAAGGTAGAGGTTATATAGTGTGTTTACAGTAATCAGTTTTTTATTTCATTTTTTAGAGATGGGGTCTCACTATGTGGCCCAGGCTGAACTCAAACTCCTGAGCTCAAGTGATTCTCCCACCTCAGCCTCCCCAGTAGCTGGGACTACAGGCAAGCAACCGATTGGTAATTAGTTATTGAATTGAGTCTTCCTAAATTTAATAGAATCTTTGAAAACTTCTGAAATAGTATTCATTAAGCTGGCCTACCTCTAAAGAAAAATTCTGCATTCTGAAAGAGCAAATAGTAAAAAAGGTGATATTATATTCTAAATATTTCCTTCAAAGATATAATTAGTCTGAAATTATCTTGGTACTTTATTATCCTTAAAGCGAAAAATACCGATTTTTACAAAAGTATCAATGCTCTGATCAGTTAAACTTTACCTTTCAGCATATTTGATGCACATGTTGTCTCAATGCCGGACGTGCTGAAGTTGTCTTTTACTGCAACAGGAATTCCATCTAAATCCCCAAGCGACTGTCCTGCATTAAAAAGCCAAAAGAGTGATAAAGGAGATAGTTTAAAATATAAAGATACATGAATACATGTCATTACAGTAACTACTAGTTTTTGGCAAAGATACTTCTTCAGAAATCAAATTTATGGCAGAAATTAATACAGTTGGACATTATAAGGCATCACACAGCCATTACCCTCATTTTTATTATCCTCATGGCAAGTTCTTTAAATAAGGCTACGTTTTATGTTTAAAGCTTCACTTGCCAAATGGAGACTACTACAACCAATTAAACTCCTTCTCTGGAGATATAACAATTAAGTATAGTTAAAAGCAATTTACCATTCTTATATCTCTTTTCTGATTCTTCAGCTTGTTTTAAGGCCACCTCTTCCGACACAGTAATGTAGGCATTTAGAAACTTGGTCTTCTTGATAAGAGAGAGACATTTTTGACAGAGCTCTGTTGGTGTAATTTGGCCTTGTTTCAGTGCCGCAGAAACCTATAGTGTATACAATTCAAAAACCTTTTACTGAGTCTGCAGAAGTTTCAAATGTTATGTTGGTGGGGGTAGGGGTGATGGAGTGGCTAAGTATAACATTTTAAAGTGAGGCTTAGGTTCAAAATCAACAGAACCTATTACCTCTAACACTTAGTGTAGTGGAGGAAGGGTGATGCACTGATCAGCTTGAGGAGAGGTGGAGGACATGACATTCTTCTCCTTAGCTAACTTTTGGTTTTAAAGTCAGGCTGTACAAACAACAGCAATAAGTCAGGTAAACCATCCTGTCCACGGGGAGTTGAGGCACAGCATGGGTGAAGGATGGCTGAAGGCAGATTCTGTACAGAGGGTAGCTTAGCTGCAACACAGGCAGTCCAGAGAGAAAAAAAGAGAAGTGAACTGGACAAGGCACTGCAGGATTTTTATGGCTCTCTAAATAAGATCTTTATACCTATTGTGGAGTTCAAGTAAGAGACACTATGAATTGAGAGAAATGCTTATAAAATACAGGTTCAAAGACAAACTAAAAACAAACTTTTCTGAAATTCTGTCTTTAGGGAAGACATTAGGAAGGCTGGTAAAGAAGGAGTTAAAAAAAAAACTACACCAAAAGTGACTGAGAAGTAGTGAATACCAGTGTATATTGACAGGAAGTAGGGCCTGAGATGGAGTCATGGGTGTCTAATATTTCCTGTAGGAAGTAATAATAACATGTACTTACTAATCAGATAAAAGGGATGAATAACAAGAAGTAAAAGATGACACCAAAACTTTGGAGATTTTATGAAAAGATAATTGGATTAGATGGGAGCTGAGAGAAAAGCAGAACAGGGGAAGGAATAGTATTTACCAAGTATTTTCTAAGAGTCAGGCACTGTTGCTTTACATGCGTTATTACTTCATTTAACCCTTAAAACAACCACACTGGCTGGGTGCAGTGACTCGCTCCTGTAATCCCAGCACTTTGGGAGGCCGAGGTGGGCGGATCATGAGGTCAGGAGATCGAGACCATCCTGGTCAACATGGTGAAACCCCGTCTCTACTAAAAATATAAAAATTAGCCAGGTGTGGTGGTGCATGCCTGTAGTCCCAGCTACTTGGGAAGCTGAGGCAGGAGAATCACTTGAACCTGGGAGGCGGAGGTTGCAGTGAGCTGAGATTGCGCCACTGTACTCCAGCCTGGTGACAGAGCCAGACTCTGTCAAAAAACAAAACAAAACCAAAAAACAATCACACAAGTTAGGTACTGTTTATCTCATTTGACAGATGAAGAAACTGAAGCTCAGAGACCTGGAGTGATTTGTCCAAAGGCAAACAAATAGTAAAGGACAGTATGACTTCATAATATACAGTCTTCTCCATTTCTATCTCTACTCTATTGGAAGCTTAGGTTGTCCTCCAAGCTGACAGTATTTTCACGTGTCCCATATATACCAAGAAACAGAAGTTTGCATTTGAGGGGAAAATCTCCAAATGATCTGCTCTCAGCTACTGAGTAAATCATCAAAGCAATGGCATTCTTGGGGCTGAGGGTTTTAAATGCAACAAGCAGTGGGAAGAGGTCATCAAGAGGATCCCTAATGCTCACCGACAAGAGGAAAAGGACTTCCATGGGGAGGCTGCTGGACTGCTGCAGGGATGGGGAGGGCAGCGAGGTCTGACTTAAGTAAGTGACTTTTATAGTAACAAGAAGAGAGAGTTTGTCGAATGGTTTGTATGAAAGGTAAACCCTTGGCCAGGTGCGGTGGCTGACGCCTGTAATCCCAGCACTTTGGGAGGCCGAGGCAGACAGATCACCTGAGGCTGGGAGTTGGAGACCAGACTGACCAACATGGAGAAACCCCATCTCTACTAAAAATATAAAATTAGCCAGGTGTGGTGGCGCATGCCTGTAATCCCAGCTACTTGGGAGACTGAGGCAGAAGAATCGCTTGAACTTAGGAGGCGGAGGTTGCAGCGAGCCAAGATCATGCCATTGCACTCCAACCTGGGCAACAAGAGCGAAACTTTGTCTCAAAATAAACAAAGAAATAAAGAAAAGAAAAGAAATGTAAACCCTCTAGAAGAAAGAAGGTAGAAAGAATAAAAGAGAGCAGTGTGTTTTAATATCATGTATATGGAATGGGAAGAACAAAGATGCTAGCAGGCTGAGTGGAAGAGAGTTAGAACTAGCAAAAACCCAGAGCTGGAGAGACAAACATATGTAGGCAGGTCCATCCCATGGCTAAGTCGTAATAATGAGGAAAATTGCATCTGCCACTTTCTCTCCTTCCTTGACTCCTCTCAAGTCCCCTAATGTCTACTATCCTCAAGCTGCTTCCAGACTGGTCTGAGGATAAAAGCTGAGGTGTTACAATTGTGACTGAACAGCAAGAAATAAGATTGTCTAGGAGTATTCACTGGAAATGATGCCGATTTTCATTGAGACCATTTTTAGGAACTCTAGATTTGAGAAAAACAAAATCAATAAGGGAATTGGAAAAGAGAAGTGAAAATAAAGATGCTAATCAGCTAACTGGACTAAGCATAAGAAGCAGGAAATGTAAATCACATATACAGTTCCGCGGGACAAAACTGCAGGTGTCACATCTGAATATAAAATGAAGTTAACTTTTAAGTTTTTGTTAAAAGAAAAAAAATTCTCTCTCTGGCACATCTTTTCTCTAATGGAAACTAGGCCTTCCCTGGCAGCCACTGCTTCTCCTGTTTAGCGCCTACCTACCACATAACACAGAGTCCAGACTGGGAGAGGGGACAGATGATCTCCTTGTTCCTCAATGCTTCTCTTCTCTCAAACATCCTGCTCACCTGAAGCACATGCCTTCGGAGATGACACCATACTCCCTGGTGTTCTGACCTATAGCCTCTCTGGTACTACTTTTCATTCATTGACAATTTTGTTGCCTAGCGCACTGTCATCTTCGTTACCATTGCTCCTATCCTCTCCCTTGTTCATGTCAAATTTCAAGTCCATGTACACCAACACCTGATTTTTCAGTTCTTTGACCTCACTTCGCACAAACTTTTCCTTCACCTCACCCCAGTTGCCAACTCTCCTGGTTACTGCCCAGACTACATACATTACTAACATCCGTATGATCTCCAAAATGTCAATTCCAGCCATCCCATGTCTCCAGCCCTCAGCTCACTTACTTTACTATCCACACAGCCAGCAAGAAAAAGGGACCTTAGTTCCACAACCACAGGAAATGAACTCTGCCAAAACCAATGAGGTCCAGAGGGCTGGAGCTCAGATGGAACTCTAGCCCTGGCAATACCTTGCAGTACAACTACAGCACATGGATTTCAGCCTTGTGAGACCCTGAGTAGAGAACCCAGTTACTCCATGCCCAGACTTCTGACCCAGAAAACTGTGAGATCCTGAGATTATGTTACTTTAAGCCACAAAGTTTATGGTAATTTTTTATGCAGCCATAGACAATTAATATACCTCCTTAGAAAAATTTCAAACCCTTGCTCAGGAACCACTCTTCTTAGAAAGGGAAGGGAAAAATGCAAATACATATAATTTAGTAATTTTGTCCCTGTAACAAAATTAATGTCAATAATAGGTAGTACTTAGTTCTAGGCATTGTCCTCGGTGCTTAATATATCATTTAATCTTTACATCCACACTGAGAAGCTATTATTATCTCCATTTACAAATTTAAAAAAACTGAAGTTCCTACCTGAGGTCACATAACTAAAAAGCAGCAGAGCTGGCTGGGCGTGGTGGCTCACGCCTGTAATCCCAGCACTTTGGGAGGCCGAGGCGGGCTGATCACAAGGTCTAGAGATCAAGACCATCCTGGCCAACATGGTGAAACCCCGTCTCTACTAAAAATACAAAAATTAGCTGGGCGTGGTGGCGGGCATCTGTAGTTCTAGCTACTTGGGAAGCTGAGGCAGAAGAATTGCTTGAACCCGGGAGACAGAGGTTGCAGTGAGAAGAGATTGCGCCACTGTACTCCAGTCTGGCGACAGAGTGAGACTCTGTCTAAAAAAAACAAAAAAAAGGTAGCAGAGCTGGGATTCAACTGAGGACTGATCTTGTTTCCAACACTCATGCGCTGAACTACTTACTATACTACAGGGTGAGTATCCCTTATCCAAAATGCTTGGCACAAGAAGTGTTTAGATTTCGGATATTTTCAGACTTTGGAGTCCTCTATGTGTACTATATGCTTTCCAGCTGAGCATCCCTAACCCAAAAATCTCAAGTCTAAAATGCTCCAGTGAGCATCTCCTTTGAACACGCCCTTTGAAAATCATGTTGGTGCTCAAAAAGTTTTGGATTTTGGAGCATTTCAGATTTTCAGATTAGGGATGTTCAACCTGTGTAATTACTCTCTATGCAAGACACTTTGGCATTTATTTCTCTGTAACGAAGTGGAGACATTTTAATTAACTGAACAGACAGCATTAGAGGTTTACTTAGGAAAAGAACTGTGTTTTTTTTTTTTTTTTTAAACGGAGTCTCGCTCTGTCGTCCAGGCTAGAGTGCAGTGGTGTGATCTCGGCTCACTGTAACCTCCGCCTCCCGGGTTCAAGCGATTCTCCTGCCTCAGCCTCCTGAGTAGCTGGGATTACAGGTGTGCGCCCTCGAACTCCTGACCTCGTGATCTGCCCGCCTCAGCCTTCCGAAGTGCTGGGATTACAGGCATGAGCCACTGTGCCCGGCCAGAAAAGAAGGGTCTTTAAAAAAAAAAATTGCCTTGATAAACACTGAAGGTACAGGAGAGCTCTTGAAGGCTGAGTATTCCAGGGACAGGTACTCATCCTCTCTTTAACATAGTCCATTCATGCTTTTGCCTTCTTGCTTCTTGAAATTGCATGTCAAGATCACCAGCAAGCTCCACGTTCCTAAACCCACTGGTCAGTACCAGCCCTTATTTTATAGTACTCCTTAGTAGCATTCAACACAAGTGACCACTCCCTCCTTGAAACACTTCTTCTCTGTGTTCAGGACACCATGCCATCCTGGCTTTTCCTCCTGTCTCACTGGGCATTCTTTCAAGTCTCTTTTGCTGGCTTTACTTCCTATTGTTGACCTCCAAAATGTTGGAATTTTAGGTCTTCCTCTATTTTTACACTCAACTTCCGAGGTAATCTCATCTAGCCCTATAGGTTTAATTATCTTCTATACTCTGGCCAATGTATATCTCTCACCTAGCCTCTTTGCTGAGCTCTGAACTCTTGTATCTAGCTGCTTAAGTGATATCTTCACTTGGATATCTAGGAGGCATCTAAAAATTAACACATCCAAAACAAAACTCTTGATAACCTTCCCGTTCCAAACATGTTCCCTTTAGAGGTTTTCCCATCTTGATGTTACATTTCCCCAACTGCCCTGGCCCAAAACCTAAGTAAAACCTTGATTCTTCTCTTTCCCTCAAACCCCATATCCAAAACATCTGCAAACCCTAACTTTAAAAACAATATCCACTCCCACTATCTCTTGCCAATGCAACAGGCTTCTAAAATGCTTTCTTGCTCTTTTTTTTTTTTTTTTTTTTTTGAGCCAGGGCCTTGCTCTGTTGCCAAGCCTGGCGTGCACTGATGTGATCTCGCCTCATTGCAGCCTCAACCTCCCAGGCTCAAGTGATCCTCCCACCTCAGCCTCCTGAGCAGCTGGGATTAAAGCCATGCGCCACCATGCCCAGCTAATTTTTGTGTTTTTTGTAAAGACAGGGTTTCGCCACATTGCCCAGGCTGGTCTTGAACTCCTGAGCTCAATCAGCCTGCCTCAGCTTCTGAAAGTGCTGGGTTTAAAGGCATGAGCCATTGCACCCGGTCAGTCTTTGTACTTTATTACTTGCTTTTCTATAGATCATGGATCCTTAAGAGTCATCTGAAGGAGCTTTTAAAATTTTAACTCAGATCATGTCCACAGATTCAAAACTTTCCAGAAGATTCCCATTACACTTTGAATAAAATCCATACTCCCTACTGTGGCCTCAAAGGTTCTCCGCAATTTGGCTCCTACCTGTCTCCCTAACCTCTTCTCTCATTGCTGTCTTCATTCACTTTTCTCCAGGCATGCTGGCCCTCTTGCTATTCCTCACTATGGAGAATAGCATGGAGGGTCTCAAAAACCTAAAAATAGAACTACTGGTTGGGCACAGTGGCTCACAGCTGTAATCCTAGCACTTTGGGAGGCTGAGGGAGGAGGATTGCTCTTGTTTTAGGGTCTTTGTACTTACTGTTCCATCTGCCTGGAACACTATTCTCTCAGATCTGCCCAGTGTTCCCCCTTCATATCCTTCTGGTCTCTATTAAGTATTATTCACTCAGTCAGAGAAATCTTCCCTGGCCACTCTAGCTAAAATGTCCAGCTCCCCCAACTAGTTATCATACTATGATCTACTTAATTTTTCTCCACAGTACTTATACTACCTGAAATTATATCCTTTACTTTAAAAAAAAAAAAAAGTGTTTAATGGCTGCATTTCCACAAAAAAATGTTAGGTTTCAGGAAGCAGGAGCTTCTGTCCGTCTTTAATGCTACCCCCCAGTGGCTGGAACACAGAGGTACTCACTAAATGTTAGTTGAATGAATAACAGTTGTTTAAAATTTAGAATCGATTTCCCTATAGAGCAATGATTAGTTTTTCTAAAGTTGAAGCTCCAAGAAGCCAAATGAATATATCCTTCTTTAAACTTTAGGATTAATAATATTAGCCTGGTGCCTCGCTCCTAGAAACACTGGAATCATGCCACAAAAGACAAAAGTAAAAGTGAGATTCCTCCCCCTCTCTGAATGTACCTGGGTAAAATTTACAAATAGGAATTTTACCTACTTGGCATTTTACCTCTTTTTTGTGCCTAATCCCAGGACTCCTGTTACCATAAGCCTCCACTCACATCCCCCAAATTGCCTCCATCATTTCCAGCCCTTCTCCCTAATTCCCAGCAAATTTTCCCCTCTTCAACTGATTATCTCAATTAAGGTATTATGAAGAAATTTGAACTGTTATAATTTACAACCATGGGTGAACAAATCGTTCAACCTTCCCAGGCATCTGTACATATGTAAAATATAACTAAATTGAAAGATAATTTGTATGAATTAATTAATCTCTCATTGGTAGAATTTAGGGCATCAGTACAGTGATATGGAAAAAATACAAAGTAGACAGAAGGTAGTTTTAGAGCTGGGGAAATAACCACCAAATGTTTTGCATGCTAGGCATTAATAGGTGTTCATTAAAGGAGTGATTAAGTAAAAGTAATCATGCCAAGGCAACCTCTGGGTCTTCCCCTGGGTCAGCTCTCCTGAATAGTTCTTTTTCCCCCATGACGCAAAAGTTGTTTTTCACTATGGCTCACTCAATGACACCAGAGAGAAGTAGCACTAAAAAAGGTAGCACTTAAGGAGCTATGACAGTTGTCAAAATCAAAATAGAGTCACTTGTGTTAAAATCCTGACTAATGGAGTCAAGGAAGGTCAAGAAGAGAGGGTTCTCATGCACGAATGCCTGATAAGAAGAACTATCACACTCCAGCTGACAAGGGATTGATAACCGAAGTATATAAGGAGTTCAAAAAACTCAACAGGAAAAAAAAAATCCAATAATCAAATTAAAAATGGGCAAAAGATCAGAATAGACATTTCTCAAAAGAAAGACATATAAATGGCAAACCGGTATATGAAAACGTGCTCAACATCACTGATCATCAGAGAACTGCAAATCAAAACTACAATGACATATCATCTCACTCCACTTAAAATGGCTTCTTCCAAAAGACAGGCAATAATGAATGCTGGTGAGGATAGAGAAAAGTTGGTTGAAATGTAAATTACTACAGCCACTATGGAGAATAGCATGGAGGTTCCTCAAAAACCTAAAAATAGAACTACTGGTTGGGCACAGTGGCTCACAGCTGTAATCCTAGCACTTTGGGAGGCTGAGGGAGGAGGATTGCTTGAGGCCAATAATTCAAGACCAACCTGGCCAACACAGTGAGACCCTGTCTCTAAAAAAAAAAAAATAAATAAATAAATAAAAATAGCACAACCATATGATCCAGCAATCTCACTGCTAGGTATATACGCACCTAAAGGAAAGAAAATCAACACAGCAAAGACATATCTGCTCTCTCATGTTTATTGCAGCACTATTCACAATAGCCAAGATTTGAAAGCAACCTAAGTATCTACCAACAGATGAATGGATAGACAAAATGTCCTACATGTACACAATGGAGTACTATTCAGCCATAAAAAGAATGAGAGCCTGTCATTTGCAACAACATGGATGGAACTGGAGGGCATTATGTTAAGTGAAATAAGCCAGGCACAGAAAGACAAAATCCCATGTTCTCACCTATTTGTGGGAGTTAAAAATTAAAACAATTGATCTCGTGGAGGTAGAGTAGAATGATGGTTACCAGAAGCTAGAAAGGGTAGTAGTAGGGGTGGGAAGTGGGGATGGGTAATGGGTACAAAAATATAGTTAGACAGAATGAATAAGATACAGTATTTGATAGCACAGTGGGTGATTACAGTCAACAATAATTTATTGTACATTTAAAAATAACTAAAAGAGTACAACTGGAATGTTTGTAACACAAAGAAATGATAAATGCTTGAGGTGATGGACACACCATTTACTCTGATGTGATTACTATGCATTGTATGCCTATATCAAAATATCTCATGTGCCCCATAAATACGTACAACTACTATGTACCCATTAAAATTTTTTAAAAAACAACAATCATAAGACTGCAAAAACCACAACCTTGCACAGAGGCCATTGCAACCTTCCACACACACAAGTACTTCTGTAAGGATGTCTGTCCAGCAACTGGCCATCCAACCTTGGACTGATGCCACCTTTGTGACTGATCCTTGTGGCCAAGGATAACTGATTCAAAATAATTTATGTAATCTTTTTCTTTCTGTCTTAAAAACATCCTTTGCCCCAACCTCCTTGAGTAGGCACATAGTTTACTATATCACACATATTCCCATTGCATTGCTACCCCAAAATAAATATTTTCTTTAGAGTCTCTTTCTGTTACTTAGATTGCCAGTGGAAAAGGCAGAAAAAGGAAATACCATATTTTTATAGGTTGTATTTAATTTTAAAACAAGTTTTGGGTGTTGTCCATTTATTAATTTATTTTTTAAAGAAAAAATTTGATTCGATACAATTTAAAATGGTAAAATAATAATGTATTTTGGGGAGGAACTATTTATTATTTAAAGCCTGTGGATTTAAAGTTCTCATTATATATTACAGCTATCTATAATTATAATTCCAGGCTGCCAGCTGGGAAACAAACAAACAAACAAAACGACAACTTCTAGGGTGGAATAAAAAGGAAGATGGAAGGCAGTTTAGGTCCTCAGCGCCTACTTCTTACCAGAAATCACCTGAAGCCCCCATTAAACCATACTCCTGAACCTACCACACAGATCTAGATTAAGTCTAGATGGGACATAGCTTTAGTTTTAATAGGTGCTTCACGTGACTCTGATAGCAACTGGCCTGCAGGCAGTTCTAAGGTTGAGTGATGGAAGTAAAAAGGAAGTAAAAAGACCTGAATTAAAGCTTAACAGCAGACATAACGTGAGAGGGCAGATTCCAGCCATATCTGCAAGACAGAATGAACAGGGCTTAATGATTTACTGGATATGAAAGATGAGGAAGAATCTAAGGGCAAATGAGATAATATTTGTGCCATTAAAAATAGACTATTAAGAATTCAGAAATACCGGCAACAGAGCAAGACTCCGTCTCAAAAAAAAAAAAAAGAATTCAGAAATACCAGAGCTTTTGTTTTTTAAGACGGCGGTTGAGAGGTAAGTCCTGTTACAATGATTACTTCACTGATTAAAGTGAATTTGAGGGTGCTTACGTGACATTTAGAAGAACTGCCCAGAAGGCGTTCACAAATACAGCCTAGAGTTCAAACATGACGTCCAGGAAATGGAGACACGGGTTCGGGAATCCCTGGTATCTTAGTGGTTGGTAAATCCTAGAGAACGAATTCTTTGAAAAAGCCCAAACATTACTGGTTTGAATTTTGCAAACTACAGTTTCGCCGGGCTTCTTAGCGACAACTGCAGCTAAGTGTCGGGGACAGAAGAGAGACTGAAGTGGCCCCGCAAGCCCCCTTTATCTGGCAAAGCCCACTCCGAGACCATCCGTTGCCCGACCCACACCAGAACAAACGTCTAATGGTGAGAAGCCGATTCACCACCCCACAGATCCGCGGTGCAGAGATTTCCCTGCTAAGGCCCTAACTCCTGAATGGGTACGGCGAGTACATCCTAAGGACCGAAAGGTACCTATCCCCCACTCAGTTCAAGAGAAGGCAGCGAGGTGGGCCAAGATGCGTGGTAAAGCCCAGGGACTCTTTGTCAACGAAGTCCGCTGAACTTTCCGCCCTCCCGGGGGCCTCAGCGAGCCAATTCCACTCACTTCTTGGAGGGTCCGGCCCAGCATGGTCCTCGTGCCCAGCCTGCCACCATAGGAGCCAGGCAAGGAGGAAAAAGAGGTCACCGGTCGCTAGTGATGGTACATGGCCGCAGCCATCTTTAATTGTCACTGAGCCCTTCAACATCGAGTACTTGGATTGGTTTAATTGCAGCCCGAGGAAATGATCTTTGCAGGCGATTGGTTGGCGCCGTAAAGCCACCCCGGCGGCTGAGGAGAGCAGGCAGGCAAGGAGATTCCGGGCCAGGGTCGCGGCGGCAGTCGGCAAGCGTTCGATTCTCTGGCATTGGACCGCGAGCGGTGTCTGCCTCTCCCGCCGAGGGTTCCCAGGACAGGGCAGGGATCTAGGGGGTTTGCGCACCTGCTTTTTTATCCCCCCTCCTTTTTTTTTTTAGAAGGGGAGAGGGTGAAAGGGAGGGAGGAGAATAGACAGAATACTGACTGGAACGTTGATTGGAGCATTTCATATGCGAATAGCAGAATAAAAGTTCCATATTCTTTCAGTTTCTCCATTAGATTAGCTTCATTTTCGAATGCTCCGTTTTGCATGCTTAATTTTGAAACTAGCCCGTGGTTTGGCAGAATTTGACCGAATTCCGGGGTGAGAGTTTGATCCAGTCCAAGTGTATTTGAATTTGAGCACGCAGTTCAACCAGTGTTTGCAATGGAATTTCTGAAGACTTACGTACTTAGAAGAAATGCATGCACTGCGGTTTGCTTCTGGAGAAGCAAAGTTGTCCAAAAGCCTTCAGTTAGAAGGATTAGTACTACCTCTCCGAGGAGCACTATCATGCCTGCTTGGGTGATAGATAAATACGGGAAGAATGAAGTACTTCGATTCACTCAGAACATGATGATACCTATCATACACTATCCAAATGAAGTCATTGTCAAAGTTCACGCTGCCAGTGTAAATCCTATAGACGTTAATATGAGAAGTAAGTTTTCAAAAGATATTACCTTTTTTAAAAAAGTCATTATTTAATAAGGTATGCGGTTTAAAAAAATTTGACTACGCTTCTTTGGTTAACTCAAATGAATCATTTAGGTTTTTAACAATACCTCTGCAAATATTATTTCCAAAATTTTTGAAATTGCAATGGCCAGGGTATCTTTCTGGCCATTTGTCTTGATAAAATATAAGCTTGATTGTTTTCATGCGTCCTTAAGTATGTAAGTTCAGACTTGAGAACTGTGTCTGTAGCTTTTTTTTTTTTTTTTTTTTGAGACTGAGTCTCTGTCACCCAGGCTGGAGTGCAGTGGCCTGCTCACTGCAACCTCCGCCTCCTGGGTTCAAGCAAAATTTCTCCTGCCTCAGCCTCCGGAGTAGCTGGGATTACAGGCGCGTGCCACCACACCAGGCAAATTTTTTTGTATTTTTAGTAGAGATGGGGTTTCACCATGTTGGTCAGGCTGGTCTCCAACTACTGACCTCAGGTGATCCGCCTGCCTCGGCCTCCCAAAGTGCTGGGATTACAGACTAGTCACTGCGCCCGGCTTATCTCTGTAGCTAAATTTCTGTCCGGGGAACTTTGTGGTATTCTGAGATCCGTCACAGGCTTCGGAAGTATAGTTATGTTTCCTCGTCAGTTCAGAATTTGTGGGGTTTTTTGTTTGTTTTTGAGACAGAATCGCGCTCTATTGCCAGGCTGGAGTGCAATGGCGCGTTCTTGGCTCACTGCAGCCTCCGCCTTCCGGGTTCAAACGATTCTCCTGCCTCAGCCTCCCAAGTAGCTGGGACTACAGACATGCGCCGCCACGCCCAGCTAAGTTTTGTATTTTTAGTAGAGACGGGGGGTGGGGGTGGGGGGATGGCGGGGTGGGGGGGGAGTTCACTGCGTTGGTGGGAGACTGAGGCAGGAGAATCGCTTGAACCTGGAAGGCGGAGGTTGTAGTGAGCCAAGAACACGCCATTGCACTCCAGCCTGGCGATAGAGTGAGACTGCGTCTCAAAAGAAAAAATAAATAAAAATAATGAATTGAATTGACTTTACTGTGATTGTCTCATGAAATCTACATCTGTATTCTTGGTTTTGAAGTAATAATTGCTACTACCAGTTGAGCATGCCGTTTTCCTTTATTCTTTTTACATTAGGCTTGAAGAGAGTTCAGTTTTTTATAAGATATGTCTTTTAGTGGTAAGTTTTACTCAATGGTCAGCATGTTTTTTCATCTCCTTTGATTGTAAGTTCTTTCAAGATAGATCCCATGCTTTGTCAACCTGTTTCAGCGCTTCACATACGCAGTTGTCATTCAGCCAATATTTCTATGCCTTTTTATCTTTTTGTTCTGACTTAGGATAACAAACTTAAATTAGCAGTATTTTATCCGTGAGTAATTTTTACATTTTGTCTTCATTTAGATCTGTTAGCTTTTTATTTCTTTAAATGCACATGCGTAACTCATGCCATGTACATTTTCATTTAAACAGAATGGCTGTATGTAGACTTTTCTTGGCTGCTGTTTAATAATCTAACATTGTAAAACATTTTACTTTTATATAGTATTCTTGAAAGATCTTAGTTTTTTATGACTTGATTGGGTAATATTATTTGCAAGTTACCATCTTTTTTTTTCTCCTTCCATTTGAGGATATGTTATTGTCATTGCAGAAGATATCTGAAACAGTAGCTTGGGGAAATAAAATAATGAGTAGAAGATTGTAAACTGTAGGAAGCAGTTATTTCCCTTGACAAGAAAGCAAGAGACATGTCTATTTTATTTGAGAGATGAAGACTGGCTGTTTTTCTGGAGATGGCCACTACTGTTGGACATAAAATAATAAATCATAGAAATGGCTAAAGAAATGAAGAATTTTTACGTGGGGAAAAAATGCAGCCAACAGCATCATACCAACAAAGTTTGGTGTCTTTAGATGGGATTAACGTCTTTAAACTGATGACAGATTTAGGACTTTTCACATTGGCCCAACTCTCTGAACAAGTCAAGGTGGCAACCCCTGTCAATGGGATGGAACACTTAAGGGCCCCATTCAGTTATCCGTGTCACCAAACAGATTCTCAATTACTAACTGCCAGCTGACTACATTCTGGGTTCAGGGTCTTGTTAGATAGTACCAGTGAGCCAAGGCTACTCAGTTGATGCATTAGCATATCAGGGGACCAAGAAAACTAGAAACAACCTTGAGCTTCAGTCTCTGTACCTCAAAGAGGACTGAAACCTTTCTGCAGCTCTTAAACAGCAGCTAAAGTTTGACATGGCTAAATGTCCACTTCTGTTGTTCAAACCACATAGAGGTTTCAGTGAATAATTGTTTAATTATCTTTAGCAGTGGAAAAGGATTGTAAGACAGGAAAAGTGAAGCACGTGACTTTTGTGAATATTACAGGTGAAGTTTTTTGTTTTTTGTTTTTTTTTTCCCCCTGACAGAGTATAATCCTAACTAGCCAGATGGCAAATGTGTAATGTTGGTATAATGGCCATCAGCTTAGATTTTCTGGGACTTTCCCACCTTTCAAACACTTGATCCCATGTGTCTTGATTTTTTATTACAAACACAACTCATGCAAGCTACCCGCCTGTCAGCATCTCTCTCTATCTTCTACCTTCCCTCCTGCTATATGGATCAGCTGTCACTGCTTTCACAGAAGGCCAGCCCTTAGCTTGTGTTTCTAATCCCATCCCCTCTCACCTACTCTGGGATATCATTCCAGCAGTTATCTCCGGCATCATCAATCTTTTCTTTTCTACTGGATCATCCCCATTAGCATACAGACTTGCTATTATTTCTCCTTTCTTAAGAAGAAGGAAAAAAAGCCACTCAAAAGTCCTCTGTCCATCCTAGTTGCCACTTCGAGCTACTGTTCCATTTCTCTGCTCCCCTTACAACAAAACTATTTTAAAGAGGGTTCAGTCTTCTCATGGTCTCCAGTCCCTTATTTCCCATTCTCTCAAAAGCACACTACACAGCAGCTGCTCCTGGCAGGGTTACCAAAGGTCTGCATGTTGTTAGATCCAGGCTTGTTTGTTTGTTTGTTTTAAAGCCTCTTAGCAGCTTTGGACCTTATTTGGAAACCTCTCTCTCCTGTCAGCAGCATTGAACATCTTTAAACTGCCTCCTTAGGCTCCTTTGCTGCTTTCTCCTCATACCTGAGATCTAATGGATTGCCCATAGGAGTGGGTGCAGGGCAAGGGGAGACGTACAGAACGGGTTAGTGACTGGAGCATGCGTTGTGAGGCAGGGAGTGAGTGGTACATGACCCTGAAGAGGTTGGCAGGGTGCCTATCATGGAGAGCTTCACATGGCAGACATGTTCTCAGAAAAATGTCAAGCAGAAGAGAGAATAGCAGGTACTTTTGGGTCTGAGAAAAGTCACGTTATATGTGGAAGCCATGTAATAAATTACTCTGGATTATTATACAGTAGCAAATTTACTTGAATAAAAAAATTGTAATTAAAAGAATGTTTTCAGTTTTATTTAGCTGATATTTATGTAAATCATCTTCTTCTTCTTCTTCTTTTTTTTTTTTTTTTTTTTAGACAGAGCTTTGCTTTGTCACCCAGGCTGGAGTGCAGTGGTATGACCATGGCTCACTGCAGTCTCAAACTCCTTGGCTCAAGCAATCCTCCTGCCTCAGCCTCCTGAGTAGCTGGGACTACAGGCATGTACCACTATGCCTGGCTAATTTTTCAAAGTTTTAGTAGAGACAAGGCCTTGCTATGTTGCCCAGGCTGGTTTTGAACTCCTGTACTCAAGCAATCCTCCCACCTTGGTCTCCCAAAGTCCTGGGATTACAGGTGTGAGCCACGGCACCTGGCCTATAAATATTCTTAAAAATAAAAAGATATGGGCCAGGTGCGGTGGCTTATGCCTGTAATCCCAACACTTTGGGAGGCCAAGGTGGGTGGATCGCTTGAGCCCAGGAGTTTGAGACCAGCCTGGCCAACATGATGAATCCCTGTTTCTACAACAATTAGCCAGACGTTGTGGCACACACCTGTAATCCCAGCTACTCCAGAGGCTGAGGCATGAGAATGGCGTGAACCCAGGAAGTGGAGGTTGCAGTGAGCCAAGATCACATCACTGCACTTGGGCAACAGAGTGAGGCTTCATCTCTTAAAAAAATAAATAAAATAGGCCAGGCGTGGTGGCTCCCTGTACTCCCAGCACCCTGGGAGGCCGAGGTGGGCGGATCATGAGGTCAGGAGATTGAGACTATCCTGGCCAAAACGGTGAAATGCCATCTCTACTAAAAATACAAAAATTAGCTGGCTGTGGTGTGTGCCTGTAATCCCAGCTGCTTGGGAGGCTGAGGCAGGAGAATCACTTGAACCCAGGAGGCAGAGGTTGCAATGAACCGAGATTGCGCGACTGCACTCCAGCCTGACAACAGAGCAAGACCCTGTCTCAAAAAAATTAAATAAATAAATAAAAAGATGTATAATAAAACAACTTGATTTTAGACGTCAGAACAGATGCAGCCAAGTGGCTTTTCTTCACTCAGGAATTTATTCCAATTTATTTCAAAGATGTTGTTCTGGAAATATTTTTAAGGATGTGGGGATCATTACTCATAAACTATTGTCAGCATCAAATACTTTATATTCTTGCCTTATTTATTTATTAACTTCAAACAGCTTAAACGTTTATCTTCACCAGACATGGCACCAAATATTTTGTTGTTTAGAAAGTTCATAGGCCGGGCGCTGTGGCTCACGCCTGTAATCCCAGCACTTTGGGAGGCTGAGGCAGGCGGATCACAAGGTCAGGAGATTGAGACCATACTGGCTAACACGATGAAACCCCGTCGCTACTAAAAATACAAAAATTAACTGGGCGTGGTGACGGGCACATGTAGTCCCAGCTACTCAGGAAACTGAGCAGGAGAATGGCGTGAACTCGGGAGATGGAGCTTGCAGTGAGCCGAGATCACCCCACTGCACTCCAGCCTGGGTGACAGAGCTAGACTCCATCTCTTAAAAAAAAGAAAAAAAAGGAAAAAAAAAGTTCCTGAATGAATACGTTAATAAAGACATACTCTTCGAAGAACAAAGCAAAACTGTATAAAAAATAATACTAAAAGTTCTGAAGACAATTTCAAAATTTGAATTTCAAAAATATTTTGAACAATGGTGGCTTTAGTTTAATAAGTGATTATCACTTTCCAAGTAAATTTTTTTTAAAGAAAATAAATCCATCTTTTTATGCTTTCTCATGTATTGGCAAAAAGTTATAAGGTTGATTACTTTTTAAAAAAGCTTTTAAGTTCGGGGTACAAGTGCAGGTTTGTTACATAGGTAAGCTTGTGTCATGGGGGTTTGTTGTACAGATTATTTCCTCTCCCAAGTATTAAGCCTCATACCCACTAGTTATTTTTCTTAATCCTCTTCCTCTTCCCACCCTCCACCCTCTGAAAAACCCCAGTGTGTGGTGTTCCCCTGTACGTGTCCATGTGTTCTCATCATTTAGCTCCCACTTATAAGTGAAAACGTGGTATTTGGTTTTCTGTTCCTGTGTTAGTTTGCTAAGGATAATGGCCTCCAGTTCCATCCATGTCCCTGGAAAGAACATGATCTTGTTCCTTTTTGTGACTGCATAGTATTCCGTGGTGTGTATGTACCACAGTTTTTTAACCCAGTCTATCATTGTTGGGCAGTTAGGTTGATTCCATGTCTTTGCTATTGTGAATACTATTGCAGTGAACATATACTTGCATGTGTCTTTGTAATAGAATGATTTGTAATCTACATCTTAAAGACCTAAAATTGTACTGGACTATAACCGTGTAGTAGTTTTAAAAGCATTTCATACTTACATTTGGAGGAAACAGATAAATTGTGTTTTTATTTTACAGGTGGTTATGGAGCTACAGCTTTAAATATGAAGCGTGATCCTTTACACATGAAAATCAAAGGAGAAGAATTTCCTCTGACTCTGGGTCGGGATGTCTCTGGCGTGGTGATGGAATGTGGGCTTGATGTGAAATACTTCAAGCCTGGAGATGAGGTGAGTTCGGGAATGCCACTATTCCTGCGGGGGTCCAACCCATAGACCCTGATCCAGCGATGGATGAGAGATGTACACTGACACAGATATTTTGCCTGTCAGTGCAGCTAAGAGGTCTCTGCTCCCTGAATCTGCAGCATCCACCCCATAAACTGAGGAAGTTTGCATTTATTTAGTGCAGATTAAACGATGAAGGTCTCAAGTAAACACCACTATAGGGTAATTAACATTGCCCACTGTCCAGTAGAGAGCAATCATGCACCCATGAAAGAACAAAGGTTGGTCTTAGGAACATGTGAGTAAGCAAACTATTTAGATAAACTGCCCCACATTCCCTAGTTATTTGCTCTATTGCTATCAACTCAAGGTAAAGAGGATTAGGCTGCTTTCAGCCAAATCTTTTACTGAAGCTGTGCAACACCCCCGGCCTTCCAAGTAGGTTTGTGTCTACTTCCTGTAACTTTACAATTTTTCCTCTTACAATTTTTCCCACCACCCTGACTGAACTCCCACATATTCCTTTACTAAATGTGCAAATTTCATTCTGTTTCAGAAGTATATTCTATGCTGTTGACCTGTTTTCTTGTTTTCAACAAAAGTACTGAGCTTTGACTAGAACTGTCACTTTTTTGGTTCTGTTGTTACATTTTTTCACAAACAGTTCCGAAATATGTTGACTCTACTTGAGTTTGTGTTTTCTGAAGTACTACTTAAGAAATGCAAGACTTTAAAATATGTAGGATTAGGGTATTTTTTTCCTTGAAAGGGCCTTTAAATGACAATTTTTACCTTATGGATGAGATGGCTTTAAAATAGTTTAAGTTTGGTATAATCACCTATCACTTGTCACTTTGAACTTTTGTACC
This sequence comes from Theropithecus gelada, assembly GCF_003255815.1. NCBI lineage: Eukaryota > Metazoa > Chordata > Mammalia > Primates > Cercopithecidae > Theropithecus > Theropithecus gelada. Next base: position 105,813,096 of record NC_037671.1, on the reverse strand, counting down.
AAGAAATGATAGTTCATAATCATAGCTAACACTGTTCTGGTTGCTTTTTATAAAATATGTCATTTAGTCCCTCTGAGGTAGATAAAGTTAGGCCCAGTTTACAGATGAGGAAGCCAAGCTCTAAAGAGGTCTCCTAACTAATAAGTGGTGGAGCCAGGACTCAAACCCCAGAGACTGTGGTCTTATTGGTACTCAAAGTAGTCAGTAAATGCAGCAGGATATGCTGGCATCTGCTTCCAGTGTGGTTTGACTTGATAAATCAGAATCATACTAAGTAATACATTTATATCATGAAAATAACACTCCTGCTTGGTGTAGTGCTGACTTCCGTGTTTTTCACAGCACAGGGTATGTATTAGGGAACACCTTCATGCTTAGCTTTGGTCAGAGAATACCTGTGTTTCTAATGAAGCTGTCTGTGTGTGTGTGTTTCAGGTCTGGGCTGCAGTTCCTCCTTGGAAACAAGGCACTCTTTCAGAGTTTGTTGTAGTCAGTGGGAATGAGGTAACTTACCAATTCTGCTGAAATGCATTAGAAAGTTTAAACAAAGACTGGCAAATATCTCGAAAATAATTGGTGTTTTTCAGTTCTAGTTTATGTTTCATGGGGCAGTTTATAAAGAGATAATATAGAATATAGGAATTTTTGAGAGATTAAAAAAGTATTTGATGCCATTCAGTAACACTGCCTGCTAACATAGCTGTTTTTCTCTCATTGAGCAGGGATTTGGAATGAGACCTAGAACCCTGCTGTGTTGCTTGGTTTTACCCTAGATAAATAGTTGAAAGCAGATATAGGCAGTAGAGGGGGTGGATTAGTCATCAATGGAGACATGGAAATGTCCAGCGGTTTTGAATAACTTTAAAAACAGGAGTCTAATCAAATGCAGTCAGGAGACCGACAAATTGAATAGAGAGAAAGGGGTTAACATTGAGGAAATTGGCTACAGAAGGGAGGGCAGGAAGGGGAAAAAGGTTGTTACTGAGATTAGAGAAAATCTAGAAAGATTTCCTTTCCAGAAAATGAGAGTAAAGGAAACAGCTGATCTCAAAAACTAATTAGGATGTGTTTTTGAGAGTTCAAGGTTTATTTGGATTTACTTCAAGACAAATGGGAATATTGATGTGGTCTTTTTATAAACAATGAAGTTATAAACAAAGTAGTTTTTATAAACAATGAAGTAGTTATATCTGATAATGTAGCCTACATAACATTATTGAACATCTGTGAGGCAGGTAGAGCTATTCTATACAATATTTATTAGGATAATCTTGGAGTAGGGTATGCATATGCATATGCATACCCTACTCCAAGGTATGCAACAGAGCTATACAATATTTATTAAGGATAATCTTGGAGTAAGGTATGCAATAAACACTGAACTGGAATAATTTTATAGATTTATCTATGAAAATACAGTTGACACCTGAACAATGCAGGAGTTGGTGCACCTACCCCTTTTAAAATGCACCTATATCTTTTGACTCCCCTAAAACTTAACTGCTAATAGCCTACTGTTACCCAGAAGCGTTACTGATAACATAAAAAGCCAACTAAGGCGGGGTGCGGTGGCTCACGCCTGTAATCCCAGCACTTTGGGAGGCCAAGGTGGGTGGGTCACAAGGTCAGGAGTTCAAGACCAGCCTGGCCAATATGGTGAAACCCTGTCTCTACTAAAAATACAAAAATTAGCCAGGCGTGGTGGGAGCTGCCTGTAGTCCCAGCTACTTGGAAGACTGAGGCAGGAGAATCGCTTAAACCTGGGAGGCGGAGGTTGCAGTGAGCCGAGATTGCACCACTGCACTCCAGCCTGGGCGACAGAGCAAGACTCTGTCTCAAAAAAGTCAACTAACACATATTTTATATGTCATGTATATTATATACTGTATTCTTATAATAAATGAAGCTAGAATATGTTATGTATATTATATACTGTATTACAATAAAGGAAGCTAGAATGTGTTATGTATATTATATACTGTATTCTTACAGTAAAGGAAGCTAGGAAAAATGTTATTAAGAAAATCATAAAGAAAGGTATAGTTACTGTTCATTAAGTGGATCATCATAAGGATTTTCATCCTTGTTGTCTTCATGTTACTAGAAAGAGGAAGAGTAGGAAGAAGAGGGGTTGGACTTGCACAATTCAAACCCCTGTTGTTCAAGGGTCAGCTGGATTCCTGTGAAGGTAAATGTGCTTAATTGTGTGCAGAGGTTTGCAAGTCATTGCTTATTTTTGACTGTTGTCTTCAAATGTAGGTCTCTCACAAACCCAAATCACTCACTCATACTCAAGCTGCCTCTTTGCCATATGTGGCTCTCACAGCCTGGTCTGCCATAAACAAAGTTGGTGGCCTGAATGACAAGAATTGCTCAGGAAAACGGTAAGTGTATCAGTCAGTGGCAGCATCTAAACTTCTTTTCTTTCCTTCTGTGAGTTCCTTGCAGTAGATTTGTTAGAGCTTTGAAATTTAGTATATTACATGAGCAGAGCTGTACTAACATTTGAAAACAATTTCCAAAGCACTCTATTTGTGTCAGTTTGCATTTTCTTAGCTTCATTCTGTAGATTTTCAGCCCAATCAGTTGGAAATTTTTTAACTGAGATGTGTGGATGAAATGGACTTTAGGAGTCTGAACCTTCTAAAATAATGCAAAATTTTACATGTGATTCTTTAGGAAGAAGATCCATATCTTTTTTTTTTATCAAATTCCTAAAAAGGTTAGGAATCATCCCATACAGTTTCTAAAGAATGATGTCAAGGTGAAAATGTTTTTCCCTACCTCTCCCAGGAGTTATTCTCACACTTGCATATTTCTATAAAGAGACTGCAGAACTATTGAATATTCTTAAGTTCTCTCAGTCTCAATGCCTAATATCCATTAGGTGAATTCTGATTTCCCAGTGCCTTGAGCGTGTGCTCATTTGGGTTAGCAGCAACATGGTGACCAGAAATGTCTCAGATGTACTTGAGTTTGTATCTGGATTCTGTTGCTTTCCAGCTGGGTGACCCACTCATTCACTTTTTAATGAGTTTTGTTTTGAAGGTTAAATGAGGTAATGCACATTAAACTGGTGACACAGTTTATGGCACATAGGAGGCACTCAGTAAATGGTGGCTACTATTGTTAGCAAGGAGATTATGGTGTTCTTTGTATTTTAGAAAGTTGCCATCATAGAGAAAAATGATGATTTTGTTTTTTGTTGAGAAAACTACACACTAAGAACCATTTAACAATTGAAGGAAAGAGCTGTAGGTCAAACTATAATAAATAACCTAGTTTTTTTTATTACTAAGGATTGTGCTGGTAACATAACTAAAGTCTGTGTGATTCTGTTCTATCATTACGAAACATTGTACTTTACATTTAATGTGTTGGGTGATAGAGCATTAAATTTAATGAAAGTTTAATAGCTGTGTTTTTGAAAGCTTATGAAAGCTATTCATCTAATGAGGTGCTGCCCTTTATCTTAGAATTCAAGGTAAATATTTATTCTAAAGGTCAATGCTGTTTACTTTTTAAGCTATTGTGGCTTATCTTTCTTGAAGTTGCCATTTTGATCAACACTTTGTTTAAATTAAATTAGTTTTGACCACATAGATTTTTCTAATGGTTTCTCTTAGCTAATAACCTTGCGAAAACCTTATTGAAGATTTTTAGACCTGTATTGTAATTGTAGACTCTCCAACAGCATTGTTTTATTGTTTTGTTTTTTCCCTTAAAAACATTAAGTTTTCTAAGCCTGCGTGACTATATGTGCACTATTGTTAGAGACCTCTCACTTCTTTTACTGGTTCAGGGCTCTCTGGATCTACCTTTAATATACTGTAAAAAACAATTTAGAAGATAAGAAAAAATTAAAAAATTTAGAGGCAAAGATCTGTCTCTTTTCAGAGACATTGGTGTGAGTCCTGAGTTTATTGTTGGCTTTGTGGGTAATTCTTTAGTACTCTGTTATCTTCTGTTTAAGCAACAATGGCCTGGAACTGGGAAGTTGGAGCCCTGGGTCCTATTCTGCCATTAACTAACCAGGTGACCACATGCTATTTATTTATGGCCTCTTTGTGGTTTCCTCTGAGTTTATGAGTATAGGACAGTGTAGGTTTTGAGGAGAGCTTTGAGAAATGGAAAATTTTAGACCTTATTAGGTGATGATATGTTATATTGAGTTGGGTCTGTTCATTGATTGAGCCCCATGTTAACCAATCTAGAATGAAACCCACTGTAAAGAGTCTCAGTAATTCACATCATGAACTTCTGCTGCATTCACATGTTGTGACCTGTAGGACGCATTTGTCCTGAGTGACTCAGCGAGCACAGTGAGACCTCACTGTCTTAGTCCGTTCAGGGTATTATGACAAAATACCATAAACTGGTGGCTTAGAAACAAGAGAAATTTATTTCTTACAGTTGTGGAGGCTGGGAAGCCTGAGCTCAAGGTGACATCAGATTTTGTGTCTGGTGGGGACCGACTTTCTGTTCTTTAACAGTGCTTTCTCGCTTGTCCTCATATTCTGGAAGGGGTGAGGATATCCCTGGGGTCTCTCTTTCTTATAAGAGCATGAATCCCATTCATGAGGGTTCTGCTTGCATGACCTAATCACCCCACCTCCTAATACCATCACTCTGGGGGTTAGGATTTCAACATATGAATTTTGGTGAGACACAAACATTACAAACATTCAGACCATAGCACTTGGTACTTGCTGCTCTCAGAAATTTCGGTTTACTGAAATTACTACACATGGGTTATAATAATGGCCTACCTCTTTTAACTGTTTATTTGTGAGAATCACATGAGAGATGTGAGCATCTTAAAATACTGTAAAAATACTTTTAATGAAGAAATTCTGTAATGAGATTTTATTGTACCTAAAGTCAGAAGTTCCAGTGTCCAAAGTGGATTTTCCATTTGACTATTCATTGTGATCGATGGAGCATATTTTGGCTTCAATATGCTAAGCAATAACTGTTCCTTTTCTGTTAGCTATTGGCATTAAGGCATGCCTTAGTCTGCACAAAGCAGGTCAGTGTTTGTTATCAAAGATGAATAGTCTTTTTTTCCTAATCAGTTAATTAAAGAAAAGCCAAAATTAACAATGACAAAAACACCTATCAGCACCTTGGAAGATTTTATAGGATTTCTTTATAGCAAACAGCTTATTTGAAATTAGGAAAAATCTTTCTAAGGGTTTGATGATGTTTACCTTTTTTCCCCTTTGTTCTGTAGTTACTTTTCTGCAGCAGCTGAGTATCAGTGAACCAAGGAGATAGTTTATTCTTGATGTCGTGTAATACTGTCATTTTGTCCACACACTGATATCATTAGAAAATACCAAGTGAGACCAGGCGCAGTGGCTCACACCTGTAATCGCAGCACTTTGGGAGGCCGAGGTGGGTGGATCACGAGGTCAGGAGATCGAGCCCATCCTGGCCAACATGGTGAAACCCCGTCTCTACTAAAAATACAAAAATTAGCTAGATGTGGTGGCACACACCTGTAGTTCAAACTACTCAGGAGGCTGAGGCAGAATCGTTTGAACCACAGAGTTGGAGGTTGTAGTGAGCTGAGATTGTGCCACTACGGTACTGCAGCCTGTTGACAGAGCAAGACTCCATCTCAAAACAAAAAAAAAGAGAAAAAGAAAATGTCAAGTCAAAATTATTTCCTTTTTATCAGTCCATCTGTAGTTTCTTCATGATTTGTTCAGTAGGAACACATAGATAACTTAGGGCTCTCAAATAAGTAGAAATTTTTTTTAAAAGTTGTTACAACCAGATTTTTTTGAATATGGTAAGATTTGATGGTTTTATTTATTGGTAGTGTCATGGGTACACTTGAATATTTCATGCTCTGCCTGAAATTCATGTCTTGTCGGGAAAGTTGTACTTCACTCTGTTTGACAGAAGTATTAAAAGGTGTTAGGTGTGGTGTTGCATGCCTGTAGTCCCAGCTACTGAGGAGGCTGAGGTAGGAGGATCGCTTGAATCTGGGAGGCGGAGGTTACAGTGAGCCGAGATCGTGCCACTGCACTCCAGCCTGGGCAAGAGTTAGGAATTGAACTATTCCTCCTCCACAAAATAAATTTCACTTTTAAATTGTGTATACTTGCAACTCAATGAAGTGAATTTAGGAATACTTTTTTCTTTTTTTGGTATTAGGCTTTATGGCAGTAAAATTTTGTCATGTAAGTGTAAATTAGGCATCTGATTAATTCTGTTATAGAATTATAGAATTAGGCCCAAACTTGAAAGCATTGGGTTTGCTCCCTACCAACATGCTTATATTAAAATGACAGCCTTCTTCTTTCAAATGCATTCTAAGGCCTTTTCTTCACCCCACCACCACCTGTTTCTTCCCACTCTCCAAGCCCATTACCCTTTTGGACTTTGAGTTTTCATTTGCACCTGACTGGGTTGTATTGTTAGTGGGGTAAGGGGAAGTAGAAAGAAACCCCTGCTGTTTTCTTGCATAAACAAAGTATGGGGTTGAGGAGGCAAGGAGAGTGAGAGTGCAGGCTCTGGGTTGGTCAGTGTGATGGAAATGAATCTTCCTTTGCTTCAGGGTCTATTTTCCAGGGAGTCCTGAGTGGTGGGGGGGCACTTAAAAGAATAGCAGAAACCTCACTCCTGGAAATTTGTGTTTTACACAATAGGTTTCTAAGTGACTGGGTTAACTGTCTTGTGAGGTTTAGAAGTCATTTACTCTTCAGTGGACTGTAATCTAGCTTCTAGCCTTGCGTTTCAATTGCACCTGCCCTCACTGGGGTCGTAGCTAACTTAAGTGACTTAAGTTGCCAAGCCCAAAGACATTTTTCAGTTTTTATTTTAATTTCACCTCTCTGAAGTATCTGGCATTGTTGACCACTTCCTAAATACTTACTTTTTGTATGGTTTCAGGGACATTAAGACTTTTAAGTTTTCTTTTTTTGTTGTTGACCATTTCTTGTCATTTTTAGAAGCCCCCACTTCTTCCTCCAGCCCTTTAAATGTGCTGTTTTCCCAGTGTTCCACTCTATTCTTCCTTTATGTTTGCCAAGGTTATCTCATCTACTCCCAGCTTCTCCTTATAGTTTGGTAACTTGCAGATCTGTATTTCTAACTCTATCCTCTTACTGAATTCCAGTTAGATGTTCTCTTTATATCTCAAACTCAACTTGAGCAAAACAAGACTTACCAACTACCACCCTAACTCTTCCTCTGTAATCCTAATGTCAGTTAATTGTGGTTTACCCTAAGCCAAAACCTGACATTGTTCATAAACCCTGCTCTCTCACCTTCCACAGCACTACTCATTATTGTTCGTGTCAAGTAAAATGTAAGATTGTTGTCAAATTTGGAACAGTAACTTCCAAGTTCCTTTTATATATGAGCTATAAGATTTGTGAACCCAAAATATCTGAGACAGGTCTCAGTCAATTTAGAAAGTTTATTTTGCCAAGGTTAAGGACACACCTGTGACACAGCCTCAGGATGACATGCACCCAAGGTGGTCAGGGTGCAGCTTGCTTTTATATATTTTTGGAAGACAGTACATCCATCAATACACATAAGATTTACATTGGTCTGATCTTGAAGGGTGAGACCTGTTGAAGAGGGGTGGGCTTCCAGGTGATAGGTAGATTTTAAAAATTTCTGATTGGCACTTGGTTGAAAGATTTATTATAAGTAGAATGGAATGTCTGGGTTCAAATAAGGGGTTGTAGAGACCTAGGTTTTATCATGCAGATGAAATCTCTAAGTAGCTGGCTTTAGAGAGAATAGACTGTAAATATTTCCTAGCAGATTGAAGGTCTGTGTTTTTTTTTTTTTTTTTTTTTTTTGAGGCGGAGTCTCGCTCTGTCGCCCAGGCTGGAGTGCAGTGGCCAGATCTCAGCTCACTGCAAGCTCCGCCTCCTGGGTTTACGCCATTCTCCTGCCTCAGCCTCCCGAGTAGCTGGGACTACAAGCGCCCGCCACCTCGCCCGGCTAGTTTTTTGTATTTTTAGTAGAGACGGGGTTTCACCGTGTTAGCCAGGATGGTCTTGATCTCCTGACCTCGTGATCCGCCCGTCTCGGCCTCCCAAAGTGCTGGGATTACAGGCTTGAGCCACCGCGCCCGGCAGGTCTGTGTTGATGTTAATGCTGCAGGGGTATAATGAGGCCTGCAACCTCCTCTCCCATCATGAGCAGAACTAGATTTTCAGGCAATGTCCTTGGCCAAGAAGAAGAGTCCATTCAGATGGCTGGGGCCTTAGAATTTTATTTTTGGTTTACAGATTTCAAGGCATTTCATGTTTTCTTGTGTAGTGAATAAGCCTAAAATACTATTGTATTTTAATGGACAATCGTGATTAACTAGTTTGTTGTTAACCTCTTCCATATAGTGTTGTCTTGTAAATTCTTACATTTTTTTTAATTGGAAGAATTTTCCACAGACTAGCTTCTGGCTTTGTACATTTCAAACCTTGTTTAACTTTCTCCTTCACTACTCACATGACCCTGTGCTGGGCGCAGTGATACACAGCCTTAAGGAAATGTCATGTTGCTTAGGTGAGTTGACTTAGTTAGTGAGAGGTAGGAAGAAATTCCTGGAAGGCATTTCTTAAACTAAGACACCTAGGAATAACTTAACTCTACACAGAAGTGACTACGAACCACATCAGTATTTTCTACTAAACCCCAAACAAGTATATTTCCAATCAACTTCCCTTTAGCCAGATCTAGTATCACCTGACAAGAAAGCAAGACTAATGAGTAAGAGTGAAAAAAG